>NC_090378.1:6310573-6624908 GCF_036365525.1 Heterodontus francisci | reverse complement strand
CTACCTGTGCTGCTGCCTTCAGTGATCTATGAACAAGTACACCGAAGTCCCTCTGACCCTCTGTACTTCCTTGGGTCCTACCATCCATTGTACATTCCCTTGCCTTGTTAGTCTTCCCAAAATGCATCACCTCACACTTCTCAGGATTAAATTCCATTTGCCATTGCTCTGCCCATCTTACCAGCCCATCTGTATCGTCCTGTAATCTATGGCTTCCCTCCTTTCTATTTATGACACCACCAATTTTCGGGTAATCTGCGAATTTACTGATCATACCTCTTATATTCACATCTAAATCATTAATGTACACTACAAACAGCAAGGGTCCCAGCACCAATCCCTGTGGTACACCACTGGTCACAGGCTTCCGCTCGCAAAAACAACCCTCGACCATCACCCTCTGCCTCCTGCCACTAAGCCAATTTTGGATCCAATTTGCCAAGTTGCCCTGGATCCCATGGGCTCTTACCTGCTTCACCAATCTCCTATGTGGGACCTTATCAAAAGCCTCACTGAAGTCCATGTAGACTACATCAACTGCTTTACCCTCATCTATACATCTAGTCACCTCCTCGAAAAATGTAATCAAGTTTGTTAGACATGATCTCCCCCTGACAAAGCCATGCTGACTATCCCTGATTAATTCCTGCTTCTCCAAGTGGAGATTAATCCTGTCCCTCAGAATTTTTTCCAATAGTTTCCCAACCACTGATGTTAGACTCACTGGCCTGTAATTACCTGGTTTATCCCTGCTACCCTTCTTGAATAATGATACCACATTCGCTGTCCTCCAGTCCTCTGGCTCCTTTCCTGTGGCCTGAGAGGATTTGAAAATTTGTGTCAGAGTCCCTGCAATCTCCTCCCTTGCCTCACATAGCAGCCTGGGATTCACCTCATCTGAGCTTGGGGATTTATCCACTTTTAAGCCCGCTAAAACAGCTAACTTCCTCCCTTTCAATGGTAATTTGTTCAAGTATATCACAATCCCCCTCCCTGATCTCTACACCTATATCGTCCTTCTCCACAGTGAACACAGATGAAAAGTAATCATTCAAAACCTCACCTACATCCTCCTGCTCCACACACAGATTGCCACTTTGGTCCTTAATGGGCCCTACTCTTTCCCTGGTTATCCTTTTGCCCTTAATATACTTAAAAGACAAGGAGGCCAAAGAGAGAGAGAGAGAGAGAGAATACTTATAAAACACCTTAGGATTTTCCTTTATCTTGTCCACCAGTGTTTTTTCATGCCCATTCTTCGCTCTCCTAATTACGTTTTTATGTACCCCCCACACCTTCTATACTCCTCTAGATCCTCCGTTGTTTTCAGTGCTTTGAATCTGCCATAAGCCTCCTTTTTTTTTCATTATCCAATCCTCTAAATCCCTTGACATCCATGAAAGAGGCAGTTTACCCTCAACCTCCCCGTGAGTTTTGTGAAATTGCTACTTTTGTGCTTTGGGATGTTCTGAGGTCATGAATAGCACTAGAATAGAAAGATTTACAGCACAGTTAGAGGCCTTCTCTGTTCCAAAGTAAACAAGCCCGGCCTATCTTATCTTTCCTCATAGCCAAAATTCTCCATTACTGCCATCATCCTCGTAAATCTCTTCTGTACCCTCTAGGGAAATCACTTCCATTCCCATAATGCAATCACCAAAACATTACACAGTACTCCAGTTGCAGTCTAACTCGTGTTTTATACAGATCTAGCATAACCTTATACTCTAGGCTTCAGCCTTCTTGACTACTTTACCTACCTGTCCAGACACCTTCAGGGATCTGTGGATGTGCACACCAAGGTCACTCTGTTCCTCTACACTTCTCAGTATCCTACCATTTACTGTCTATTCCCTTGCTGTTTTTGTCCTCCCCAAATATACAACCTCATACTTCTCTTCAAAAATGCAAGTGCAAGTACTTTCTTTATAAGTTTTCAAAATACTGAATCACATCCCAGGTCAGTATAAAGTGCTGAGAATTTAGAGAGGTGAGTTCCAAATGACTGAGCAAGCCTATTCTGACTGTCAAAGCATTCAGGCCAGGGAGTCCCAGCCTCAGCTCAGGCAGAAGCATGGATGCCAGAGTTTGTTTCAACAGCCCTGGGCAAGGAAGAGAGGGGAAAGTCAGCCAGCGGACCTGGTTCTGATCTCTATCCCGTGAGCACTGTTAACAAAGAACAAGCCTGGACATCAAGTAAGGATAGAACAAAGCTTAGCTATGATGCCACACTATCAAAGAGCCTACCAGCACTCATTACCAAGCATCACACATGATTAATAGTGATTTGGGGAAGCTACATATGGGCACCTATTTCTTTGAACACTTTTGTTTATTAGTTATAAAAATTTTGAAGATGGAGGAAACTAAAGACTGTTGCACTGCCAATTCAATTGACCAATCAGATGATAAAGAGTCTATTGGATTTCCAATTGGCAGCGTGCCTCAAGGATGGACGTTTTAGGCATCCAATGGTGGGTGTGTGTTGGGCGAGGCAGCTGGCAGCAGGAGGTCATGTGATAAAACCTCCAGGAATAGGTGGAACCAGAGTTGGTAAGTCAGAGTGTGCCTGGGAGTGTGGTGATTGAGTGTGAGTGAGTGACCAAGACACCAACTACTGCAGAGTTCTGCTTGACTGATGCCAAGACAAGGATTTCAAAGAGCTACAACCAGAAAAGAAATGGCTCAACTTGAACATTAGAGCTTTGGAGTAAAATAGCATCACTGCTGCCGAGTATGGGGTATGTGGTTCTGTTGCTGGATGAATGATGCAAAGACATGTGTTCAAATCCTACCATAACACCTGGAGAATATAAATTAAGTTTATTCATTAACTATGAAGCTAACAGATTGTTGTAAAAACCCACCTAGTTCATTAATGTTCTTTCGGGAAGGAAATCTGCTGTCCTTACCCAGTCTGGCCAACATGTGACTCCAGATCCACAGCAAAGTGGTTGACCCTTAACTGAAATTGCCTAGCAAGCCACTCAGTTGTATTCTAGAAGGCAGCTCACCACCACCTTCTCAAGAGGAATCAGGGATGGGCAATAAATGCTGGCCTTGTCAATGATGCCCACATCCCATGAATAAAAAAAAATGTTATTTTATTTTGCAGCAGATGCAATGACCTTGTAAACAAAATGAAAAAACCCTGCATTTCTATAGCACTGTTCATGACCACAAGGCATTCAAAAGTGCTTTACAGCCAATGTTGCAATGTAGGAAACAGGCAGCCAATTTTCCACACAGCAAGCTCCCACAAACAGCAATATAATAATGTCCAGATAATTGTTTTTGTGCTGTTGATTGAGAAATAAATATTGGCCAGAAAGTCAGGGGCAACTTCTCTGCTCTTCTTTGAAATAGGGCCATGGGATAGTTACATCCATCTGAGAGGGCCGTTTAACATCTCATCTGAAAGATGGCACCTCTGACAGTGCAGCACTCCCTCAGTACTGCACTGGAGTGTCAGCTTTGATTTTTGTGCTTCAGTCTTGGAGTGGAACTTAAACCCACAACCTTCTAATGCTGAGGTAAGAGCACTACCAACGGAGACACAGCTGACAGTGGCAGAAATTGGGATCCCAATTCAATGAGGTGTAAGGCAGTTGAGCCCGAGCATATCTCTGAATCTTGGCTCACTCACTGGCTCCCAACTGGAAGTCAAACAATTTATTGGAACATTATCTGGTGCCACTTAAAATTGATGAATAAGCATTTTAAAATTTACCAAAAAAAACCACGATCTTCAATTGGATCAATCTACGTGTAAAACTGTGTGTTCCAAATAATCCTTTGCCCTCAAGCAAAGCCAAGACAGCTTCAAATCCACAGCTGTTGTGTGTTCTTTGTTACCAACTTCTGGCTTGCTCTTCCTGAAATCTAACCCAATCCTTCAAATGTCCAGAGTTTTTCAGCACAACTTCCAATTGCATTTAATATAAAACACAGTTATTGGGAATGTAACAATAACTGCCTCATTGGAGAAAAGGTCTCACTGCAAGAATCTTCTACAGAAATCAGATATTGGAAATGCTCTAAAAAGAATATCTTGCATTTCTATAGTGATTTTCACAACGTCAGGATGTCCCAGAACACATTTCTACACAAGATCGTCTGATGACTGGTCATCAACCTGAAACCTTGGGCTGGATTTTATGCAGCTGGCGGGGGTCCCAGCCATGGGCCAGAAAGGTGAGGGGAACCTCGCCTCGGCCACTCTGGCGACCCCCCTGGCTGCATTTAACGGCACGGGCAATTAACTGAGCGTGCTGAGATCCTGTCCCTTTAAGTTCAGGGATCCCGCCTTCAAGAGCCGCCAGTCAATCAGAGGGCCAGCAACTCAGCAGTGCCAGCAGCGCCACTGAGAGTAGTGGCCACTGTTGGTACTGCAGGAGGCTTGGAACCAGAAGCAGCCATGGGGCCTCGGAGAGGAGGTAAGTGGGGATGGTGGGGGAGTACGGTGGGTGCATTGGCACCGGGCAGCCTTTGCTGCCGGGGATCCTCCGTGAGCCCACCCTGGGCTGCAGATTGCCCAAGCAGGAGGGCCGCCCCCCCACCACCCCATCCCCCCATTGCTGGTAGAATGCTAGCCGTGGCAGGATACGACTCTTTAGTGCCACTAGTTGGCCACTTAAGGGCCTCAATTGGCTTCTGGGTGGGGCCTTCCCGGCCCATAACTAAATTGAATGGTGTCAGGAAGGCGACAGGAATTCCACCCACCACCTTCCCTTGTAATTTTATTGGCCACCTCACACCACCCTGCCCCTCCCTAGAGGGGCTGATAACATTCAGCCCGTTAACTCTGTTTCTCACCAAACAGTTGCTGACAGACCTGCTGAGTATTTCCAGCATTTTCTGTTTCCATTCTATATGTAATGTGCTTTAATGTAGTTAAACATCCCAAAGTGCTTCACAGTGACAATCCAGCAAAATTTGACACCGAGCCACAAAAGATAACATAAGGATAGGTGAGCAATAGCTCGGTCAAAGAGATAGGTTTTAAGGAGTGTCTTAAAGGAGGAAAGAGAGGTAGAGAGGATTATGGAGGGAATTCCAGAGGCAGCAGAAGGCACGGCCTCCAATGGCAGAACAAAGGAAAATCGGGAATGCACAAGAGGCCAGAATTGGAGGAGGACAGAGATTTCCGAGGGTTGTAGAGGAGATTACAGAGATAGCGTAATCGCTATAGTGCGATTGGATTAAATTGTTTAACTTACCATTAATGCTTTGCACTAAAGAATGTAGAGTCAAAAAACGCATTTGTTATGTTTAACAAGAAGAACATTTTGTGCAGTGTGGATCCCCATCTACCACCTGTGATTATCATGGGTATGGACATGGAAATGCAGCAATTTACCCCCACAGGGTGAAGATGGAACAGGGTGAGGCAGCTTTTCTCTAGAAGAGAGAAGACTGAGAGGTTCCTGACGGAGATTTTATGAAAGGGTTTGATAGGGTAAGAATAGTGAAGATGTTTCAACTTGGAGGGGAGATTAGAACCAGGGGCCATAAAACTTAGGCAGTCACTAATAAATCCAATCGGGAATTCAGGAGCAACTTCTTTACCCAGAGAGTGGTGAGAATGTGGAACTTATTACCATAGGGAGTGGTTGAGGTAAATAATATAGATGCATTTAAGGGGAATCTGGATAAACACATGAGGGAGAAAGGAATAGAAGTGTACTGATAGGGTGAAATGAAGAGGGGTGGGAAGAGGCTCACGTGGAGCATAAACACCAGCAGAGACCAGATGGGCCGAATGGCCTGTTTCTGTGCTGTAAAATTCCATGTAACTCTACGTAAACAATACACCTGAGGTAAAGGGAATGTACTGATCAGAAATAACCATTGCAAGTCAGCAGGCCGGTGACAAACATTAAAAAGAAGCTTGTTGCACTGTCGCTCTTCAGCTCCTCAAAACCATCTTTCTCTGTCAAAGACTGTTTGCCGCCATCTTGAATTTGCTGAAATTATCCAGCTTCACATATTGGCTTGATATAATTACACCGAAACAGTCTACTGACCTTTCCTGTCCTGAGCTGAGTGCCAGCCCATGCTCCCTGGTTACAGAGTTTACTGTCACGTCAAACAATTTATTCGGGTTCACTTTATCTATAGTCCTTAAGATCATGAAAACTGAGCTTACTTTTCTGCATTGCAAGCACTCCTGGCTTTGATCGTTGCCTCTCATTGCTCAGGCTGTATAATTGTAAGGACAGGTGTGGGAACAGAGGCCTGGGAGTGGACATACACAAGTCTTTGAAAGTGGTGGGGACAAGATGGGAAGGCTGTTAAAAAAGCGATCCTTGATTTTATCGAATACAAAAGGAAGGAGGTTACACTAAACCTTTATAAATCACTGTTTTGGCTGGAGCTAGAGTATTGTGGCCAGATCAGGGCACCACACCTTATGAAAGATGGCAAGGCCTGAGAAAGGGTGCAGACGAGATTTACTAGAATGATACCAGGGAAGAGGGACTTCTGTTATGTAGAGAGACTGGAGAAGTTGGGGATGTTCTTCTTAGAGCGGCACAGTGGTTAGCACCGCAGCCTCACAGCTCCAGCAACCCGGGTTCAATTTTGGGTACTGCCTGTGTGGAGTTTGCAAGTTCTCCCTGTGACCGTGTGGGTTTCCTCCAGGTGCTCCGGTTTCCTCCCACAGCCAAAGACTTGCAGGTTGATAGGTAAATTGGTCATTGTAAATTGCCCCTAGTGTAGGTAGGTGGTAGGAGAATGGTGGGGATGTGGTAGGGAATATGGGAGTTGGTTGGCACAGACTTGGTGGGCCGAAGGGCCTGTTTCAGTGCTGTATATCTCTATTACTCTAAAGCAGAGAAGGTTAAGGGGAGATTTGCTCGAGGTGATTAAAATCATGAGGCGTTTGAATAGAGTAAAAAAGGAGAAACTGTTTCCAGTGGCAGGAGGGTCAATAACCAGAGGACATTGCTGCAGGAGTTCCTCAGGGCAGTGTCCTAGGCCCATCCATCTTTAACTGCTTCATCAATGATCTTCCCTCCATCATAAGGTCAGAAGTGGGGATGTTCACTGACGATTGCAGTGTTCAGTACCATTCACAACTCCTCAGATAATGAAGCAGCCTGTGCCTGCATGCAGCAAGACCTGGACAATATTCTTCAACAGCACCTCTCAAACCTGCGACCTCTACCACCCAGAAGGAGAAAAACAGCAGATGCATGGGAACACCACCACCTGCAAGTTCCCCTCCAAGTCACACACCATCCTGACTTGGAACTATATCGGCGTTCCTTCACTGTCGCTGGGTCAAAATCCTGGAACTCCCTTCCTAACAGCACTGTGGGTGGACCTACGTGGACTGCAGCGGTTCAAGAAATAGCTCACCACCACCTTCGCAAGGGCAATTAGGGATGGGCAATAAATGCTGGCCTTGCCAGCGATGCCCACATCCCATGAATGAATGAATTTAAAAACCACACAGATTTAAGATAATTGGCAAAAGAACAAGACTGGTGATGAGAATTATTTTCACACAGTGATTTTTTGTGATCTGGAACGTACTGCCTGAAAGGTGCTAGGCAGATCCAGTAATAACTTTCTGAAAGGCAATTGGATAAATGCTTGAAGGGAAAAAAAATAAGGGCTATGTGGAATGAGCTGGGGATTGGGATGAATTGGATTGCTCTTTCAAAGAATCAACAGGCACAATTGCCTGAATGGCCTCCTTCTATGCATTATCATTCTATTATTCTATTATCCTAAGTCCTTGTTCTCAGCTTTTCAAAATGAAATAAGGACATCCCTATTGTAGTACAAGTAATCAGTGTACACATTGCTTCAAGTGGAACTGAACCTTGCTCCATACAAGCTGACTACTACCTCTCCCAGCTATTCATCGCTTCTGTTTACCTTCTTGTTTTGTTGTTAGTGGTTTCAACAAGCAGCCCAAGGGTACATTATATCTCTCGTGTGTTGAGACCTGTGCTCTTGAGAACAAATAATTAATCTGCCAGTTAAACAATGGGCTAGACTGACACTCGGAATATAATGACGTGTTAAAGGCGCACGGCGTTATTAGTGCGTGAGAAACAAACAAGTTTGCCTTTCACATAACTGTGAGCAGGCATGTACTGCTGGATTTGTGCAGTAAATAGGAATTAAACGCACCACAGAAAGTTAAGGCTTCTATTTCACAGCTTAAGGACTCTGTTAATGGGATGCTTACCATTCCTGACAGAGCAGAAGGCGGAACAATTGAAACTGTGGAGCCTTATTCCTGAAGATAGTTCATTATTCCTAGAGGTTCTTAAAAGTAAAACTTTTTTTTCTAATTTTTCCTCTACTTTCTCTTTTTTCTCTTTCTCTCTTAATCCAATCTTTCTTCTCCTCTCTTTATTTCTCTTTCTGTACCTGCTTCAACTCTAATTCACCTGATTTCTTTCATTGTTTTTCCTCTGTTTCTTTCTCCATCCTTAAATTTCATTGGTTAAGGAGACAGACTTTTGATCCTATCATTCACTGAGGTCCCGTTCCCTCACTGCACCTCAACTTGCACTTTCAGCAATTTACAGGGCAAAAAAAACTGAAGAGTGAGGGTAAAAGTCTAACTAACTCCAACAAACTCTGGGACAAAGTGCCTGAAGCTTATCTACTGTAATGCATGGAGGTACTGGTTGTATCTAGGAGTGTAAACAATATAAATGCATGGCAAAGACTTCTGATAAAGATACAAAATGCACACTGTAATGGTGAACAAACTGAAGGTAATGCATCTATGAATGCTTTGACACACTGTCGGTAAAAAACTATTCAAGATCTTTGTAGACAAGGTGAATAATTACAGCAAACCTTCAATAGTCCTTGTGTAGGTTGCAAACTATTGATTAGAGGCAAGAAAGATTCGCAAGCAGAAAGACTGGAGATGTCATAAACTGAAATAAGTTCTTACCTTGTGTGTGGGTTTGTGCAATTCCAGCAGCCATACATATTGTCACCAAGAAAAGGAGGGATTTCCTAGAGACAAGTACACTTGAGTTTAGTTACTTAGAGTTGCACAATCTTCTGTTACAATACATTACTTTTTACATAGAATTAAAACAGGTCAACAGCTCCACACTAGTGTGTGTGCTCCACACAAGCCTCCTCCCACCCTCGTCATCTCACCCAATCGGGAAAACCTTCTATTCCTTTCTCCCTCATGTACTTATCCAGGATCCATTCATATGCATCCACGCCACTCACCTCATACACTCCGTATGGCAGCGAGTTGCACACCCTCACCACTCTCCAGAACATTTTACTTCCACACATTTAATTAACTGAATGTAATTCCAATTTAAGATAACATTATAAATGATTGGATATTACCACAAAACTCTCAGCCAATCAAAATCAGATTAATGAATCAGCTGATCACCGCATGTACAATTAAGGGGTCAATATGTAGTAAATTAGGGGCGGGTGGGGATGATGAGGAGTAACTCAGATCAAAACAAGAAATGCTGGAATCACTCAGCAGGTCTGGCAGCATCTGTGGAAAGAGAAGCCGAGTTAACGTTTCGGGTCAGTGACCCTTCATTGGAACATGAAAGGTTCTGATGAAGGGTCACTGACCCGAAACGTTAACTCTGTTTCTCTTTCCACAGATGCTGCCAGACCTGCTGAGTGATTCCAGCATTTCTTGTTTTTATTTCAGATTTCCAGCATCCGCAGTATTTTGCTTTTATTAACTCAGATCAAATGTCAGATTGACACTTGAAGCCACAAACTTCTGACCCAGAGGTGAGAATGTTTATCAAATAATCCAGGATGTCACCACATGGAAGCCATATTGTTAAATATTATTATGTTAAACGTGTATAAAACTTTGGTTAGACAATACTTGCAGCACTGTGCACAGTTCTGGTCTCCATATTGCAAAAAGTATATAAAAGTGCTGAAGGAGGGTGCAAAAATAAAAGATTCACAAGGATGGTACTAGAACTGAGAGATTAAACCTCTCAGAAAAGACGTACAGGCTGGGGCTCTTTCTTCTGGAAAACAGAAGACTGAGGGGTGACCTGATACAGGCCTTTAAAATTATGAAAGGGTTCGATAGAGTAGACATAGAAAAGGTATATCCACTTACAGGAATACATAATATGAATACACGATTAAAGAGAAAACACTGAGAGGTGTAGAGGAAGTGAGGGACCTTAGAGTGAATGTCCACTGATCCCTGAAGGTAGCAGGACAGGTCGATAAGGTAGTTAAGAAGGCATATGGAATCCTTTCCTTTATTATCCGAGGTATAGAATATAAGAGCAGGGAGGTTATGCTGGAACTGTATAAATCATTGGTTAGGCAACAATTTGAGTACTGTGTTCAGTTCTGGTCACCTCATTACAGAAAGGATGTAATTGCACTAGAGAGGGTACAGAGGAGATTTACGAGGATGTTACCAGGACTGGAAAAATGCAGCTCTGAGGAAAGATTGGATAGGCTGGGGTTGTTCGCTTTAGAACAAAGAAGGCTGATTAAACTGTACAAAATTGTGAGGGGCCTGGATAGAGTGGAGGTGAAGGGTCTATTCATCATAGCAGAGAGGTCAGTGACGAGGGGGCATAGATTTAAAGTGATAGGTAGAAAAATTAGAGGGGAGATGAGAAAAAACTTATTCACCCAGAGGGTGGGGATGTTCTGGAGCTCACTGCCCGAAAAGGTAGTTGAGGCAGAGACCCTCAACTCATTCAAAAGGTGTCTGGATATTCACCTCAAGTGCCGTAAGCTGCAGGGCTACGGACTAAATGCTGGAAGTGGGATTAGAATAGGTGGATCGTTTTTCAGCCAGCACAGACACGATGGGCCAAGTGGCCTCTTCCTGTACCTTAAATTTTCTATGATTCTATTCTATGACTTATGGAGGAGTCCAAATCTAGGTGCCATAAATATAAGATAATCAGGAGAAACTGCTTTACCCAGAAAGTGATGAGAATGTGGAACTCGCTACCACAGGGAGTAGTTGAGGTGAATAGTATCGATACATTTAAAGAGAAGCCAGATAAACACGTGAGGGGGAAAGGAATAGAAGGATATGCTGATAGGGGGAGAGGAAGAGGGGTGGGAGGAGGTTCTTGTGGGGCATAAACACCAACATGGGCCAGATGGGTTTGTCATGCAGGCCCCCACCTGCCAAGCATGAGGCATATTATTTTTACCACATGGACAATACATTTCAAACTGTTGTTGAAGTGAAGAAAGGACTTGCTTTAAAAAATTGCCAGATCTTGGCTGGAAGGACATTTGCATCTAAACACACAATGTTTGGAAGGACAAAGGACCATTCCCTGACACATTCAACCCACAATGGACTTTTAATCACCAGACGTTGAAGGTGGGGGAGCTCGCATTCCAGGTTGACTACTAAGATGGCCGGATACACAAACGGACATGGTCAAACCAGCTAGTCACATGACTAACCTGCTGGGCAACCTGAGTTTTTTGAATTTGTACAAACAGTTTGGGCAGAAAGCAGAATCCTGGACTGAGAAGATCTCTCATGGCTGGCTCGCCACAGCCTCTCTTGTCTGCTCCCATCTCTTCCTCATGGAAATCCACTGAAGACACATGAACCCCAAGAGAGAAAAGTCTCCTACAGTGAACAGTGTTTAAGAAGAATACTGGGCTCCAACGAAAAGCAAGATCTACCTACAATCAAGGACTCTACAGTGAGCTCGAAACACCGTAACACAAAAAACCTCCCCAGATATTGCCTCAAACTTTTCCACTTTATTTCTTCTGTTTTCTCTCTGTCTCCATCTGCATGTATGTATCGCGTGTGCATGCTAGCGTGGGTGCAGCGTGTATTGTAGGCGTCAGCTGAATTAGAGTTGAAGTTCAAGTTTAATAAATTTAATCTTTTCTTCTTTAACCGTAAGAAAGCCTGTTTGTGCTGGTTTCTTTGCTTTATAATTGGAAAGCGAGGGGGAACTAAAACACGGTACGTTTAAAATTAAACCCTTTTACAGTAAGACCAGGTGAAGGCTAAGAGGGACCCCTAGACACCTTTCTCACCTGGTCGTAACAGGTTGAATGGCCTGTTTCTGTGCTGTGAATTCTACACAACACTATGTAATTCTCTCTGTGTTGAAAAACCCTTCTGAATGATTTTAAAAGTATTATCATCTGCTACTCATGAGTCATTGTTGACTCTTGCCAATATGTGTTTAGGATTTCCCAGGATGAATGGTTTCAACTCCCCAACAAGCTAAAAAAATTTAACGCCTTCAGTTGCTGGACTTCACAACAAGATGCTGGTGTTAAAATTCACTTCCAACTGACTTTGGAGGCCATAATGGAATAAGTCAAAGATAAGCAAAATCTGCCAATCTAGAAATGATTATCCAATGGCATTTCTCAAAAAAAGTTATTCCATTGCATATATAATATTTAACACAGAATTGCTTTGGGGCTTCATCTGTAAATAAATATTTTCACTTGCTTTAGTTAAATAAGCCTATACTTAGACTCTCTTGCAAAATAAAATATTGCAGTGTAGTATTTAAAAAAAAACTATGACTCAGTTATTGCTGTTAGGGTTTGTACATTCAGGTGTAGTGAATTTATAATGGCATGCTAAGTCTTAATTACTGCCAAACAACCTCTCTGGCATTGAAAATTTAACTTTTACAAATGTGGAGTCTCATTCCTTCAGATTTTAATTATTCTTGGAGATATAAAAAGATAAAAAAAATTAAAGTTTTTTAAAACATTTTGTTTCAATCTCTTTTATCTCTCTTGTGTAATCCCATCTTTCTTTCCATCTCTTTATTTCGCTTTCTGTACCCGGTTTTGCGTTGAATTAAATATTCTAACTTACACCTCTCGGTTTATTCTCTGCGTGTCTCAGTGAGGATTCTTCAATCTGATTGGTTGAGGAGACATGTGGTTGCCCTGCTCACACACAGCACAGATCCTCTGTAGGGGGCGCCATGCTGAAATGGCTCTCTAATTACCAAAAGTTGCCACTCAAAAGCCCACATGTTAGTCTGTGGGCAGCTGTAAGCATAATGATTGGCAAGTAATGTTTCTTCTCTGCTGACTCCAAAATCTGGACCTTTAGCTAATCCAGTGAAGACAGGACTGAAAATGTGGGCATTATTCATAAGAATATAAAAAATAAGAGCAGGAGTGGTTAATTGGTCTTTTGAGCCTGTTCTGCCATTCAGTAAGATCATGGCTGATCTTCTACCTCAACTCCACTTTCCCGCACTATCCCCATATCCCTCAATTCCCTTAGTCCCCAAAAATCTGTCAAACTCTATCTTGAATATACTCAATGACTGAGTATCCACAGATCACTGGGGTAGAGAATTCCACAGATTCACAACCCTCTGAGTGAAGAAATTTCTCCTCATCTCAGTCCTAAATGGCCGAACCCCTTATCCTGAGACTGTGACCCCCTGTTCTATATTCCCCAGTCAGGGGAAATATCCTCTCAGCATCTACCCTGTCAAACCCCTTAAGAATGTCATGTTTCAATGAGATCTTCTCAACTCCATCAAATATATAGGCCTAGTCTACTCAACCTCTCCTCATAAAACAAACCCCTCATCCCAAGAGCCAGTCTACCGAATGTTTGTTGCACTCCCTCTCAGGAAAACATGCGGCTCCTTATGTAAGGAGACCAAAACTGCACACAATGGGCTGGATTTTATGGACCCACCTGAGGCGGGGTTGGAGGCGGGGTGGGGGGGGGGGGTTGGGGGGCACAGAGAATAATGATGGTTGGCGGGGGGGGGGGGGGTGGAGGGATGTCGCCTCCCCATCGTAGAGGTGGGCATTCCCCCTCCTTTTTGGCCCAGTGCTGAGAGCCCCACCTCCAACACAAAATCCTGGCCAATACTCCAGGTGTGGCCTCGCCAATGCCCTCTACAATTGTACTACGACTTCTTTACTTTCATATTCCAATCCCTTTGTAGCAAAAGCTAACAGCCATTTGCCTTCCTAATTTCTTGCTATACCTACATAATACCACACATGATTTGCGGTGATTATTATGCTAATTTAGTGGGGTATATTCTCTTAGATTAACATTGAAGCAAATCCTACACATATTAAAGTTCAACTTGCTGGAAAGTACAATCATTAAAGTCATTAAGCACAACATTTTCAGAGGGAGGGGAAAAATAGTGACCACAGTATGATAGAATTCCACATTAAGTTTGAAAGTGATATAGTTCATTCTGAAACGACAGTCTTAAATCTGAACAATGAAGGTATGAGGGACAATTTGGCGATAGTGGATTGGGAAAATACATTGAAAGATTTGACAGTAGACAGGCAATGCCTAGTATATAAAGAAGTATTACATGGTTCACAACAAACATAAATTCCTCTGAGACACAAAAACCCAACAGGAAAGGTTAATCAACCGTGACTAACAAAAGAAGTTAAGGTTTGCATTAGGTCAAAGGAAGTGGCTTATAAGGTCGTCAGAAAAAGTGGTAAGCCTGAGGATTGGGAGCAATTTAGAGTCCAACAAAGGAGGACCAAGAAACTGATAAAGAAAGGGAAAAGAGATTATGAATGTAAGCTAGTGAGAAACATAATGGCGGACTGTAAAAGCTTCTTTAGGCATGTGAAAAGGAAACAATTAGCAAGGACGAATGTGGGTCCATTGCAGGTGGAGTCAGGAGAGTTTGTGGTGGAGAATGAGGAAAAGGCGAAGAGACTAAACAATTACTTTGTGTCTGTCTTCACGGAGGAAGACCCAGAAATCCCCAGAAATACTAGGGAACCAAGGGGCTTGTAAAAATGAGGAACTGAAAGAAATTAGTATCAATAGAGAGGTAGTACTCAAAAAATTAATTGGATTGCAAGTTGATAAATCCCCTGGACCAGAGGAGCTACATCCCTGAGTATTGAAGGAGGTGGCTATAGAGATAATTGATGGATTGGTGATTATCTTTCAAAATTCTATAGATTCTGGTAGGATTCCTGCAAACTGGAAAGTAGCTAATGTAACCTCACCATTTAAGAAGGGAGCAAGAGAGAAAACTGAGAACTACAGATCTGTTAGTTTGTCAGTAGTAGGGAAAATGTCAGAATCTATTATAAAGGATGTGATAAGTGGACACTTGGAAAATATTGATATGATTGGACAGAGTCAACATGGATTTGTGAAAGGGAAATCATGTTTGACCAACCAGTTGGAGTTTTTTTGAGGATGTTACTTGTAGCATAGATAAAGGAGAACCGGTGGATGTGGTGTATTTGGATTTTCAGAAGGCTTTTGATAAGGTCCCACACAGGTTAGTAAACAAAATTAGAGCACATAGGATTGGGGGTAATATACTACAATGGATTGAGAATTGGTTAACAGACAGAAAGCAGAGAGTAGGAATAAATGGGTCATTCTCAGAATGGCAGGCTGTTACTAGTGGGGTACCACAAGGATCAGTGTTTGGGCCACAGCTGTTTACAATCTATATAAATGATTTGGATGTGGGGACCAATTGTAACATTTCCAAATTTGCGGATGACACAAAACTAGGAGGGAATGTAAGTTGTGAGGAGGATGCAAGGAGGATTCAAGGGGATTTGGACAGGCTAAGTGAATGGTCAAGAACATGGCAGATGGAATATAATGTGAATAAGTGTGAAGTTATCCACTTTGGTCGAAAAAACAGAAAGGCAGAGTATTTCTTAAATGGTGAGAGATTGAGAAGTGTTGATGTCCAAAGGGACCTGGGTGACCTTGTTCATGAGTCACTAAAAGCTAGTATGCAGGTGCAGCAAGCAATTAGGAAGGCAAATGGTATGTTGGCCTTCATTGCAAGGGGACTTGAGTACAGGTATATTGCTTCAATTTTATAAAGCCTTGGTGAGACCCCATCTGGAATATTGTGTACAGTTTTGGTCTCTTTTTATTTATTTAGAGATACAGCACTGAAACAGGCCCTTCAGCCCACCAAGTCTGTGCTGACCATCAACCACCCATTTATACTAATCCTATATTCCTACCACATCCCCACTTTCCCTCAATTCCCCTACCACCTACACTGGCCAATTTACCTATCAACCTGCAGGTCTTTGGCTGTGGGAAGAAACCGGAGCACCTGGCAGAAACCCACACGGTCACAGGGAGAACTTGCAAACTCCACACAGGCAGTACCCAGAACTGAGCCCAGGTTGCTGGAGCTGTGAGGCTGCGGTGCTAACCACTGCGCTGCCCTTTATCTAAGGAAGGATATACTTGCCTTAAAGGGAGTGCAACAGAGATTCACCAGACTAATCTCTGGGATGGCGGGATTGTCTTATGAGGAGAGATTGTGGAAACTGGGCCTGTATTCCCTAGAGTTTCGAAGAATGAGAGGTGATCTCATTGAAACTTACAAAATTCTTACAGGGCATGACAGGGTAGACTTATTTAGGATGTTTCCTTCGGTTGCAGAGTCTAGAACTGGGGACACAGTCTCAGAGTAAGGGTCAGGCCATTTAAGACTGAGATGTGGAGGAATTTCTCCACTCAGAGGGTGGTAAATCTGTGGAATTCTCTACCCCAGAGGGCTGTGGAAGCTCAATCACTGAGCATGTTCAAGACAGAAATCAATAGCTTTCCGAATACGAATGACATCAAGGGATATGGGATAGTGGGGAAAATGGCATAGAGGTAGATGGTCAGCCATATTCTGTTTGAATGGCGAAGCAGGCTCGAAGGGCTGAATGGCCTACTCCTGCTGCTATTTCCTATGAACCACCCACGAAAAGTAAATCTTCTGCCTTCCAAAATTTCCTAATCTGCCTCAATCTGTCTCAACCATTTTCAGTTCATGAACTTGTGTTTTATAGTGTATCACAGGCCCATGTACTTCATTTATATAGACACACACAGAAATAAATATATATAGATATGCAGACATAAAAAAATCATATAGTACAGAAGGAGACCATTAGGCCCATCGTGCCTGGGCCAGCTTTTTGAAAAAACTATCCAATTAGTCCCCATTCCCCTGCTCTTTCCCCATAGCCCTACATTTTTTTAAAGTATTTTTGAATGTTACTACTGAATCTGGTTCCCTTTCAGACGGTGCATTCCAGATCGTAACAAGGCACTGTGCAGAAAAAATTCTTCTCGGCTCCTTCCCTGGCATTTTTTTGCTAATTATCTTAAATATATAGCTTATACATTGGAGGTGGAGAGGGAAAAGTTATCCTATGTTGTTCATAGTTTCCAATTGTCTGCCTTTTGTGTGGTGATCACCAGGTCCAACCCCTATTTACTCTGTTCCCCCGGGGCCCCCTGAAATCAGATGTTTCCAAAATCGCTCAAATTGCTCCATAATCAATCACGATTCTGCACACGAGTCACATTGATTATGGGATGACTGAAGCACACTCCAAAACAGCTGGTTTCCTGGCCCTCCTGCAAGAATTTGCTGGAGACTGTCGTTAAGCAGATAGCGCAATAGAAAGGCATTTTAATACTACTGCATGCTCTTATTTTGGTCTAAACCACATTTGCACCACTCTACCATTTGATCTGTCCATGTGTATCTTGTAATTAAGCAGCATCCCCTTGTTCTCAATTTGCCCACAAGTAGAAACAGTTGCTTTAACCCAGGATAACAATTAACAAAGCCTAAAAGATTTGACAAATCCAGGATCTGGCCTTAACAAATCTACTTTAACTAAGGAATGAAATGCTACTGCCCAAAGATACACCCGACTTATTTTACCTGAAAGGTTGTCTCCATCTCAAGCCATCTTTCCTTTATCTTTCGGTTTCTTATTGAAACCTAAACTCTATCATTTCCCCCAAATTCTCCTCTTCTCAATTCCCCTCATTAATACTACTTTACTCCCCAGTATCCCTACTGTCTGCCAAAGCTCCTTTCAATCACTGACTTGGAACCCCCAGAAAACAACCTCTCCAAAACCTGACATGCGGAAAGTTGAGGGAAAGCACCGGGAAAGAGTACAGGAACCTCCAAAATAATGGGCCAGAATGTGCGGTCAAAATAACGGTGAGGCAGATGGTGCTGTGCTCGCTACTTCTGCATATATGACACAGCAACTTCAAGCAACAAAAGAACAAAGAACAAAGAAAAGAACAAAGAAAATTACAGCACAGGAACAGGCCCTTCGGCCCTCCAAGCCTGCACCGATCCAGATCCTCTACCTAAACATGTCGCCTATTTTCTAAGGGTCTGTATCTCTCTGCTTTCTGCCCATTCATGTATCTGTCTAGATACATCTTAAAAGATGCTATCGTTCCCGCGTCTACCACCTCCGCTGGCAACGCGTTCCAGGCACCCACCACCCTCTGCGTAAAGAACTTTCTACGCATATCCCCCCTAAACTTTTCCCCTCTCACTTTGAACTCGTGACCCCTAGTATTTGAATCCCCCACTCTGGGAAAATGCTTCTTGCTATCCACCCTGTCTATACCTCTCAACAAAAGTCATGGTTAAACTTGAATATCCAAAGCTTGTTGGCCGGGTTGAGCTGCTCCGTCATGAGCTTTGTGGAACCAGTGTCTTGCTGCCTGTTCCACTACTGACCGACAGAATGGCGTGAAGTTCCTGCCACAACAGATTCAAACCAAACTCACCAGATATTTAGTAAGTAGTAGACAGCACAAATCTTTGAATTGAAAGGTGCAGGGATGAGTAACTAACAGCCGATGCCACGCTACTGCGAAATCTGGCCCATTTCGAGGGATTTATTGGCTTTAAGCACTCATCTGGAACATCCAAGTGATGTCGAAGTTACTAAATTTTTTTTTTGCTCTGGCCATAGTCCCAAAGGACCATAGGCATCTCTCCCCGTTAGAGAGAGACAGTTGGTGATGCATAGCTTGAGGGTCACCACTCCTCAAGTGTGCGGTAAGGTGAGGAGACAGGCCTCCATGAACTACCACAGCCGGTATGGGGAATGAACCCACACTGTTGGTGTCTTTCTACATCACACTCTAGCCATCTAGCCAACTGAGCTAACCAACCACCCTCCCAGTTATTAAATCAGCAAAACTACTATGATGGATGTCATGCTACCAACTGTTTTCTGTAGTGAATATTTTCATGAACGAAGCATTTTGCCATGTTAACTAATATTAGTTCATTTACTTCAATCCCATTTAAAACCTTAAGGGATTTCAAAATTTTTGGTAACCCTCTTGTGCTATTATAATACTGGATTTTATTTTACGATTACATTTGGCTTCTACTTATATTTCTTTTTTGGGTCTAATCACTTTTCTGTAACAAGTGGCTGCTATCTACTAGAGGCATGTTAAGTGAGACTTGGAGCAAAGTGCTGACAATCATCACGGGTGAGTCAGTGAATACGGAGGAGGTGTCTCTGGACCTCAAACCTAAACAGCATGGTACCTATTTTCAAGGAAGACAATAAATCAAGCCTGGGTAACAATAGGCCCTTTAATCTTACTCAGTAACTCACACAAAAACACACCATTGTCAGAGTTGTCAAGTATACCCTTTTGAAATCAGGTATTCAGCCATCCAGTCCATGTTCCCTGTGTAATCTCCACCAGCCCTGCAATGCTCTGAGATCTCTGCACTCCTCCAATCCTGGGCTCTCGAGCATCCCCAATTTTAATCGCTCCGCCATTGGCAGCCATGCCTTCAGCTTCCTGGACCCTACTCTCTGGAAATCTCTCCTGAAGCTTCATCACGTCTCACAACTATAGCTCAGTGGGTATCACTGAGTTAAAAGGTTGCTGGTTCAAGTGCCACTCCAGGGGCTGGAGTTTGTGTCCAGGGTGGGGCTCCCAGTGCTGGGTCACAATAGTGGGGGGAATCCCCCCTCTTGGTCAGCTAGAGCACCCACCCTCCCCCGCACGCCCTGAGCAATTCTACGGCACCGGACTTCTGCCTCCAAGAGCTGCTGGCCAATCACAGGTCCGGAAGCTCAGGAGTATCAGCAACGCCACCAAGAGTAGTGGCCACTGCCGGTACTGAGGAGACATTGGACCCAGGCCCATGCAGGAGCCTGGATCCAAGGTAAGTGAGACGGGGTCGCTGGGGCCAGTGCTGAACTGGCGGTGGGGGAGGGGTGGGCGTTAAGTGCAGGGGGAGGTGGATTCAGGAAGGTGCAGATTCTCCTGGTGGGGGCCCTCCATGGGTCGCAGATGGCCCATGGAGGAGGGAACCCCCCCCCCCACCCCCAAGCCCACAGGCAGGTTGTCTCGTTTTACTGTCAAACCTCCCCACATGGCGGAGGCTGCCCACTCCACCACCCCAACCCCCCCAACTGCTAATTAAATCCCAGCGGCGGCAGGAAGAGCCATTGATAGGCCACAATGGCCTCTGGGCGTGATGGCAGTCATTGGTCTATCCCACCCCCGACAAAACTGTGTTGCGACAAGGAAGCAACAGGCCCCCCCCTCCCCACTGCCTCCCATCACAATTCTATGGGCCCCTCCACCTCTGAGTCCATCTCAGGGGGCCCATAAAATGCAGCCCCCGAATTCAAGCACAAAACTCCAGTGCAGTACTGAGGAAATGCTGCACTGTTGGAGAGGCTGTCTTTTGAATGAGATGTTAAACTGAGGCCCCGTTTGCCCTTTCAGGTGGATGTAAAAGATCCCAAGGTACTATTTTGAAGAAGAGCAGGGGAATTATCCGTGGTGTCCTGGCCAATATTTATCCCTCAATCAACATCGCAAAAAACATATTATCTGCTCATTATCTCACTGCTGTTTGTGGGGAGTTTGCTGTGCACCATTTGGCTGATGTGTTCCCTACATTACAGTGGCTACACTTCAGAAGTACTTCATTGGCTGTGAAGAATTGTGGGACATTCAGTGGTCATGAAAGGCGCTATATAACAGTAAGTCTTTCCTTTGCTTAAAACCTACTTCTGTAAACCGTGGCGTGGAGTCAACTCCCCCTTGGCCCCTTTATTCCCTTCACCCACTTGATCCTGGCCGTCACGTGGGACTAAGTCCTCTTAATTCAGGCTCAGGCTGGGTGTATGGGATATCAGGGTTACAGGAGAGCCACCCTCCACCTAATCCACCGGCTACGGTTAATGGCTTAGTACAAAGAGGAGGAAACTCAGTCCTTTCTTTAACTATCACTTTACTTTATTCACATTGTTGTACAATGTAAGAATAAGGCTTATACACTTGGTTAGACAAAAGCATGCAACTCAAACTGGGTTATACAGTTAATAACAAAGCTAGCTAGAATCGATAAGCACACCCACTAGGTTCCTCTGACCTTTCCCTGACCTAGTCACAGAAAACAAAGGATAATACCCGAAAAGGGGGAGAGCTGACGCTGGCCAGGCATTCCGTTCTCTCTCTCTTTTATGTCGCCGCTGCATTGCTCACGCAGGGTCTTCCACATCCACCATGGTTGGTCTCCGGAGTTTCTCGCTGGCTCAATGCCTGAGAATCTATACTTATTCTCTTTCTTATCTCTTCAAAACTATGCTGTCTCTTTCCGCTTGATTTAAGCCTGCTCACCTCGTTCATATCTTCTCCTTATTGGCCCAGGCCCAAAGACCCTGGTATCACACAGTGTCCAAATAAGGCCCTCTTCCTGTGATCTCTCTCCTTGTCTTGTCACATAAATTAATTAGTTCAAACTGGTTTTTACCAGCACAGGACAGTGTCTGAGCTCCAGTTACTACAGTTCATGAACTATCCAACAGTTTGTAACAGACTCTGTATTTCTTGCAGCCCCTGACCAACACTTCTTTGACCAAGCTTTTTGGTCACCTGTCCTAATATTTCTTTATGTGCCTCAGTGTCAAATTTTGTTTGCTAAATCACTCCTGTGGAACGACTTGGAACACTTTATGCTCCGTCAATGCAAATTGTTGTTGTTGTTTTCATGGGCAGCGAGGGCCCCTGGAAAACAGTTGATTGGATGGAGGTGGACTGTTCAGTCCTCAGAGGATCTGTTTTTGGTTTGCTGGATTAAGCTGTGCCCTATCTCGGTGCCTCTTTATTCCAGAAAACGGGTACCGTGCTGGACAAACACTAGAAAGCTGCCGAAAGATGGCACAGAACCACAAGTAATTCACATCAGCTAAAGTGTCGGGTGTTCTCCACGCTGGGAGGACTTGCTTCTCTGCTGAAAGCACCCTTGCTGCTTGTGTCACCAGTCAATGATAGAAATAGATTTTTACAAGTACCATCAGTACCTTATTAAAAACAAAACTTGAGAGGTCATTTCAGAATTCTGGCAGAGTGTGCTTTTATGTGAAGAAAACCATTATTTTATTTGGCATCTTATGGGCCCTAAGTTCTGGAATTCCCTCCCTAAACCTCTCCACCTCTCTCGCCTCCTCTAAGATGCTTCTTAAAACCTACCAGGTCTTATCCAGATCTTTACAAGGTAAGGTTGGGGGATCAGACAGAGGCCGTTTAAACTAACAATTAATTTGAAGTTTGGGCCAAAATGCACCCACTGCTAGAATCAGGGAACTTAAACTGCAGCAGAGAGGATTTAGTGGAGAGAAATAGCAATGGTGGCAACAGATGTTCATGGAGAGATGTTAAAAGTGAGGAGCTTCCTCGGGAACTGATTGCCCAGGAGCCATCTCGGTCTGCTAGGTCATCTACGTCCACCTAGCGAACAGAAGGGCACCCAGCAAGGATGGAATCCCAGCCGGCGTGCTCATGCACAGACAGTCCCATCTATTGCCACACCTTTATGACCTTCTCCTTCTCTGCTGGGAAGTAGGCTTTGTTCCACACACTAATCATCACACTATACAAAAACAAAGGCGACAACTACCAAGTGTACCCGAAAGCACAGTGTGGTTTCTGTGCCGGCAGATCTACTGTGGATATGTCCTGGGCCCAACCATCTTCAGCTGCTTCATCGATGACCTTCCCCCCATCATAAGGTCAGAAGTGGACACGTTCGCTGATGATTGCACAATGTTCAGCACCATTTGTGACTCCTCAGATACTGAAGCAGCCCATGTCCAGATGTAGCAAGATCTCGACAATATCCAGACCTGGCTGACAAGTGGCAAGTAACATTCGTGCCACACAAGTGCCAGGAAATGACCATCTCCAACAAGAGAGAATCTAACCATCTCCCCTTGATGTTCAATGGAATTACCATCGCTGAATCCCCCACTATCAACATCCTGGGGGTCACCATTGACCAGAAACTGAACTAGACCAGCCACATAAATGCTACAAGAGCAGGTCAGAGGCTGGGAATTCTGCAGCGAGTAACTCAACTCCTGACTCCCCAATGCCTGTCCACCATCTACAAGTCACAAGTCAGGAGTGTGATGGAATACCCTTCACTTGCCTGGATGGGTGCAGCTCCAACAACACTCAAGAAGCTCGACATCATTCAAGACAAAGCAGCCCGCTTGATTGGCACCCCATCTACTACCTTCGACATTCACTCCCTTCACCACCGACGCACAGTGGCAGCAGTGTGTACCATCTACAAGATGCACTGCAGCAACTCACCAAGGCTCCTATGTTCCTATCGACAGATTTCTAAATACAAATGACATAAGGGGATATGAGGATAGTGTGGGAAAAAGGCATTGAAGTGGAAGATCATCCATGATTGTATTGAATGGTAGAGCAAGCTCGATGGGCTGAATATCTCCAATGTTCCTATGACAGTCCCTTCCAAACCCGTGATCGCTACCACTTAGACAGACAAGGGCAGCAGATGCATGGGAACACCACCACCATCTGTCAAATTTTGTTTGATAATCGCTTCAGTGAAGCGTCTCGGGGCATTTTGATACTTTAAAGGTGCTATATAAATGCAAGCTGTTATTGCTTTCAAGGAATGTTTCGATTCCACACCTGCAGACAACCCTGGCAATGGCCAGGCAGTACAAAAATTTTCAGCTGCACCTAACTCTGAAACCTAGGAACAGGAAGAGGCCATTCAGCCCTTCGAGCCGGTTCTGCCATTCAATTAGATGATGGCTGATTTTCATCTTAATTCCATCTACCTGCCTTGGCTCCATATCCCTTCACACCCTAAACTAACAACCGCCTATCATCTTAGTCTTGAAATTTTCAATTGACTCCCAGCGTCAACAGATTTTTTGTGGAGAGTTCCAGATTTACATTCCCCTTTGTGTGAAGCGGTGCTTCCTGACATCACGTCTGAACGACTGAGCTCTAATTTTAAGGTTTTGCCGCCTTATTCTGGGCTCCCCCACCAGTGCAAACAGGGTAGATAGAGAGAAACTATTAACTCCTTTGATCGTCTTAAACACCTCAATTAGATCACCCCTCCAACTACATTATGCCTCATTACTGATGCCATTTTTCATCATATAGCATCTCTCACTGCTTGCAAGTATTTCACATCCTCACTCGAAAGGCCTTCAATTAAAGACTTCAAAAGAACTCTACCAACCCTCCTGTTGTATAGTCCTATTATTTACTTTAATTATAGGGCTAAAGGGGAAGAGCAGGGCAGGGGGATTAATCGGATAACACTTTCAATGACCTAGCACAGGCATGATGGGCTGAATAGCCTCCTTCTGTGCTGCACGATTCTATGATTTTAACTAGAGACAGAGACCACAAAATCTACTAAACTAAATAATTACAGAATTATATGTCATATTGAATCTCAACAGACACTTAACAACTGTATAATTCGACTAAACTGCTGAACATTTATAGAACAGCACAGTCTATGAACTGTGTTTGAAAAAAAAGTAGTTTGCCTAACCATTGTTTACTTACAGAAAAAGTTAGACTAAGCACAGTACTTAAAGAACCAAGCAACTAATACACCCATTCTACCAAACTGCACGCTGACAAATATAGTTTAGCCATACATTCTACTGAACCTTGCACTTAACATCAAAGTAATCCATTAAAGTAGACAGTGGAAATATAGAGCAGGAGGTTGGTCACAAGAATTTATGTGAATGATACAAGAAGAAATATATTGCTTGTATTAGAGAAGGGTTGGAAGTGATCTACCCTGGAGATCATATTGAGACCACATATATTCTGTTTATATAGCACCTTCCTCATCTTCCTAACATTGCAAAGTGTTTCACAGCCAAGGAAGAACGTTTCAAATACTGTCACTGTTGCAATGTAAATAAAAGAGTCACAGAGTCATTTATGGCACAGAAGGAGGCCATTCAGCCCAGCGAGTCCATGCCAGCTCTCCGCAGAGCAATCCAGTCAGTCCCCTATTTCCTTCAAGTGCCCATCCAATTTCCTTTTGAAATCATTGATTGTCTCCACTTCCACCACCCTTGTGGGCAGTGAGTTCCAGGTCATTACTCGCTGTGTAAAAAAGGGCTTCCTCATAATCCCCCTGCATCTCTTGCCCAAAACTCTCAATCTGTGTCCCCTAGTCCTGGTACCATCAGTGAATGGGAACAGTTTTTCCTTGTCTAACTTATCTAAACCTGTCATAATCTTGTACACCTCTATCAAATCTCCCCTCCATCTCCTTTGCTCCAGGGAAAACAACCTCAGCTTCTCCAACCTAACCTTGTAACTAAAATCCCCCATCCCTGAAACTATTCTGTTAAATCTCCTCTGCATCCTTTCAGGGATCCTCATATCCTTCCTAAAGTGTGGTGACCAGAACTGGACACAATACTCTTGTTGGGGCCTAACCCGAGCTTTTAAAGGTTCAGCATAACTTCCCTGCTTTTGTACTCAATGCCTCTATTTATGAAGCCCAAGATTTCATATGCTTTGCGAACCACTCTCTCAATATGTCCTGCCACCTTCAAAGATTGATGTATATGCACTCCTGGGTCCCTCTGTCCCTGCACACCCTTTAGAACTGTGCCCTTAAGTCTATATTGCCTATCCTTATCCCTTCTTCCAAAATGCATCATTTCATATCATACACCCTCTTTTTTTGTTACTTCATAATCTCTATCTCCCTCGTCATCCTAGAAGCCCCATTTTTGGTTGCCATACCTTTCACCCTTGTTGAAATGTTCCTAGCCTGTACCTGAAGAATCTCTTCCTGAAAGATCACCCATTGCTTCGTTACAGTTTTGCCTGTCAGTATTTGGTTCCATTTTACCCTGGCTCAATCTCTTCGCATTACATTGAAATTAGCCCGCTTCCAATCTAGCTGTTTTACCTTATATCATTCCTTGCTTTTCTGCATTATGCGTCTAAACCTTATAATACAATGATCACTCTTACCCAAGTGCTCCTGACAGACACGTGGTCCACTTGACCCACATCGTTTCCCAAAATCAGATCCAGCAATGCCTCCTTTCTAGTTGGGCTGAGAACATACTGATCAAGGAGGTTGATCAGAAATTCCTCCCCCTCCTTACCCTTTACTCGAACATTGGGCTGGATTTTACCGTAGGCGGATGGGACGTCACCACCAATGTAAAAGTCGGTGGCGAACCCGCTTCCACCTAGCCTGGGGATCCGACCTGCATTTTACGGGTCCCCAGGCTTTAATTGTCCCGAGGCGGGACTTCCACCCACTTGAGGAGGAGGTCCCGCCTCAGTGAGCTGCCGGCCAATCAGCGGGCCGGCAGCTCTTAGTCTCAACAGCGCCACCGGGAGCGTGGACACTACTGGGACTGCAGCCCAACCGACCGAAGAGGATGCCATGGAGCCAGGACTGAAGGTACGTTGGGGTTGACTCACCGGGGGGAGCGGGGGGGGGTGGGAATCAGTCGTGCCGGCGAGGCAAGGGTGGTCGTTGGGGGGGGGGGGTGCGTCTTGGGTCCCGGGGGTGGGTTTGGAGGTGGGGACGGCCCTCAATTGGGCACCCTGTGCCCAACTGCCATGGCAACCCCCCCCCACCCACCGGCGCGCGGAAAGGCCAGCAGCTATCGCTGGGCGGACTTTTACATCCTCAGCACGACCGCTTGCCACGGGTAAAATACCCATGGAGGTGGGTGAGGGCCCTTAAGTGGCCACTTAAGGGCCTTGATTGGCCTCGGACGGGCGGGCCATTTTCCCTCCCCACGCCGCCCGACCTCCCTAGAGTTGGCCGGAGGCGGAAGCGGGGCGGGAAGGCCTCCCGGAGCCTCCCACTCAGTTTTACGCAGTCCCCATGCCACCATGCGGGCAGTGTAAAATTCAGCCCAGTATCCCAATTGATATTTGGGTAATTAAAGTCCCCCAGTTTCACCACTCTATAGTTCTTGCACATCTCTGTGATTTCCCTGCAGATTTGCTTCTCTATCTCTTTCTCTCTCTCACTATTTGGATTCCTATAGAATACCTCCAGTGGTGTGATCATAACCTTTTTGCTTCTCAACTCTAACCAAATGGATTCTGTCCTTGCTCCCTGAAGGACATCCCCTCTTTCCAACATTACAATGTCTTCCCTAATCAGTACTGCTCCCCCACCTCCTTTTTTTCCTTCTTTATCTTTTCTGAACACTTTATATCCTTGAATATTAAACACCCAGTCCTCACCATTTTAAGCCACGTTTCTGCTTTTGCCGCATCATCATATTCCCATATTGCTATTTGTGCTTGTAGCTCAGCAACCTTATTCACCACATTTTGTGCATTTACATACATGCATTGTAATCCTGTCTTTGTATTCCTCGTAGTCCTTCTCAGTCTGCTCCTATCTAATATGTTCAACACTCTCACATTATGCACCATATTCCTCTTTCATACTACGATATGCTGGTGCCCATCCCCCTGCCGATTTAGTTGAAACCCTCCCCAACCACACTAGTGAACCTCCCCGCGAGGACATTGGTCCCTGTCCTGTTGGGGTGCAACCCGTCTCTTTTGAACAGGTGGCTTCTGCCCCAGAACTAATCCCAATGCCCCAAGAATCTGAAACCCTCACTCCTGCACCATGCAGCAATTTGTGCAGAGCAAACTCCCACATAGACCATTGTAGTCATGACCACATCATCTGTTTTTTCCCCCAGTGATTCAGTTGACTGACGGATAAATATTAGCCAGGACACTGTGGAGAACTCCCCTGCTCTTCTTCAAAATAGTAGCCGTGGGATCTTTTAGTTCCACGCTGAGGGGGCAGATGGGGTCTTGGTTTAACGTCTCATTCTGAAATAGAGTGAAACTTTATGGCAAACTTCCATCAGGAACTGCACCCAGCAATGAGAGAGATACTTTAGTCAACTGTACTATTACTTTCAGTTCAGTGGGAACTAAATTGCTAAAGTTGTGCAATGGACTGTAAACACCATGCAATTATATTTTACATGTTAATGTAGGAGGTAATCACAAAATTACTACTCAACACAGGTGTGGGGTTTGAGGTGTTGCCATGTCAGGTTAAATTACCTGAAAATTCCTGAGAAAGTACGATTTCGTTGTCAAAGGTTAAGATGAGCCACGGGTAAAGTGAATGTTCTGGATTTGTTATCTCTGGGCGAGTTTGGTGCAGTCATAGAGAATTAGTCCCCGTACTGCCAGGATGTCAGGATTGTCGAAATGAAGCTATAATCGCAAAGACGTGCCTCCCAGCAATCTTCAAAACCAACTGCCCAAGAACAATGTCACAGACTAAACAGAAGCTGAAGTTAAGGAAACTTGGACAACTGATGGCGGGAATAAGCTCCAGGAGCAATTTATAGCATTATTTTTTAAATAAGGCAATAACTCCAAAAGAGTGGAAAACATAATTGCATTGAATCTTCAGCACAGAAACAGGCCATTCAGCCCAACCAGTTCATGCCAGTGTTTAAGCTGCACAACAAACTGCACATCCTTCCTCATCATGATTAAGAAGGGGAAAATAGAGTACGAGAGCAAGCTTATGGGGAACATAAAAACTGACTGAAAAAGTTTCTATAGGTATGTGAAGAGAAAAAGATTGGTGAAGACAAATGTAGGTCCCTTACTGTCAGAAACAGGGGACTTTATTATGGGGAACAAAGAAATGGCTGACCAACTAAATGCATACTTTGGTTCTGTCTTCACAAAGGAGGACACAAATATTATATCAGAAATGTTGGGGAACACAGGGTTTAGTGAGAGAGAGGAACTGAAGGAAAGCAGTGTTAGTAGAGAAATGGTGTTGGGGAAATTGATGGGATTGAAGGCCGATAAATCCCCAGGGCCTGATAATCTACATCCCAGAGTACTTAAGGAAGTGGCCCTAGAAATAGTGGATGCATTGGTGGTCATCTTCCAAGATTCTATAGACTCTGGAACAGTTCCTACAGATTGGAGGGTAGCTAATGTAACCCCACTATTTAAAAAGGGAGATGGGCAGAAAACAGGGAATTATAGACCAGTCAGCAAGCGTCGGTAGTGGGGAAAATTCTAGAGTCCATTATCAAAGATTTTATAGCAGAGCACTTGGAGAACAGTGGTAGAATTGGGCAGAGTCAGCATGGATTTACGAAAGGGAAATCATGCTTGACAAATCTACTAGAATTCTTCGAGGATGTAACTAGTAGAGTTGATGAGGGGGAGCAAGTGGATGTGGTTTATTTGGACTTTCAGAAGGCTTTCGACAAAGTCCCACCTAAGAGATTAGTTTGTAAAATTAAAGCGCATGGGATTGGGGGTAGTGTATTGCAATCGATAGAAAATTGGTTGGCAGACAGGAAACAAAGAGTAGGGATAAATGGGTCTTTTTCCAAATGGCAGGCAGTGACTAGTGGTGTACCGCAGGGATCGGTGCTAGGACCCCAGCTATTCACAATATATATTAATGATTTAGATGAGGGAACTAAATGTAATATCTCCAAATTTGCAGATGACACAAAACGGGGTGGGAGGGTGAGTTGTGAGGAGGATGCAGAGAGGCTTCAGGTTGATTTGGACGTTGAGTGAGTGGGCAAATGCATGGCAGATGCAGTATAATGTGGATAAATGTGAGGTTATCCACTTTGGTAGAAAAAACAGAAAGGCAGATTATTATCTGAATGGCTATAAACTGAGAGAGGGGAATATGCAACGAGACCTGGGTGTTCTCGTACACCAGTCGCTGAAGGTGAGCATGCAGGTCCAACAGGCGGTAAAAAAGGCAAATGGTATGTTGGTCTTCATAGCGAGAGGATTCGAGTACAGGAGCAGGGATGTCTTGCTGCAATTATACAGGGCTTTGGTGAGGCCATACCTGGAATATTGTGTGCAGTTTTGGTCTCCTTATCTGAGGAAGGATGTTCTTGCTATAGAGGGAGTGCAGCAAAGGTTTACCAGACTGATTCTTGGGATGGCAGGACTGACGTATGAGGAGAGATTGAGTCAGTTAGGATTATATTCGCTGGAGTTCAGAAGAGTGAGGGGGGATCTCATAGAAACCTATAAAATTCTAACAGGACTTGACAGGGTAGATACAGGAAAGATGTTTCCGATGGTGGGGGAGTCCAGAACCAGGGGTCATAGTCTAAGGATACAGGGTAAACCTTTCAGGACTGAGATGAGGAGAAATTTCTTCACCCAGAGAGTGGTGAACCTGTGGAATTTGCTACCACAGAAAGCAGTTGCGGCCAAAACATTGTATGTTTTCGAGACGGAGTTAGATATAGCTCTTGGGTTTAAAGAGATCAAAGGATATGGGGGGAAAGCGGGAACAGGTTACTGAGTTGGATGATTAGCCATGATCATAATGAATGGTGGAGCAGGCTCGAAGGGCCAAATGGCCTACTCCTGCTCCTATTTTCTATGTTTCTATGTTTCCATGTAATTCTATCATCATAGCCCACTTTCCCTTCTCTCTCATGTGTTTATCCAGCTTACCCTTAACTGTATCTATACTATTTACCTCAACTACTCCCTGTGGTAATGAGTTCCACATTCGCAATTATAATTTGAAATTATCTTTAACTATTTTTGTGTGACCAACTCAAAGGCAGTACTAAGGGAGGTTTCAGAGATAGTTGCCTGCTTACTGACCCACTTGCCTGGCACTCGGCCCCATGCTCTGCAATTCCCTCCCTAAACCTCTCCGCCTCTCTCTCCTCCTTTAAGATGCTGCTGAAAACCTACCTCTTTGACCAAGCTTTTGATCACCTGTCCTAATATCTCCTTATGTGGCACGGTGTCAAATATTTTTGTTTCCGCTCCTCTGAAGCGCCTTGAGACATTTTACTACTTAATCGGCATTGTGTAAATTCAAGTTGTTGTTGTTTGTGGTTGTTGGATGTAGCCTGGGAATTCTGGTGTGTGGAAAGGGTAAACACATCGCAACTTTAAACTATTAGCTTTGATAAAGGATTATTAGATTTGATTTAAAAACAGATAGAGGAGTATAGCATCATTTCTCTTATATTTAATTAGTTGTCATTGCTAACTTTCTTAACAATTATATGATCAGAAGGGAGTGCTGCACTGCTGGAGGTGCTGTCTTTCAGATAAACCCAGAGCTACCATTTCAAAGTAGAGCAGGGGAGTTACGCCCGGTGCCTTGAGAAGATTTACTCCTCAACCAACATCATTAAACATCAAATTATCTGGTCATTTGTCTTATTGCTGTTTGCTGTTTGTGGGAGCTTGCTGTGCACAAATTGGCTGCCGTGTTTCCTGCATTACAATAACTACACTTCAAAAAATACTTCATTGGTTGTAAAGTGCTTTTGGATGTCCTGAGGTTATGAAAGGCGCTATATAAATGCAATTTATTTCTTGGGATTTCAGTTTAATAATAAAAATCCTGATGACTTATTATGCGAGAATATTATTTAATGCTCTTTGCTCTCTCTCACATCTGAATACATGTTTTTAAACTCTAATGACCAAAACTAAATTGAGTATTCGAAATACAGTCTCTGTAATGTATCACACCAACTTGTTAGGCCAATATTGCAGCTCAAGTCATTTTCCTCAGGCACTTTCATTTAGTCTGGGGACAGGAGGAAACCATTTAGCCCCTTGACCCTATTCCGCTATTCAATGAGATCATCGCTGATCTGTATATCCGCCTTTGCCCAGATTCCTTAAATCTCATAGTTAACAGAAATCCATCAATTTCAGATTTATAATTAAGAATTGACCTAACATCAATTGCCATTTGCGGAAGACAGTTCCAAACTTTTACCACTCTTTGTGTGTAGAAGTGTTTCCTAATTTCACTCCTGAAAGATCTGGCACTAACTTTTAAACTATGCTCCCTGGACCGAAACTCCCCAACCAGCGAAAATTGTTTCTCTCTATCGACCCTATATGTTCCCCTTAATATCTTGAAAATTTTGATCAAATCACCCCTTAGCTTTCTAAATTTCAGGGAATACGACCCTAGTTTGTGTAATCTGCTGTTGTAATTTAATCCTTGGAGTCCAGCTATCATTCTGGTAAATCTACACTGCACTGCCTCTAAGGCCAATATATCCTTCCTAAGGTGTGGTTCCCAGAACAGCTCCCAGTAACTCCAGGTGTGGTCTAACCAGGACTTTGTATAGCTGAAGCATGACTCCTACCCCTTTGTATTCTAGTCCTCGACACTGTTTCTGGTTTTTCACAATTTAGGAAGTATCCTGTTCCATCCTTATTAGGTCCAAAGTGGATAACCTCACATTTGGCAATATTGAAATCCATTTGGCACAATTTTGCCCATTCACTGAATCTATTCATGTTTTGTTGTCGGTTTCTGAGCCCTGAGTATTATTCTTTGTTCACCCTATTCAAAATTATTTGCCAATTGTAAATCAACTTCTGAACTTTTCCAGATTTCAGAAATTAATTCTGTCGTCCCCAGAGTTTTAGGTTTGACAGTTAAACTCAACTGTTTTTCTGCTACTGTCAATCCCACTCAAGGGGCTTGAACACAAAATCCAGGCTGGCACCCCCAGTGCAGTGCTGAGAGAGAGCTGCACTGTAGAAGGTTCTGTACTGAGGGAGCGCTGCACTGTAGAAGGTTCTGTACTGAGGGAGAGCTGCACTGTAGAAGGTTCTGTACTGAGGGAGAGCTGCACCATAGAAGGTTCTGTACTGAGGGAGAGCTGCACCGTAGAAGGTTCTGTACTGAGGGAGCGCTGCACTGTAGAAGGTTCTGTACTGAGGGAGAGCTGCACTGTAGAAGGTTCTGTACTGTGGGAGCGCTGCACTGTAGAAGGTTCTGTACTGAGGGAGAGCTGCACTGTAGAAGGTTCTGTACTGTGGGAGCGCTGCACTGTAGAAGGTTCTGTACTGAGGGAGAGCTGCACTGTAGAAGGTTCTGTACTGAGGGAGAGCTGCACTGTAGAAGGTTCTGTACTGAGGGAGAGCTGCACTGTAGAAGGTTCTGTACTGAGGGAGAGCTGCACCGTAGAAGGTTCTGTACTGTGGGAGCGCTGCACTGTAGAAGGTTCTGTACTGAGGGAGAGCTGCACTGTAGAAGGTTCTGTACTGAGGGAGAGCTGCACCGTAGAAGGTTCTGTACTGTGGGAGCGCTGCACTGTAGAAGGTTCTGTACTGAGGGAGAGCTGCACTGTAGAAGGTTCTGTACTGAGGGAGAGCTGCACTGTAGAAGGTTCTGTACTGAGGGAGAGCTGCACCGTAGAAGGTTCTGTACTGAGGGAGAGCTGCACCGTAGAAGGTTCTGTACTGAGGGAGAGCTGCACTGTAGAAGGTTCTGTACTGAGGGAGAGCTGCACTGTAGAAGGTTCTGTACTGAGGGAGAGCTGCACTGTAGAAGGTTCTGTACTGAGGGAGAGCTGCACCGTAGAAGGTTCTGTACTGTGGGAGCGCTGCACCGTAGAAGGTTCTGTACTGAGGGAGAGCTGCACTGTAGAAGGTTCTGTACTGAGGGAGAGCTGCACTGTAGAAGGTTCTGTACTGAGGGAGAGCTGCACTGTAGAAGGTTCTGTACTGAGGGAGAGCTGCACTGTAGAAGGTTCTGTACTGAGGGAGAGCTGCAGTGTAGAAGGTTCTGTACTGAGGGAGAGCTGCACCGCAGAAGGTTCTGTATTGTGGGAGCGCTGCACTGTAGAAGGTTCTGTACTGAGGGAGAGCTGCACCGTAGAAGGTTCTGTACTGTGGGAGCGCTGCACTGTAGAAGGTTCTGTACTGAGGGAGAGCTGCACTGTAGAAGGTTCTGTACTGAGGGAGCGCTGCACCGTAGAAGGTTCTGTACTGTGGGAGCGCTGCACTGTAGAAGGTTCTGTACTGAGGGAGAGCTGCACTGTAGAAGGTTCTGTACTGAGGGAGCGCTGCACTGTAGAAGGTTCTGTACTGAGGGAGAGCTGCACCATAGAAGGTTCTGTACTGAGGGAGAGCTGCAGTGTAGAAGGTTCTGTACTGTGGGAGCGCTGCACTGTAGAAGGTTCTGTACTGAGGGAGAGCTGCACTGTAGAAGGTTCTGTACTGAGGGAGAGCTGCACCGTAGAAGGTTCTGTACTGTGGGAGCGCTGCACTGTAGAAGGTTCTGTACTGAGGGAGAGCTGCACTGTAGAAGGTTCTGTACTGAGGGAGAGCTGCACCATAGAAGGTTCTGTACTGAGGGAGAGCTGCAGTGTAGAAGGTTCTGTACTGAGGGAGAGCTGCAGTGTAGAAGGTTCTGTACTGAGGGAGAGCTGCACCATAGAAGGTTCTGTACTGAGGGAGAGCTGCAGTGTAGAAGGTTCTGTACTGAGGGAGAGCTGCAGTGTAGAAGGTTCTGTACTGAGGGAGAGCTGCACTGTTGGGGAGGGGCAGTACTAAGGGAGTTCTGCACTGTCAGAGAAGCAGTACCAAGGGAGCATTATACTAATGGAGGGTTAATACTGAGGGAGCGCTGCACTGTCAAGCGAACAGTACTAAGGGTGTACTGCACTGTCAGAGATGCTGTCTTTCAGATTAAACATTGAATCGAGGCTCCATTGCTCACCCAGGTGGATGTAAGAGATGCCATGCTATTATTTTGAAGAAGAGCAGGGGAGTTCTCCCCCGTATCATGGCCCTCAATCAACATCCCAATAAACAAACTATCTGGTCATAGTCACATTGCTGTTTGTGGGAGCTTACTGTGTGCAAATTGGCTGTTGTGTTTCCTACATTATAACAGTTACTACACTTCAAAATTCCAAGAACCTACGTCACAATCTTCCAAATCTGTACATTTGCAATTATCCCAGTCTCTACTTCTAGAAAATGATTTCTGACATAGTTTCCCTATTCTATTAGGAAATACAGTCTGTGTGGACCTTCACTTCTCAGTGTTTTACCTGCAGTAGTTACACTGACAGAGACAATGACATCATCATGCTTGGTACTTCAGGTCAAAAGTTTTACATTAAACACCAGACATTGAGAACAGGTGAGACACTGTCAGAGAAGCAGTACTGAGGGAGTTCTGCACTGTCGAAGGAGCAGCCAATTTATCCACAGCAGGATCCCATAGATAAACAACTGGATCATCTGTTTTTCAGTGATGCTGGTTCAGAGATAAGGTTGGCCCGGGCACCAGGGAGAACTCTATGCTCTTCTTTGAAATAGTACCGTGGGATTTTTTACGTTCACCTGAGAGGGAAGACGGGGTCTTTGGTTTAATGTTTCATCCAAAAGACAGAACCTCCAACAGTACAATGCCTTCTCAGTACAACCCTTCCAACATTGTCTTAGCTACTCTCAGTGTCTAATATTTACTATAAAACATATTGGCTTGAACTGCCTTGGGGTAGTAACGTTTTGGTGGTAATGCTACTTTCAGTGCAAATACTGCCAGGCCTGATTTTTAATCAGTGAAATCCATTCCTAATGAATCACTATATAATACAACAAGCATTAATTAAACTATTAAACAAGGGATGAGCTAAATTAAAAATCTGAACTAAAACTTCCTGAATTTTTATGTGCACCCAACACGTACACACACTAAGAGATACATTTGAAGTAAAGTTTAATCAGTCATATGATATACCAACATTAGTCAATAATCTCCCACATATTTTTAGCTCAATTGGAATCTGCTGAGATTTATATAGTTAGCCTGCAATTAGCATTCATTATGCTCCAATGGTAGAGGAATTTTAACATTTGAAAGCAATTTATAATTTTTCAAGACCATATTAATGAGAATTTTATGCGACATATTTACTTAAAAGAATGGTATTCGATATTGAAATTGTATATTATTTAACTATCTGGGCAGCAACACCCATATTGTTAGAATGGTTATTAAAACAGATTTCCACCTTCCTCTTTGACGCAATTGAACTATCGTACTTGTTAGTTGACAATTTTAAGGTAATAAGTCTCCCTGTACCTCATACAAGTGACCATTATTCTTATATGAATCTTGATAGGAACATGAGGAGGCCATTGAGCCCCTCGAGTCTGTTCTGTCATTCAATTAGACCATGGCTGGTCTGTATGCGTCAAGCCACCTTGGTTCTGTAACCTTTAATACCCTTCCCCAGTAAAAATCTATCATAGAGTCAAATAGAGTCATTTACGGCACAGAAGGAGGTTATTCAGCCGGTTGGGTCCATTCCGACTCTCCACAGAGCAATCCGATCAGGCCCACTCCGCCGCTCAATCCCTGTAGCCCTGCAAGATTATTTCCTTCAGTCTCAGTTTTATAATTTTCAGTTGACCTCCCAGCCTCAACGCTTTTGGGGAGAAAGTTCCAGATGTCCACTCCCCTTTGTGGCTCTAACTTTGAGTTTATGCTCCCTTGTTCTGAATTCCCCCACCAGAGGAAATAGTCACTCTCTATCAACCCTATTGAATCCTTTTATCATCTCAAACACATTGCTTAGATCGCCCTTAAAAGTCTATACTTGAAGGAGTACAAGTCTAGTCTAGGAAACCAGGGATCATAATTTAACCCTTTTAGCCCTGGCAGATTAGGATTGCTGAGGGAGAAAGGGAATGGGTGACCAAAAGGCAGAGAAAGAGCAGGAAGGCAGCGCAGGTGTCCCCTGCGGTCATCTCCCTCCAAAACAGGTATACCGTTTTGGATACTGTTGAGGGAGATGGCTCACCAGGGGAAGGCAGCAGTAGCCAGGTTCATGGCACCGTGGCTGGCTCTGCTGTTCAGAAGGGCGGGAAAAAGAGTGGAAGGGCTATAGTCATAGGAGATTCGATTGTAAGGGGGGTAGATAGGCGGTTCTGTGGTCGAAAACGAGGCTCCCGAATGGTATGTTGCCTCCCAGGTGCACGGGTCAGGGATGTCTCAGATCGTCTGCAGAACATTCTGAAGGGGGAGGGTGAACAGCCAGTTGTCGTTGTGCACATAGGCACCAATGATATAGGTAAAAATCGGGATGAGGTCCTACAAGCAGAATTTAGGGAGTTAGGAGCCAAGTTAAAAAGTAGGACCTCAGAGGTAGTAATCTCCGGATTGCTACCAGTGCCACGTGATAGTCAGAGTAGAAATGAAAGAATAGTCAGGATGAATGCGTGGCTTGAGAGATGGTGCAGGAGGGAGGGGTTCAGATTTTTGGGACATTGGGACCGGTTCTGGGGGAGGTGGGACTATTACAAATTGGACGGTCTACACCTGGGCTGGACTGCAACCAATGTCCTTGGGGGTGCTTTTGCTAACGCTGTTGGGGAGGGTTTAAATTAATGTGGCAGGGGGATGGGAACCAAATGAGGTCAGTAGAGAGTAAGGATGTAGTAACTAAAGCCTGTAAGGAACTAGATAATGAAGTCAGCGTGACTAAGGGAAAGAGTAGGCAGGGAGCAGATGACGAAAGCAAAGGGACTGGTGGTCTGAGGTGTTTTTGTTTTTAATGCAAGAAGTGCAGTAGGTAAGGCAGATGAACTTAGGGCTTGGATTAGTACCTGGGAGTATGATGTTATTGCTATTACTGAGACTTGGTTAAGGGAAGGGCATGATTGGCAACTAAATATCCCAGGATACCGATGCTTCAGGCGGGATAGAGAGGGAGGTAAAAGGGGTGGAGGAGTTGCATTACTGGTCAAAGAGGATATTACAGCTGTGCTGAAGGAAGGCACTATGGAGGACACGAGCTGTGAGGCAATATGGGCAGAACTCAGAAATAGGAAGGGTGCGGTAACAATGTTGGGGCTGTACTACAGGCCTCCCAACAGCGAGCGTGAGATAGAGGTACAAATATGTAAACAGATTATGGAAAGCTGTGGGAGCAACAGGGTGGTGGTGATAGGAGATTTTAATTTTCCCAACATTGACTGGGATTCACTTAGTGTTAGAGGTCCAGATGGAGCAGAATTTGTAAGGAGCATCCAGGAGGGTTTTCTAGAGCAGTATGTAAATAGTCCAACTCGGGAAGGGGCCATATTGGACCTGATGTTGGGAAATGAGCCGGGCCAGGTGGTTGACGTTTCAGTAGGGAACTACTTTGGGAATAGTGATCACAATTCCGTAAGTTTTAGAATACTCATGGACAAAGACGAGAGTGGTCCTAAAAGAAGAGTGCTAAATTGGGGGAAGGCCAACTATACCAAAATTCGGCAGGAGCTGGGGAATGTAGATTGGGAGCAGCTGCTTGAAGGTAAATCCACATTTGATATGTGGGAGGCTTTTAAAGAGAGGTTGATTAGCGTGCAGGAGAGACATGTTCCTGTGAAAATGAGGGATAGAAATGGCAAGATTAGGGAACCATGGATGACAGGTGAAATTGTGAGACTAGCTAAGAGGAAAAAGGAAGCATACATAAGGTCTAGGCGGCTGCAGAAAGACGAAGCTTTGAAAGAATATCGGGATTGTAGGCACAATCTGAAACGAGGAATTAAGAGGGCTAAAAGGGGTCATGAAATATCTTTAGCAAACAGGGTTAAGGAAAATCCCAAAGCCTTTTATTCATATATAAGGAGCAAGAGGGTAACTAGAGAAAGGATTGGCCCACTCAAGGACAAAGGAGGGAAGTTATGCGTGGAGTCAGAGAAAATGGGTGAGATTCTAAACGAGTACTTTGCATCGGTATTCACCGAGGAGAGGGACATGACGGATGTTGAGGTTAGGGACAGATGTTTGATTACTCTAGGTCAAGTCGGCATAAGGAGGGAGGAAGTGTTGGGTATTCTAAAAGGCATTAAGGTGGACAAGTCCCCAGGTCCGGATGGGATCTATCCCAGGTTACTGAGGGAAGCGAGAGAGGAAATAGTTGGGGCCTTAACAGATATCTTTGCAACATCCTTAAACACGGGTGAGGTCCCGGAAGACTGGAGAATTGCTAATGTTGTCCCCTTGTTTAAGAAGGGTAGCAGGGATAATCCAGGTAATTATAGACCGGTGAGCCTGACGTCAGTGGTAGGGAAGCTGCTGGAGAAGATACTGAGGGATAGGATCTATTCCCATTTGGAAGAAAATGGGCTCATCAGTGATAGGCAACATGGTTTTGTGCAGGGAAGGTCATGTCTTACCAACTTAATAGAATTCTTTGAGGAAGTGACAAAGTTGATTGATGAGGGAAGGGCTGTCGATGTCATATACATGGACTTCAGTAAGGCGTTTGATAAGGTTCCCCATGGTAGGCTGATGGAGAAAGTGAAGGCGCATGGGGTCCAAGGTGTACTAGCTAGATGGATAAAGAACTGGCTGGGCAACAGGAGACAGAGAGTAGCAGTGGAAGGGAGTTTCTCAAAATGGAGACGTGTGACCAGTGGTGTTCCACAGGGATCCGTGCTGGGACCACTGTTGTTTGTGATATACATAAATGATTTGGAGGAAAGTACAGGTGGTCTGATTAGCAAGTTTGCAGATGACACTAAGATTGGTGGAGTAGCAGATACTGAAGGGGACTGTTAGAGAATACAGCAGAATATAGATAGACTGGAGAGTTGGGCAGAGAAATGGCAGATGGAGTTCAATCAGGGCAAATGCGAGGTGATGCATTTTGGAAGATCCAATTCAAGAGTGAACTATACAGTAAATGGAAAAGTCCTGGGGAAAATTGATGTACAGAGAGATTTGGGTGTTCAGGTCCATTGTTCCCTGAAGGTGGCAACGCAGGTCAATAGAGTGGTCAAGAAGGCATACGGCATGCTTTCCTTCATCGGACGGGGTATTGAGTACAAGAGTTGGCAGGTCATGTTACAGTTGTATAGGACTTTGGTTCGGCCACATTTGGAATACTGCGTGCAGTTCTGGTCAGCACATTACCAAAAGGATGTGGATGCTTTGGAGAGGGTGCAGAGGAGATTCACCAGGATGTTGCCTGGTATGGAGGGCGCTAGCTATGAAGAGAGGTTGAGTAGATTAGGATTATTTTCATTAGAAAGACGGAGGTTGAGGGGGGACCTGATTGAGGTGTACAAAATCATGAGAGGTATAGACAGGGTGGATAGCAAGAAGCTTTTTCCCAGAGTGGGGGATTCAATTACAAGGGGACACGAGTTCAAAGTGAAAGGGGAAAAGTTTAGGGGGGATATGCGTGGAAATTTCTTTACGCAGAGGGTGGTGGGTGCATGGAACGCGTTGCCAGCGGAGGTGGTAGACGCGGGCACGATAGCGTCTTTTAAGATGTATCTAGATAGATACATGAATGGGCAGGAAGTAAAGAGATACAGACCCTTAGAAAATAGGCGACATGTTTAGATAAAGGATCTGGTTCGCACAGGCTTGGAGGGCCGAAGGGCCTGTTCCTGTGCTGTAATTTTCTTTGTTCATTTGTACTATCATTCTGGTAAATCTGCACACACACCCACACCTAAGTCAATTTATCCTCCCTGAGGTGTGGTGCCCAGAACTGAGTGCAGTTGCTCTCGACAGGGTCTAGGAAGAGCTTTGTATAACTAACATAACTTCCACCCCTTTGTACCTCAGCCCTCATCAGATAAAGGCCAACATTCCATTAGGCTTTTTAATTATATTTTGTATCTATCAACTTGCTTTTGCATGTTGGCAGGTTATACCATTTACAAATCATAATCATGTTTAAAAACGTCTTCTCCATTGAATCATTCATTTTTCTAATTTCAATTTTCATTTCAACAATCCTCAGCTGCATTTTATCACCAAGTGAGTTTTGTACTTTCCTGATTTCTTATCAGTACGATCTTGGAGACCCTTCTGTATAACAACAACTTGCATTTATATAGCACCTTTAATGTAGTAAAACATCCCAAGGCACTTCACACAAGTGATTATAAAGAAAAATTTGGCATCAAGCCACATAAGGAGACCAAAAGCTTGCTCAAACAGGTCGGTTTTAAAGAACATTTTAAAAGGAGGACAGAGAGACAGAGAGGTTTAGGGAGGGAATTCAAGAGCTTTGGGCCTAGGCAGCTGAAGACACGGCCACCATTGGTGGAGTGATTAAAATCGGGGGGTGCACAAAGTTAATCTGTTATTTACTTTTTCCCAGGGTGGAAGAGTCAGTTACTAGGGGACATAGGTTTAAGGTGAGAGGGGCAAAGTTTAGAGGGGATGTGCGAGACAAGTTCTTTACACAGAGTGTGGTGAGCGCCTGGAACTTGCTGCTGGGGGAGATGGTGGAAGCAGGTACCATAGAGACGTTTAAGAGGCATCTTGACAAATACATGAATAGGATGGGAATAGAGGGATATGGTCCCCGGAAGTGCAGAAGGTTTTAGTTTAGGCAGGCATCAAGATCGGCGCAGGCTTGGAGATGCCGAATGGCCTGTTCCTGTGCTGTACTGTTCTTTGTTATTTGTTCTTTGTTCTTACTTCCCTATTTATCAACTTTGGCCATTACTCCACCTGGGTAACTAACTCAACTGAATATTTTGTTAAATTGTCTTAAAAGAAAAAATCTTCGCAGTTCCTGAAAAAGATCCAAATCTCCAATTCAAAACTTTTTGCAGTTCCTACTTAGCTGTAGTGAAGTTTGTTCTTCTGATTTCTGCTACATTAATTCCACTGACCTTAACAATGACCCTTATTAATACATCATAATATACAACTCTTTGCATTTTTGTGCCTTCAACTTGTGTAATAATTGTTTCAGATTTGGTGTTTTGTATATTTCAACATGCTGAAGATGTTAGATAAGAAAAAAATTCGATCATCTTAGTAAATGTAATCCCTTCCTCTTAACAGGTAACCCTGATCCCATTTGCTGGATAACAAACAAAATTACTGATAACATTCTTTGTGTGAATTCCATTTATGAGTTGTGTCTTCAAAGAGATCCTTGAAAAGCTGCACCCTAGTACCCAGTTAAATGTTGCATCCAGTAGATTGGTCCAGAACAATTTAGGCAGCTACTCCATGTGATTCTCTCTAGTCTTCATATTTTAAGGTTTACAAAAGCTCCCCCCACTGTGGTTCAGCAGATTTATGGAGAGATTTTCCTAAAGCCACACAAACTAGCCGGATCCCAGGACTGAATGCTCATTTACATTGGCTTAGCTCATTCAAGCGTGAGGGAATGATACAATTGGCTTCGCTGCTGATCGATTTACAGAGGCTGAAGTGGGACAGGTTTCCTCTACGCTCAGGCGGGCTCCCAAGGTTGGAGGCCCAATCTGAGGGCCTGCAGAGATGTCAGGCTGGCAGCCCCCCCTGGGATAGGTGGGTACTACTGAGTCAGGCAGGCGAGTGCGAGGACACCTCAACATGAATGCATCCGTGGGTACCTGGATAGAATTAACGAAATAAAAGGGCTCGCAACCAGCAGGGACATCAGGCGCGAGGGGAAACCCGTCCGCTGGTCTAGTCACCGATGGGGCCGTGGCCTTTCATCCCCACGGCCCCATCACTGGGGCATGGAGCCTCTGGCTCCGAGGCCCCCTGGCCTGCTGCTGGGAGGCCACCTCAATTGAGCTGGTGGCCGCTGCACACAGCAGGGGTTGCACCAATATCAGTAAAATACCGGCATTGGCACAAGATGGCCCTTAAGTGGGACCTTAATTGCATTAATTGGCTGCCCGTATCTGAGGAGCGGGCAGATGACTCGATTCCCAGTTCACCCTGGGAAAGTGCCCCAGAGACAGGAATGCATTCCGACGCTCCACCACCAACACCTCCCCCCACCCCCACCTGTCTCCAACCTGTCATCACGGTGGCAGGAAAATTCAGCTCAATGATCCGTGTGGGCTTACCGTTAGTCGCCTCTCTGATTTTATTACTCTACACCCCTATTATTAAATGCTGGAATCCCCTGATCCCCTGGGCTTTTACTGGACAGCAAAATCATCTCCAAAACTGTGTGTATCTGAACCCCTAAATCTTGGCTTCTTTACTCCTTTCAAAGTTTTACCATTTAGTGTATTTGCCTTCTCCGTATTATTCCTCCTAAAATGTATCATCTAATACTTCAGCTAGCATCTACTAGCCTGATCTATCGATGCTCAATGACAACAACCTGTCTTTATATAGCACCTTTAATGTAGTAAAACATCCCAAGGTGCTTCACAGGAGCGATCAACAAAATTTTACACTGAACTACATTATGAGATGCTAGTGCTTGGTCAAAGAGGTAGGTTTACGGAGCATCTTAAAAGAAGAGAGAGGTAGAGAATCAGAGAGGTTTAAGGAGGGAAGTCCAGAGGTTAGGACCCAGGCTGGTGGAACGATTAAAATCAGGGATGCACAAGAGGCCAGAACTGGAGAAACACAGATGTCTAGTGGGGCTGGAGGAGGTTAGAGAGATAGGGGTGTTCCCTGGAAATTGATTAGCGTCTTCTTCATATTTCACCTTGCTCCCTAGTCTGTGATATGTGCAAATTATGATACTGTGCGCCCTATTGCCAGGTTCAGTCTATTCAACTCTATAAATTAAAAACAGGACCAGTATTGATCCCTTGGAGACACCATGTTACCTGACAACTCAGCAACCACCTTTTGAAAATCCACGTACTCTGTATGTCTTTCATTCACACACAGTGTTACATAAAATTCACAGCACAGAAACAGGCCATTCAGCCCAACTGGTCTGTGCGGGTGTTTTTTGGGCAGAATTTCCTGATTGCACCCAAAGCAGAAACTCTCCTGTGCCTTTCACTTGATTTTCTTTAGTATTACTGGTCCTAGGTTTGTCATTTTCCTCATTTTAAATGATGATTTTTAACAGCTTAACTCATCCACAGAACACCAGCTTTTACTGAACCAGTTTTGCTTCAGAGGATTTATCCAGTCTGTAAGCTAATTGTTTCCTGCTTGTGCATGGTCTCATTTGCCAGGTTTTCCTCTTTCTAAACGGATTAGTTGCTAGTTCCCTTTTTACCTCATTGAAATTGGCTTTCTTCCAGTCAAATACCCTTTATCTATGATTGCTCCTCTCCCTCCTTGTCAATGTTTCTAATCCAGGTAACGTTATGTTTTGGAGCTCGTTTCCTCGATGCCCTCCTGCCCTCACATTCCATACATGTCTCATTTCATTTCCTAGAAATGGAGCAAGCACAACTACTTTGTTAAGAATGTAATGATCCAAAAAAAACCCTCTCCTTCTTTACCACTCACTACTCTTTTGGCCGTCTGTCTTTAGACAATTAAAATGACTTGTTTTATGGCCCTGTTGCAGTCCAGGCCCTGTGTTAAGAACACATCTGGTTGCCCGGCAGCTGCATTTCCACAGCAGACTGAGGATCAAGCATGTTCTCGAGGGAGCTGCTTCAGTTTTGCAGCATTTCCAACCTCACTTGGACCCTGTCTGCTTCTTGGATAGAACCACAGGATTGTACAGGACAGAGGAAGCCTTTTGGAAGAACATAGTAAATTGGAGCTGGAACAAGCCATTTGGACCTTCGAGCCTGCGTCAACATCCAACAAGATCATGGCTGATCTTTGACCTCAATTCCACTTTCCCGCACTATCCCCAAATCCCTTAATATCCAAAAATCTATCGATCTCGATCTTGAATGTACTCAATGACTGAGCATCCACAACTCTCTGGGGTGGAGAATGTCAAAGATACACATCCCTCAGAGTGCAGAAATTTCTCCTCCTTTCAATCCTAAATGACCATCCCCTTCTTCTAAGATTGTGATAATGTGTTCTAGATTCCCCAGCCAGGGAAAAAAAATTTCTCAACATCTACTGTGTCAAACCCCTTAAGAATTCTATATGTTTCAATTAAATCACCTCTCATTCTTGTAAAGGCCAGGGAACAGCCCTTCATGTCCTTGCTAGAATGATCCAAAAACAGATCGCACTGCCCTGCATTCATCTTCTATCTTCCTCCGCTTCAGGATAGTTAAGAGTGAAGTGGTACATTTTGGTAGGGAGAATAAGGAGGCCACATACACTTGGAAAATGTGTCCAAATGGGGTAGAGAAGCAGAGGGATATGGGGTTACAGATACACAAATCATTGAAGGTAGCGACACAGGTTAATAAGGCCATAAAAAAGCAAACGAAGCACTGGGATTCATTTCTAGAGGAATACAGTTGAAAAGCAGAGAAGGTATGGGAAACTTGTATCACACATTGGTTAGACCACACGTGCAGCACTGTTAGCTAGAGGCCCACTCAGGTCGGGGAAAAAAGAACCCAACCCGAACCCGACCGAACCACTGCGGACCCGAGACTGACTCGGCCCGAGTCCCTCCGATTTTGCCCCGAGCCCGACCCGACCCAAACCTGCCCCGACTCGGCCCGACTCGAGCCCAACCCGACCATCCGTTTACTTACCTTCCTGACACCGACCCTGCAAGAAGCTGAAGCGCATGCATGATGACATCACAGTGACATCACTCGCTCACTGCGCAGACTCAGTTTTGTCCCGGACTCCCAGCTCAGGTAGGTTTTTTTAATGTCAATACTTACCAGCAGAGCACTTACCGTGTGTGTCCGGCACGACCCCGACCTGACTCGATCTGGACTCGGCCCGACCCGACCCCACCCGAGCCTGAAAGCTGTATCCTGAAGATGGCCCCGACCCAACCCGAACGTGACACATGTTGTCGGGTCCCGTCGGGTTCAGGTCAGGTTGCAGGCCTCTACTGTTAACAGTCCAGATCTCTATATTTTGAAAAGGACATAGAGGCACGGGAGAAGGCGCAAAAAGATTTACTAGCGTGATACCAGAATTGAGAGGTTATAACGGTCAGGCAGGATTGAACAGACTAGGGCTCTTTTCTCTAGAAAAGAGAAGGCTGAGGGGTGATTTGAGCGAGGTCTTGAAGATATGAAAGCATTTGATAGGGTAGATGTTTCTACTTATGGGAGAAACCAGAACTAAGGGCCATAAATATAAGATAGTTACTATTAAATCCAAAAGGGAATTCAGGAAAAACCGCCCTTACCCAGAGAGTGATGAGAATGTGCTATAAATACTTTGTAATAGTTTGCAAACTTTTCTTCACATTTTCCCTTCAAAAAGGTGCAGTGGTTTCTGCTGCATATATTCCCCATGGCAACAGATTACATGCTCTAACAAGTCTCTGTTTAAAAATGAAACAATTCTACTAGCACCTCTCCTCATGTTTATGGCAATGTTAAATTGATAACCTCATCACTGACTCATCAGTCAAAGAAATTAATCTTTCCTTATTAACTCTTTCAAATAAAAAATCATGGCCTCAAGACACTCAAAAAATCCTTCCCACCTGTCAAATCTTCCCTAATCCAGTTCCCCTCCTCACTCTCTGCCTCATAGATGACCACCTTTTAGTGTTAAACTTGTATCGATCCCCTGCTAGACAACACTTGGAGCACTGTGCACAGTTCTCATCTCCATATTATAAAAAGAATATTGAGACACTGGAAAATCTGCAACAAAAATGTACTAGCTTGACACAAGAACTGAGAGGCTATCAGCTGTCACGAACACATGCTATGCCGAATGATGATTCTTTTTTAATCCACTGGCTGGAAACCTGAATTAAATTTTTAAAAAGGAAAAAAGGAACAGATTCTAACATTTTCCCCACTACTGATGTATGGCTTACAGGTCTGTAGTTCCCTGTTTTCTCTCTCCCTCCCTTCTTAAATAGTGGGATGACATTTGCTACCTTCCAATCTGCAGGAACCGCTCCAGAATCTATAGAATTTTGGAAGATGATCACCAATACATCCACTATCTCCATAGCTACCTCTTTCAATACTCTGGGATGTAGAATATCAGGGCCAGGGGACTTATCGACCTGCAGCCCCATTAATTTTTCCAATACAACCTTCTTACTAATACTAATTTCCTTCAATTCCTCATTCCCCCTAGTCCCTTGGATCTCTAATTCTGGGAGATTTCTTGTATCTTCCTCAGTGAAGACAGACACAAAGTAATCATTTAGCATCTCTGCCATTCCTCCTATGCTGTATCTAAAATCCTCCCAATCCTCAGGTTTACCACTATTTCTCGCAACATTATAGGACTTTTTAAAAAATCTTCTACAATCCTTAACTTCCTTTGTTATCCACGGTTGACTAACTTTACTTTTGGGGTTTTTGTGCCTTGAAGGAATGTATAATTGTTGTAAACTATGTAATATTTCTTTAAAGACTATCCATTGTCTATGCACTGTCATACCTTTTAATGTATTTTCCCAATCCACTTCAGCCAATTTTCCCCTCATACCGTCATATTTTCCTTTGTTCAAATTTATCACCCAGTCTTCAGATTGAACTACTTCACTTTCAAACATAATGTAAAATTCTATCATATTATGGTCACTCATCCCTAAAGGTTCTTTTACAACAAGATTATTAATTAGTCCTTTCTCATTACATAATATTAGATCTAAAATAGCTTGTTCTCCGGTCGGTTCCTTAACATACTGCTCTAGAAATCCATCCCTAACACACTCCAGAAACTCATCCTCCACAGCATTAATGCTTATTAGGTTTACCCAGTTTATATGCCGATTGAATTCACCCATGATTACTGCATTACCCATTCTACATGCTTCGCTAATATCCTGATTAATATCATGCCCCACACTACCACTACTGTTTGCTGGCCTATAAACAACTCCTCCCAATGTTTACTGCCCCTTGCTGTTTCTTAGCTCCACCCAAACAGATTCCACATTTTGTTCTTCCGATCTGAGATCCTCCCTTACTAATGTACTGATCCCATCTCCTATTATCCGTGCAACACCACCTCCTTTTCCTTTTTCTCTGTCCTTCCTAAATGTCGAATGTCCTTGAATATTCAGTTCCCAGTCTTGGTCACCCTCAAACCATGTTTCCATAATGGCAATTAGATCATATCCTTTTACCTCTATTTGGGCCTTTAAGTCATCTACCTTATTGTGAATGCTGTGTGCATTCAGGTCGAGTGCCCTTAACCTTGTCTTCTTGACATTATTCTGCATTCCAAACCTAGTTGATGCTCGCCTTTGTTTTGCCTGCATTCTAATGTCGCTTGCTACTTTTCTACCTCCTGTTACCAGCTTTACTTCCTTTAAATTTGAGCTACCCCTCAGGTTCCCACCCCCCTGACAAGCTAGTTTAAACCCTCCCCAACAGCACTATCAAATCTCCCTGCGAAGATATTAGCTCCACTCCTGTTAACGTGTAGTCCATCCATCTTGTACAGGTCCTACTTGCCCCAGATCCAGTCCCAATGCCTCAGAATTCTGATGCCCTCCCTCCTACACCAATTCTCCAGCCACATGTTCAATCGATCAATTCCTATGCTCACTAGCACATGGCACTGGGAGTAATCCTGAGATTACTGCTCTTGAGGTCCTGCTTTTTAATTACTTCCCTAACTCCCTAAAATCTGCTTTCAGGACCTCATCACTCTTCCTACCTATTTCAATGGTACCAATGTGGACCACGACCTCTGGCTGAGCACCCTCCCCCAGAAGGATGTCCTGCAGCCGCTCTGTGACATCCTTGACCCTGGCACCAGGGAGGCAACACACCATCCTGGAGCCACGTCTACTGCTGCAGAAATGCCTGTCTGATCTCCTGACTATCAAATCCCCCATCACTATTGCTCTTCCACTCTTCTTCCTCCCCTCCTGTGCAGCTGAGCCACCAGTGGTGCCACGGACTTTGCTGTGGCTGCACTCCCCTGAGGAACCATTGCCCTCACTAGAATCCAAAATGGAAAACCGATTAGCAAGCAAGCAAGATGGATGTTATGCTGAACTTTTATAAAGATCTGGTTAGGCCACAAATAGAGTATTTCATCCAGTTCTGGTCACTATACTTTAGGAAGGATGTGAGGGTCCTTGAGAGGTTGCAGAGGAGATTTACCAGAATAGTTCCAGGGATGGGGGATTTTAGCTACAGGGTTGGGTTGGAGAAGCTTGGGTTGTTCTTAGAGCAATAGGAGGTGGAGGGGAGATTTGATAGAGGTGTACAAGATTATGACAGGTTTCGATAAGGTAGACAAAGAAAAGCTGTTCACATTAGCTGATGGTACAAGGACCAAGTGTCTGTCGGGAGCACTTGGGTAAGAAGTGATCATCGTATCTAAAGCTTTAGATTAGTAATGCAGAAAAGCAAGGTACGATATTCAGTAGAATGTCTAGATTGGAAGAGAGCTAATTTCAATGCGATGATAAGTGGTTGTTCTCCTTAGAGCAAAGGAGATTGAGGGGAGATTTAATAGAAGTGTACAAGATTATGACAGGCCTAGATAAGTTAGACAATGAAAAACTGTTCCCATTAAAAAATAGTACAAGGAACAGGGGACACCAATTGAAGGTTTTGGGCAAAAGATGCAGGGGGAATATGAGGAAGCACTTTTTTACGCAGGTGTGGAACTCGCTACCCATGAGGGTGGTGGAAGCGGAGACGATCAATTACTTCAAGAGTAAGTTGGATGGCCACTTGAGAAAAATAGACTCGTAGGGTTACGGGGATCGAGCTGGGGAGTGGGACTGAATGGATGGCTCTGTGGAGAGCAGGCGTGGACTTAATGGGACGAATGGCTTCCTTCTGTGCCGTAATGAGTCTATGACTAAAGATTTGGGCAAGAGATGCAGGGGGAATGTGAGGAAGAACTTTAAGTGAGTGGTAATGACCTGGAACTCGCTGCCTTTGAGGATGGTGGAAGAAGAGACGATCAATGATTTCACAGGGAAATTGGATGAGCACTTGAGGGAAATGAACTTACAGAGCTACGGGGATAGAGTGGGGGAATGGGAGTGATTGAATTGCTCTACAGAGAGCCAGCATTGACTCGATGGGCCGAATAGCCTCCTTCTGAGCCATAATGGCTCCATGATATGCTGATAGGCTTAGATGACAAGGAGGATTGTGTGGAGCATAAACAGCAGCATGGACCCGTTGTTCTGAATGTCCTGTTTATGAGCAGTAGACTCGACGTAATGTGCATTTCAAGAACCTGTCAGCAACCCGAATGAGGTGGAAAGTCACCATCTGCTCCGCGAGATCCTCTGGTGCTAGAGGGGTTGATATTAGGGCAGGGGACCAAAAGCTTTGTTAAGGAGGTAGGTTTAATGAGTGTCTGAAAGGAGGAAAGGTAGAGAGGTTTAAGGAGGGAATTCCAGACCTTAGGGCCCAGGCAGCTGAAGGCATGGCAGCCAATGAAGGGACAAGGAAAATCGGGGATGCACAAGAGGACGGAATTAGAGAAGCACAGAGATCTTGGAGGAAATTACAACTGGAGGAGATCACAGAGGAGAAAGCGTTCAGGAGACAGTTCTAGAATGTAAGGCCTAAAAGGAGCATATCCGTCAATGGTGGGGTGAAGGAGGCAGGGAGTGATGCACAAGAGGCAAAAGTTGGAGAGACATAGAGTTTTGAGAGGGTTGCAGGGTGGGAAAAGGTTAGAGATAGGGAGGGTCCATGCATGGATTTAAATACAAGAATGAATGTTTTAAATTTGAGGCTTCAGGAAACTGGGAGTTAATAAAGATTAAACAAGACCAGGCTGATTATACAGTAGAGCTTGGTGTGAGATAGCTTACGGGCAACAAAGTTTTGGATATGCTTTCAGATTAGTTTCTTAGCTCAAATCTTAAATTGCCTGTGTAATCATGCTGCATAACAAGCTGAAGTAGGCCCAGGATCCAGTGGGCAATTAGACACGGAGACCAAAGCTTAAAGATTACAGATGCAGTGCTGCACTGTTGGAGGGTCAGTAGTGAGGGACTGCCACACTGTCGGAGGGTCAGTAGTGAGGGAGTGCCGCACTGTCGGAGGGTCAGTAGTGAGGGAGTGCCGCACTGTCGGAGGGTCAGTAGTGAGGGAGTGCCACACTGTCGGGGGGTCAGTAGTGAGGGAGCGCCGCACTGTCGGAAGGACAGTCGTGAGGGAGTGCCACACTGTTGGAGGGTCAGTAGTGAGGGAGCGCCACACTGTCAGAGGGTCAGTAGTGAGGGAGTGCCACACTGTCGGAGGGTCAGTAGTGAGGGAGCGTTGCACTGTCGGAGGGTCAGTAGTGAGGGAGTGCCACACTGTCGGAGGGTCAGTAGTGAGGGAGTGCCACACTATCGGAGGGTCAGTAGTGAGGGAGTGCCACACTGTCGGAGGGTCAGTAGTGAGGGAGCGCCGCACTGTCGGAGGGTCAGTAGTGAGGGAGCGCCACACTGTCAGAGGGTCAGTAGTGAGGGAGCGCCACACTGTCAGAGGGTCAGTAGTGAGGGAGCGCCACACTGTCGGAGGGTCAGTAGTGAGGGAGCGTTGCACTGTCGGAGGGTCAGTAGTGAGGGAGCGCCACACTGTCAGAGGGTCAGTAGTGAGGGAGTGCCACACTGTTGGAGGGTCAGTAGTGAGGGAGTGCCACACTATCGGAGGGTCAGTAGTGAGGGAGCGCCACACTGTCAGAGAGTCAGTAGTGAGGGAGCGCCACACTGTCGGAGGGTCAGTAGTGAGGGAGTGCCACACTGTCGGAGGGTCAGTAGTGAGGGAGTGCCACACTGTCGGAGGGTCAGTAGTGAGGGAGCGTTGCACTGTCGGAGGGTCAGTAGTGAGGGAACGCCACACTGTTGGAGGGTCAGTAGTGAGGGAGCGTTGCACTGTCGGAGGGTCAGTAGTGAGGGAGCATTGCACAGTCGGAGGGTCAGTAGTGAGGGAGCGCCACACTATTAAACTGAGGCATGTCTATCCTCTCAGGTGGATGTAAAAGATCCCATGGCCACTATTTTGAAGAGCAGGAGCGTTTTCACCAGTGTCCTGAGGCCAATATTTATCCCTCAATCAATATCTCTTAAAATAAAACAATCTGCTCATTATCTCCTTGCTCTTTACTGTTTGTGGGAGCTCACTGTGAGCAAATTGGTGGTCTTGTTTACCTTATTATACCAGTGACTGCACTTCAAAAAGTACTTTATTGGCTGTAAAGCACTTTGGGACGTGCTGAGTTCGTGAAAGGCGCTACAGAAATGCAAATCCTACAATGTGCGAGACAGGTGAGGTTTATTCACCCACAGCAGTTGTGTTTAATGCACAGATAAACAAAACAGTAAGACAGATTACCTTTCTAAAAGCAAAATACTGCGGATGCTGGAAATCTGAAATAAAAACAAGAAATGCTGGAAATACTCAGCAGGTCTGGCAGGATCTGTGGAGAGAGAAACAGAGTTAACGTTTCGGGTCAGTGACCTGATCAGAGTTCTGCTGAGACACTAACTGAAACATTAACCCTGCTTCTCTCTCCACAGACGCTGAGTATTTCCAACACTTTGTCTTTATTCCTTCAGTTTATGTTCCCCGTCTTGGTCAAGTTTAAATTTGATAAAACTCTTCAATTGAGAAATATTTGCCTAAATTCAACCTCTGAAATGAATGAGGCAATCTCCCACCCTTTCTCAGTTGGAAAATGTAAGACTTGTTTATGTCAAACCTATGCCAATCACTCCAATGTTAACAGAGCCATTTCTACTGAAACTGTTCTTTCCTCTGTACATCACCACTTCAATAACTCGTTAAAACTAATTATCCTGCATAGCATTACTAAGCTCGTGTCACTCCTAAAGGAAGCCAGATATTACTACCTTAGTTATTTTTTTATCTAAAAGGATTTATTTTTCCCTTTTGTTTTAAATCCACACTTATTAACTTTAATATCATTGGCCCTGTAAATAATACTGCACCTTCCTTGGGAACTGGAGTCAGAAACAATAACAGGCTCGACTTTATGACTAGTTACTTATTTCTGTTGCTCTTGAGTAAGTGAATGGGAAACTCCTGTCTTCTATTCTGAATTTCTTCTTCCCTACGCCTGAGTCCGTTGTAATAACCCAGAGGACGAGCATCAGAGAAAGTCCTAGACTCCGGTAAAGGTTAACTAACAACTCTTTATAATTTACAGTTACTATTTACACTCTCAGCCAGCCACCTAAGCTGGCATCCTTCATGCTGCTATATATTCTTCGTCTTAAACCTGGCCTTTTCCAGTGTAAGGTCTTCCTTGGATTGCAACAGGTCTGACAAGGATTCATCCGCTTTGCCGATGACTATCCTGTCTCGATTAGTTCTGCCTTTAATTTGCCATATTTGCAACTTTCTGCCAATCTATACCAGGCACTAATATGGGAGTCTACAGATTCACCAATTATCTGTGCCCACTTATTAAATTTGGCTCTTTCCAAGGTTTTATTGGTCCATTAAAATTAAAATATTTATCAAAAGCTTGGTGTACCTCTCCAAATTTAATCAGTAGTCTCATTAATCCCTTGTTGGACAATTATTATCGCACCTACTGAATACAGGAGGATGTTCACTTGTTCCATTTCAGATTTTGTATGGAGTTGTGAAGCGATTCTCAACCTTAGGAGCGTTTTTCTCCATGATAGCCAATTTTGAATCTGTTCGGGTCCTTCTTGATTCTGGAAACTCTCCGGCATTCCCAATTTTGGATCCATATTGCTTTCTTAATAGACTTTTTAGGGTGTTCCCCTTTAGAAAATTCTGCTCATCTTTTTCAAGCTTGGTTGTTTTAATGGAGGTCTTCAACTGTTAAATAGTTCACTGCTGTTTTAATAGGCTTTTCTAGGATTTTCCCCTATCTTTAATGAATTCAGTTTGCTTGGTTTATTTTTCAGGATTGGTTGCCTTAATGCTGTTTTCAGGGGTTTCCCCCACTTCTCAGGAGTCCTGCGCTTTTCGGGGGGTTCCCGCTTTTCGGGGGTTTCCCGCTCTTCGCCCTCGTGTTCAGCCCAAGTGAAGGATTGGGTTTTCCCGACTTTTTTTTACTTTCTGCGCACAATGCCTTTAGAAAAGTACCACAAGCTTTTCAAAGGCTTTTAACATGATCCCTAACCGCATTGTGACTCACCTGATTGCTGGATTCTACTTGCAGGCCACCACATTTCTGTGGTGCAGCCTGTATTTCTGTGCTCTGACTCACCACAGCTGCGGAGCTCTTCAAAGCCTCTTCTGCAGGTAAGTAGTTTTCTTACTGTACCCGGCCAGTAATTATCTTTAAACTTCTCTTGTTTCTTCCAGAAGTAAGGAGATCTTCAAATTTTCTTGGTCACTTTTACCATTGCCACCATGAGTGTTGTTGGGTTTGTATTAGTAGCATTGTAGGGCATTCTAGGGAAAGTCTTAGACTCCGGTAATGGTTAACTAACAACTCTAAGCTAAGCTGGCATCCTTCGTGCTGCTATACCACCTTCTGCTCAAGATTATCACATGTGACTGTTACATCAATGCTCATATAGTGGGAGGGGTCTCTCTTACTGTCTTCGGTATTTACCCTTTACATCCATATACTACAAGTGTGATGGGAAAATAAATCAAATTATGTGTGCCTGCCATGGCTCAGTGGGTAGCACTCAGAGTTGTGAGTTCAAGTCCCGCTCCACAGTGATAGCACATAATCCAGGCTGACACTCCCAATGAAGTACCGAGGGAGCACTGCACTGTCGGAGGGGCCGTACTGAGGGAGTGCTGCACTGTAGGAGAGCCGCCTTTTGGATGCGATGTTAAACTGAGGCTCCATCTGGCCTCTCAGTTGCATATACAAAATCCCTGGCATTATTTATTTCGATATCCAGCCCGGGCTAATATTTATCCCTTGAACAACACTATCAAAACAGATAATTTGGTCATTATTGCATTGTGCACAGCAAGCTCCCAGGATAGGATGGATGTGATTGCACTGGAGAGGGTGCAGAGGAGATTCATCAGGATGTTGCCTGGGTTGGAGCATTTCAGCTATGAAAAGAGACTGAAAAGGCTAGGGTTGTTTTCCTTACAGCAGAGAAGGCTGAGGGGGGACCTGATTGAGGTATACAAAATTATGAGGAGCATGGATAGGTTAGATAGGAAGAAATTTTATCCCTTAGCGGAGGGGTCAATAACCAGGGGGCATAGATTTAAGGTAAGGGGCAGTGTGTTTAGAGGGGATTTGAGGAAAAAATTTTCACCCAGAGGGTGGTTGGAATCTGGAACGCACGGCCTGAAGAGGTGGTAGAGGCAGGAACCCTCACAACATGTAAGAAGTATTTAGATGAGCACTTGAAACGCCATAGCATACAAGGATACGGGCCAAGCGCTGGAAAATGGGATTAGTATAGATAGGTGCTTGACGGCCGGCACAGACACGATGGGCCGAAGGGCCTGTTTCTCTGCTGCATAATTCTATGACTCTATGACTCCCACAAACATCAAATTGGCTGCTGCGTTTCCTAACATTAAAACAGCAACAAACCTCATTGGTCGTGAAAAGCTTTGGGAGATGCTGAGGTTGTGAGAAGCAATGTAGAAATGCCAGCCTTTCTTTTTGTAATTTGAAAAGATTTCAACAATAATATATAAATAGTGAACCCTGAAAGCATAAATAAAATCACTCCCATAATATAAATCATAGCCACAGCTGAAGGAATGGATGCTTGCCTAATTTAATAGAGTTTAAAAGTAGCACAAGCTTTAGAATGTAGATTGTACAGCCAATATGATGAACCTTATATATAGTACAGCAGCCTGAGCATGGCATGTGACAACTACACACCCATAAATACCTTCCAACGTTTTTTTTAAATCCTTGCTCTGGATCGCCAATTTCAGATGCTGAAAACAATATTTGTTTTCACAATTCCAGATCATTCTGCTACCGCTAGCTAAACATGATTACAGGTTAGCAATATTTTACTGGCCCCTGGCAGGAGAGCTGGGAGGAGGAGGGGCCGGTAAAATCACAGGGACCTGCGTCGGGTTTTGGCTCCTCAATGCAGTCCCACCACTGGGGCATTTTGTGGAGAGGCTGCCCACTGCAAAGCCGATTACCATAACTAAAGGGCCCAATTAGGGGCCATTTTACAGTGCGGCATCCCGGTGGGGGTGGTGGGGGGTGGTGGGGAGGGGAGGGTTCCCCTCCGACCCTCGGCCTCCTGAATTTATTTTTCTTTTAAACTTACCTGGCCCAACTCCCGAGGCCGCCCTTCAGCAGCACCACCAGGAGAGTGGGTTGCTGCCGAGGCAGAGCTGCTGGCCCTCCGATTGGGCCAATAGCAGCAAAGGCCCACCTGCCTGGCCCACCGATTGGGCCAATAGCAGCGAAGGCCCACCTGCCATTGGATGGGGGCCCGCAGGCGGCTAATTAGGAGGCCTATCCCCCAAGACCCTCGTAAAAATCAACTCAGGCCATTGCTCAGAACCAGTTCATAGTTCACAGAATGCATCTGGATTGTTAAATAGAAGCAAACTTTGATTACGTTTAGTAGATTTAATATTACTCGTGCCAAAGACAGAATTCAGTCAAGCTTTGTTTGTGCAGAAGCCCGGTCCAAAAGTTATATTTGGGAGAAAATCCTCCATCTATCCCTGCTCTGTCAATAGCTTCCCACTATAAACAATGTAACATGAACTGCACAATAAACTGAGGAGAACTTCCTTTATCTCTTCTTAATTTAAGAATCTGCCAGACACAGCCATTTATACTTTTACACACAGGGACATGCTGAATGTGCGGAGTGCCGGTCTATGTCTGCTCTTGGCTTGACTTGAGCATTCAAACACGAATATTGGAAGTGAAAGGCCATGTTAACATTTGCCTTGGGCTAATTGCCTCAAACATCTTCTTGGCACCATCTTCCCAGACTTGTTCCAAACCAGAAGTAACTTTGTTGACATTGATTGACACTCAGAGCAAGACCAGCTTCGGACAAATTTAAATGTGAAATATATCACAGATTGACCGAGTAAAGGACGGGCATTGCGGTTTCTTTTTTTCCCCACAATTTGTCTTTTGTGACTTGAACCCTTTATGGATGAGCCGGACGAACAACCAACAAAATCGGAACTCAGTGATGCCATTGATTCTCGAGCCAGTGGAAAAGCTCCTGGGAAGGACGGCATTACCCCTGAAATAATCAAGTGTGCCAAGCCTGCTATACTCTCAGCACTACATGAACTGCTTTGCCTGTGCTGGGACGAGGGAGCAGTACCACAGGACATGCGCGATGCCAATATCATCACCCTCTGTAAGAACAAGGGTGACCGCGGTGACTGCAACAACTACCGTGGAATATCCCTGCTCAGCACAGTGGGGAAAGTCTTCGCTCGAGTTGTTTTAAACAGACTCCAGAAGCTGGCTGAGCATGTCTACCCCGAGACACAGTGTGGCTTTCGAGCAGAGATATCCACCATTGACATGCTGTTCTCCCTTCACCAGCTACAGGAGAAATACTGCGAACAACAGATGCCCCTCTACGATGCTTTCAGAGATCTCACCAAAGCCTTTGACCTCGTCAGCAGACATGGTCTCTTCAGACTACTAGCAAAGATTGGACGTCCACCAAAGCTACAAAGTATCATCACCTCATTCCATGACAATATGAAAGGCACAATACAGCATAGCGGTGCCTCATCAGACCCGACAGATGGCAGGTTGTTCAACCTTGCCCATCTAAGAGCGAAGACCAATGTACGGAAAGTCCTCATCAGGGAACTCCTCTTTGCTGACGATGCTGCATTAACATCCCACAATGAAGAATGCCTGCAGAGTCTCATCGACAGGTTTGCGGCTGCCTGCAGTGAATTTGGCCTAACCATCAGCCTCAAGAAAATGAACATCATGGGGCAGGACGTCAGAAATGCTCCATCCATCAATATCGGCGACCACGCTCTGGAAGTGGTTCAAGAGTTCACCTACCTAGGCTCAACTATCACCAGTAACCTGTCACTTGATGCAGAAATCAACAAGCGCATGGGAAAGGCTTCCACTGCTATGTTCAGACTGGCCAAGAGAGTGTGGGAAAATGGCGCACTGACACGAAACACAAAAGTCCGAGTGTATCAAGCCTGTGTCCTCAGTACCTTGCTCTACGGCAGCGAGGCCTGGACAACGTATGCCAGCCAAGAGCGACATCTCAACTCATTCCATCTTCACTGCCTCCAGAGAATCCTTGGCATCAGGTGGCAGGACCGTATCTCCAACGCAGAAGTCCTCAAGGCGGCCAACATCCCCAGCATATACGCCCTACTGAGCCAGCGGCGCTTGAGATGCCTTGGCCATGTGAGCCGCATGGAAGATGGCAGGATCCCCAAGGACACATTGTACAGCAAACTCGTCACTGGTATCAGACCCACTGGCCGTCCATGTCTCCTCTTTAAAGACGTCTGCAAACGCGACATGAAGTCCTGTGACATTGATCACAAGTCGTGAGAGTCAGTTGCCAGTGATTACCAGAGCTGGCGGACAGCCATAAAGGCAGGGCTAAAGTGTGGCGAGTCGAAGAGACTTAGCAGTTGGCAGGAAAAAAGACAGAAGCGCAAGGGGAGAGCCAACTGTGTAACAGACCCGGCAACCAATTTTATCTGCAGCGCCTGTGGAAGAGTCTGTCACTCTAGAATTGGCCTTTATAGCCACTCCAGGCACTGCTTCACAAACCACTGACCACCTCTAGGTGCTTACCCATTGTCTCTCGAGACAAGGAGGCCAAAGAAACATGATTACATTACAGCACAAGATCCCCGAGGCAGGCAATGGATGATTAGGTGAGGTGAGAGTGACTGCCCTTGACATCAAGGCAGCATTTGACCGAGTATGGCATCAAGGAGCCCTAGCAAAACTGGAGTCAATGGGATTCAGAGGCAAAACTCTCCGCTGGTTGGAGTCATACCCAGCACAAAGGAAGATGGTTGTGGTTGTCGGAAGTCAATCATCTCAGTCCCAGGACATCACTGCAGGAGTTCCGCAGGGTAGTGTCCTAGGCCCAAACATCTTCAGCTGCTTCATCAATTACCTTCTTTCCATCATAAGGTCCAAAGTGGGGATGTTCACTGATGATTGCACAATGTTCAGCACCATTCTCAACTCCTCAGATACTGAAGCAGTCCATGTAGAAATGCAACAAGACTTGGACAATATCCAGGCTTGGGCCGATAAGTGGCAAGTTCACGCCACACAAGTGCCAGGCAATGACCATCTCCAACAAGAGAAAATCTAACCATCTCCCCTTGCCGTTCAATGACATTACCATCGCTGAATCCCCCACTATCAACATCCTGGGGTTAACCATTGACCAGAAACTGAACTGGAGTAGCCATATAAATACCGTGGCTACAAGAGCAGGTCAGAGGCTAGGAATCCTGAGGCGAGTAACTCACCTCCTGTCTCCCCAAAGCCTGTCTATCATCTACAAGGCACAAGTCAGGAGTGTGATGGAATACTCTCCACTTGCCTTGATGGGTGCAGCTCCAACAACACACAAGAAGATCGACACCAGCCAGGACAAAGCAGCCTGCTTGACTGGCACTCCATCTACACCCTTCAACATTCATTCCCTCCACCACCAATGCACAGTGGCGGCAGTGTGTACCATCTACAAGATGCACTGCAGTAACTCACCAAGGCTCCTTCGACAGCATTTTCCAAACCCGCGAGCTCTACCACCTAGAAGGACAAGGGCAGCAAATACATGGGAACACCACCACCTGCAAGTTCCCCTCCAAGTCACACACCATCCTGACTTGGAACTGTATCGCCGTTCCTTCACTGTCACTGGGTCAAAATCGTAGAACTCCTTCCGAACAGCACTGTGGGTGTACCTACCCCAAATGGACTGCAGTGGTTCAAGAAGGCAGCTCACCACCACCTTCTCCAGGGCAATTAGGAATGGGCAATAAATACTGGCCTGGTCAGTGACGCCCATATCCGCGAACGAATAAAAAAAATTAGAGGGAGCACGCTGGACTCGCAAGAGTACTGCTCGCTGACAGTGTTGTATCACAGGCCATTCACAATTGGTGCGTTAGGAATGGATCAGTGGTTAGTGCACACACACACTTCTGTCAGAACAACTGTGAGTTTAGGTCTGGTTCCAGAAACTTAAGCACAAATCTAGGCTGATACGCCAATGCCCTACTGAGGGAGTACTGCACTGTTGTTGGTGCAGTCTTTTGGATGAGATGCTAAACCAAGGCCCTGTTAGCCCTCTCAGGTGGATGTAAAACATTCCATGGAAGTACTTTGAAACAGAGCAGGGGAATTCTCCCTGCTGTCCTGGCCAATATTTAGCCCTAAAACAACATCACAAAAAGAGATTATCTGGTTATTATTGCATTGCTTTTTGTGCCTCATCTCCCTGTTGTTATCCTTTGATAGAGGCACAGTCAACATCACATGCATCTACGCACCAACTCTGAACACCAGCATCTCAGATAAAGAGAATTTCAGTCACTCCCTAGGGTACGCTCTGAGGAACATCCAAAATGACAAGAGGCTATTCATCCTGGGTGATTGCAACGCACGTGCTGGTGCAGGCAGTGATTCATGGCCAACATGTCTCAGTCGTCATGGGGTGGGCAAGATCGACGATAATGGACAATGCCTTCTTGAGCTTTGTGTCCTCTGGACAAAGGCATCTGGACAGGTACTTGAATGAACAAGGCATAGAGGGATATGGAATTAATGCAGGCAGGTGGGATTAGTATAGATAGGCATTATGGTCGGCATGGACGCGGTGGGCCGAAAGGCCTGTTTCTATGCTGTACGACTCTATGACGCTATGAATGAACTCTGCATGACCAAGACCTTCTTCTAGGGTAGACATCACCACAAGAACATAGAACATAGAACAGTACAGCACAGTACAGGCCCTTCGGCGCACGATGTTGTGCCGACCCTTTAACCTACTCTAAGATCAAACTACCTACATACCCTTCATTCTACTATCATCTATGTACCTATCCAAGAGTCGCTTAAATGTCCCTAATGTATCTGCTTCTACTACCACCGCTGGCAGCGCATTCCACGCACCCACCACTCTCTGTGTAAAGAACCTACCTCTGACATCTCCCCGAAACCTTCCTCCAATCACCTTAAAATTATGCCCCCTGGTGATAGCCCTTTCCGCCCTGGGAAAAAGTCTCTGGCTATCCACTCTATCTGTGCCTCTCATCATCTTGTACACCTCTATCAAGTCACCTCTCATCCTTCTTCGCTCCAATGAGAAAAGCCCTAGCTCCCTCAACCTTTCTTCGTAAGACATGCCCTCCAGTCCAGGCAGCATCCTGGTAAATCTCCTCTGCACCCTCTCTAAAGCTTCCACATCCTTCCTATAATGAGGCGACCAGAACTGAACACAATATTCCAAAATAAAAACAAGAAATGCTAGAACCACTCAGCAGGTCTGGCAGCATCTGTGGAAAGAGAAGCAGAGTTAACATTTTGGGTCACTGACCTGAAACGTTAACTCTGCTTCTCTTTCCACAGATGCTGCCAGACCTGCTGAGTGGTTCCAGCATTTCTTGTTTTTATTTCAGATTTCCAGCATCCGCAGTATTTTGTTTTTATCACAATATTCCAAATGTGGTCTAACCAGGGCCTTATAGAGCTGCAGCATAACCTCGTGGCTCTTAAACTCAATCCCCCTGTTAATGAAAGCCAACACACCATACGCTTTCTTAACAACCCTATCAACTTGGGTGGCAACTTTGAGTGATCTATGGACATGGACCCCAAGATCCCTCTGTTCCTCCACACTACCAAGAATCCTGTCTTTAAGCCTGTATTCCGCATTCAAATTCGACCTTCCAAAATGAATCACTTCACACTTTTCCAGGTTGAACTCCATCTGCCACTTCTCAGCCCAGCTCTGCATCCTGTCAATGTCCCGTTGCAACCTACAACAGCCTTCCACACTATCCACAACTCCAGCAACCTTCGTGTCATCGGCAAACTTGCTAACCCAGCCTTCCACTTCCTCATCCAAGTCATTTATAAAAATCACAAAGAGCAGAGGTCCCAGGACAGATCCTTGTGGAACACCACTGGTCACCGAGCTCCATGCAGAATACTTTCCATCTACTACCACCCTCTGACTTCTATGGGCCAGCCAATTCTGTATCCAGACAGCCAACTTTCCCTGTATCCCATGCCTCCTTACTTTCTGAATGAGCATACCATGGGGAACCTTATCAAACGCCTTGTTAAAATCCATATACACCACATCCACTGCTCTTCCTTCATCGTGTTTTGTCACATCTTCAAAGAATTCAATAAGGCTTGTGAGGCATGACCTGCCCCTCACAAAGCCATGCTGACTGTCTCTAATCAAACTATGCTTTTCCAAATAATCAAAACTCCTGTCTCTCAGAATCCTCTCCAATAATTTGTCCACTACCGACGTAAGACTGACTGGTCTATAATTCCCAGGGTTATCCCTATTCCCTTTCTTGAACAAGGGAATAACATTTACCACCCTCCAATCATCTGATACTACTCCAGTGGACAGTGAGGACGCAAAGATCATCACCAAAGGCGCGGAAATCTCTTCCCTCGCTTCCCGTAATATCCTTGGGTATATCACAATAAAGATCTGATCCAAAATAAAGGAAAGTTGAAGCCTCTGCGAATCGACCTAATTATACATTCACACGGGGACTTATCTGTCCTCATGTCTTTCAAAATTTCCAGCACATCCTCCCAGACAAGGTCTGGACATTGGCTCCAACTCGACCTAGTCATCACGAGGAGGCACAATCTGTCCAGTGTTCTTCACACCCGCATCTACCACAGCGCAGATGTGACATCGACCACTCTCTTCGCAGCAGCAGAGTGAAGGTTCACCCCCGAGAGTTCCACAGCTCCAAATACCACGGCCTGCCGCACATCAACATCCCTTGCATAAACAATGATGCCAAATACCAGCACTTTGCACTGTCGCGAGAACGCTTGCTACCCACCAAAGCCTTAATGGGAAGCACCGATGCCGACATCAATGAAGCTTGGAAGTCATTAAGCTCAATCATCTATGAAGCAGCAGAAACATCATTTGGTAAAGGCGGAACCCACAGCAAGGACTGGTTATAGACTGACTCATCTGAGATGATATCTGTCATTGCTGCAAATAAGAAAATCTACATGATGCACAACATAAACCCCACAGCTAAGACACTGCCTAGACCTGAAAGTAGCCAAGACAGCTGTGCAAGGGACAGGGAGATACTTCACAAACAAACACTGGATCAGCTTATGTCGAGAAATCCAAACTGCATGTGACAAAGGAAATCTACGAGCTATGTTTGAAGGGATCAAGAGGGCGCTTGACCCTATCATCACCAAAGCTGCTCCCCTGAAGTCAGCAGATGGTGAATTACTAACTGACCAAAGTAAACAGATGTCCCACTGGACTGAACACGACTGTGAGCTGTACTCCTGAGAGTCGGACGTTTCCCAGTCTGTGCTCAATGCTCTCCCACAACTTCCTGTCATGGATGAGTTAGATGAAGAACCCCAAAACTGGAGCTCGAGAAGGCCACAGACCACCCAGTGAGCAGAAGGGCACTGGGCAAGGATGGAATCCCAACCACACTGCTCAAGCACAGAAAGTCCTATCTATTGCCACATCTTTATGACCTCTGTCTTCTCTGCTGGAAAGTAGGATCTGTTCCGCAGCAGATGCGTGATACCAAAATCATCACACGATACAAAAACAAAGGTGACAGAGGAGACTGCAACAACTACAGGACATCTCACTTCTTAGCGTCACTGGGAAGGCTTTTGCTAGGGTCATACTTAAAAGACTTCATTTACTTGCAGACCAAGTGCACCCGGAAGCACAGTGTGGTTTCCGTGACGGCAGATCTACTTTGGATATGATCCTCTCCATACACCAGCTACAAGAGAAGTGCAGGGAACAGAGTATATCCCTTTACCTTACTTTTGTAGATCTCACTAAGGCATTCAACACCGTCAGCAGAGCAGGGCTCTACACGATTTTGGGAAAAATTGGCTGTCCACTGAAGTTCCTCAGTCTCATCCACTCCTTCCATGACAACATGCACTGCACTGTACAGTTTGATGACTCCACTTCTGACAGTTTCAGACTGAGGAATGGAGTGAAACAGGGTTGTATCCCAGCCCCCACTCTGTTTGGCATCTTCTCCCTGCTCCTGACCGTCACCTTCCCTGCAGATATGGGAGGAGTCTACTTGTACACTGGGTCAGAGGGCAAGCTCTACAATCTATCAAGGCTGAAAGCGAAGACAAAAACACATCACGTCCTGATCAGAGAACTCCTCTATGCTGATGATGCTGTGCTAGTCACTCACACGGAAACTCAGCTACAAAGACTCATGGACTGTCTCTCCCATGCCTGTAACTTGTTCTCCTTGACTATAAACATCAAGAAAACCATGGTCATGGGACAAGGTATTGCATCTCCATCTCTGATCACACTAAGTAACATCCCACTGGAAGTGATTAGCAGATTCTGCTACTTTGGGTTCACAGTGACAGACAGGGAAAGCAGCTACCACCTTTGGCTGACTTACGAACATGCACAGGATAACACCAAGCTGATCCTTAGGACCAAGCTGATGGTTTATAAGGCCTGTGTTCTCAGCACCTTGCTGTATGGCTGTGAAACATGGACGACTTACAGCTACCAGGAAAAGCAGCTCAGTAATTTCCATCTTCACTGTCTGTGGTGCATTATGGGTATATCCCGGCAGGACAAAATCACAAATGTAGCAGTCCTCTCAAAGGCAGAGCTCCCAAGTGTGTTGGCACTAATCAAACAGAGGTGGCTTCAGTGGATCAGACACGTCCACAGGATTGAAGACGGTTGTGTACCAAAGGACCTTCTGTATGGTGAGGTGGCCGGGGACAGACGACCAGTGGGGAGCCCAAAGCTCCGCTTCAAGGACTATCACACCTGGGAATCACTAGCTGGTGAAAGAGGGAAATGGCAACACATCTTGTGGACTGGTGAGCATTACCAAGATGACCAGTTGCTGCAGCAGCTTGGCAACAGGCACCAACATCAAAAACAACAACTCACAGGGTCACTTGGCAGCTTCACGTGTGGCACTTGTGACGGAACCTGTCTCTCGAGGATTGGCCTTCACAGCCATCAACAAAGGTGCACCAAGAGCAGGATTGTTTGCTGTGTGTCCATCATCTTTGACAGATGGGAGAATCCCAACAACGTCTGTGAGATATTACTTTATGTAAATTAGCTGCTGCATTTCCTGTATTACAACAGGGTCTCCAGTTTAAAAATGTACCTCATTGGCTGTAAAGCGCTTTGGGACATCCTGAGGTCATGAAGGGCGCTATAGAAATGCAAGCCTTTCTTTACAATCACGTAAACACACACGGACATTCACAAAATACAATCAATCCCAAACACATACCTTCATTTATCTCTTACCCTTGTGTTCCTTTCAGCAAGAACATAATGGCAACTTGCATTTGCATAGCACCTTTAGTAAAAGCATCCCAAGGCACTTCACAGGGGCAGTGATTGAAAAAAAAACACTGAGTCATGTAGGTTAGGGAACCGAAAACTTGGTCAAAGAGGTAGGTTTTTAAGAGCACCTTAAAGGAGGAGAGTGAGAGAGACAGAGCGAGAGAGAGAGAGCAAGAGAGAGAGCGAGAGAGAGAGCAAGCGAGAGAGATCGAGTGAGAGAGAGAGAGCAAGAGAGAGAGCGAGAGAGAGAGCAAGCGAGAGAGATAGAGTGAGAGAGAGAGAGCAAGAGACAGAGAGAGCAAGAGAGATAGAGCACGAGAGAGAGAGACAGAGCGAGAGACAGCGTGAGAGAGAGAGGGAGAGAGAGGTACAAGAAGCCATAATTGGAGGTTTGCAGAGATCCTGGAAGGTTGTAGGACTGGAGGAGGTTACAGAGATCGGGAGGGGAGGGTGAGACCATGGTGAGACATTGCCTGACCAGAAGCCAAAGTAGGTTAGTGAGCAGATGGATGCTGGGTGAAAAGGACTTGGTGCAACTTCGGATACACGAGCAGTGCTTTGGATGAGATCAAGTTTATAGAGGGAGCAATACGTTATTCAGTGAATGTCCGAACAGCATAAATTTACAGGCAACCCGCAACTAACCAGACACAAAATAACATCTATTTAAACGTGGTGCAATTGTAGCAAAATTATTCTTGTTCAGAAAAAGATTGCTGAACGATTCTTTTTTGAAACTGGTGAAGGCGGAAAGTCACACAAGTGGAATTGGGAGTTGGAAATGATGGTGGGAAATGGGCACACAATGGGCTGGATTTTGTGAAGGAGGCAGGGCTCCCAGCGCCAGGCAAAAAGACGGGGGTTCCCCGCCTCGGCTTTTGCATGCCCCTCTCCCCTGGAGATATCCTCTATCGCTTTGCTGCCCAACTGTCCCGCATGGGATTCCTGTCCCTTTAAAGATGGAGATCCCGCCTCCAAGAGCCACCAGCCAATCACAGGGGCGGCAGAGCGGTGGCCACTGCTGGTATTGCAGAGACCTTGGACCGAGGCCCAGGGCTGGAACCCCAGACCTCAGGTAAGTGAGGCGGGGTCACCAGGAACAGTCTGGAAGGCCCCAGCGAGGAGCAGGGGTGCGGGGGAATGAGAGGATGGGCGTGAAGTCCAGGGGGAGTGGTTCCATGGAGTTGTAGGTTTTGCCGGTGGGGGGTTGTCTGTGGGCTACAGATTGCCCACAAACAAAGAACAAAAGAACAAAGAACAAAGATAATTACAGCACAGGAACAGGCCCTTCGGCCCTCCAAGCCTGCGCGATCCAGATCCTCTATCTAAACATGTCGCCTATTTTCTAAGGGTCTGTATCTCTTTACTTCCTGCCCATTCATGTATCTGTCTAGATACATCTTAAAAGACGCTATCGTGCCCGCGTCTACCACCTCCGCTGGCAACGCGTTCCAGGCACCCACCACCCTCTGCGTAAAGAACTTTCCACGCATATCCCCCCTAAACCTTTCCCCTTTCACTTTGAACTCGTGACCCCTAGTATTTGAATCCCCCACTCTGGGAATAAGCTTCTTGCTATCCACCCTGTCTATACCTCTCATGATTTTGTACCTCTCAACCTCCGTCTTTCTAATGAAAATAATCCTAATCTACTCAACCTCTCTTCATAGCTAGCGCCCTCCATACCAGGCAACATCCTGGTGAACCTCCTCTGCACCCTCTCCAAAGCATCCACATCCTTTTGGTAATGTGGCGACCAGAACTGCACGCAGTATACCAAATGTGGCCGAACCAAAGTCCTATACAACTGTAACATGACCTGCCAACTCTTGTACCCAATACCCCGTCCGATGAAGGAAAGCATGCCGTATGCCTTCTTGACCACTCTATTGACCTGCGTTGCCACCTTCAGGGAACAATGGACCTGAACACCCAAATCTCTCTGTATATCAAGGAGGAGCCCCCAACCCCAAGCCCACAGGGAGGGCGCCTCATTTTACAAGGCGCCCTCCCCATGTGGTGGAAGACCCCGCAGGAAGATTTCCTCTGGGTGGGAAGTTCCTCATGCCCTTAAAATCCAGCCCAACTATTCTTTGTGGTTGAGTCAAGTTTAATGAGTTATGGATAGATATAAAAACATGCATTTATATAGTGCCTTTTACAGCCTCAGGGCATCCCAAAGTGCATGAGAGCCAATGAAGTACTTTTGAAGTGTAGTCACTGTTGTAGTGCAGGAAATGTGGCATATATTTTGCGTTCAGCAAGATCCCACGAAAAGCAATGTGATAATGACCTGTTAATCTGTATTCTCGTGACGTTGGTGAGTGATAAATGTCGGCCTGGACAACAGCCTGCTTGTCTTCCAATAGTGTCCATGAGATTTTTAACAGCCACATGGTAAAGGAGAAGGGGCCACGATTTAACATCTCAAGCAAACGTTAGGTCCTCCGACAGTGCAGCACTCCCTCAGTATTGATCCTCCGACAGTGCAGCACTCCCTCAGTATTGACCCTCTGACATTGCAGCACTCCCTCAGTACTGACCCTCCGACAGTGCAGCGCTCCCTCAGTATTGACCCTCCGACAGTGCAGCACTCCCTCAGTATTGACCCGCTGACAGTGCAGCAATCCCTCAGTATTGATCCTCCGACAGTGCAGCACTCCCTCAGTATTGACCCTCTGACATTGCAGCACTCCCTCAGTACTGACCCTCCGACAGTGCAGCGCTCCCTCAGTATTGACCCTCCGACAGTGCAGCACTCCCTCAGTATTGACCCGCTGACAGTGCAGCAATCCCTCAGTATTGACCCTCTGAAAGTGCAAAGCTCCCTCAGTAATGACCCTCTGAGAGTGCAGCACTCCCTCAGTACTGACCCTCTGACAGTGCAGTACTCCCTCAATATTGACCCTCTGACAGTGCAGCACTCCCTCAGTACTGTCCCTCCGACAGTGCAGCACTCCCTCAGTACTGTCCCTCCAACAGTGCAGCACTCCCTCAGTACTGACCCTCCGACAGTGCAGCACTCCCTCAGTACTGACAGTGCAGCACTTCCTCAGTACTGCCCTCTGACAGTGCAGCGCTCCCTCAGTACTGACCCTCCAACAGTGCACCACTCCCTCTGTACTAACCCTCTAAAAATGGAGCACTCCCTCAGTACTATCCCTCCGACAGTGCAGCACTCCCTCAGTACTGCCCCTCCGACAGTGCACCACTCCCACAGTACTGTCCCTCTGACAGTGCAGCACTCCCTCAGTACTGACCCTCCAACAGTGCAGCACTCCCTCAGTACTGCCCCTCCGACAGTGCACCACTCCCAGAGTGCTGTCCCTCCGACAGTGCAGCACTCCCTCAGTACTAACCTCTGACAATGGAGCACACCCTCAGTACTGTCCCTCCGACAGTGCAGCACTCCCACAGTGCTGTCCCTCCGACAGTGCAGCACTCCCTCAGTACTAACCTCTGACAGTGCAGCACTCCCTCAGTACTAACCTCTGACAGTGCAGCACTCCCTCAGTACTGCATTGGAATTGTCAGCCTTGATTATGAGGCTGAAGTTTTTGGAGTCGGGGGTTTGAATCCAAACCTTTGACTCAGAGGGTGAAAGTACTACCCAATGACCTAAGGCCATGAGATGTGAATGTCAGATTAGATTTTACAGATTGTGTTCTGCAAAATGCTTCACAGGATTAATCAATAACTAATTTCCCAGCCCATACCATTTCAACTGGGGCTGTTGAAGTTTACCATCCTCCGCCGCAATCTCAGGATAGGTGACAAAAAGGTGCATTACTTTCAAGGTGCCGAATTGTCAGCTGAATGAGATTTTTGTTTCTGGCTTCCCATAACCGTATTTTAGATCCACATCACCTGAAATCAATGATGTTATAAGTCAAGAGTATTCACCATGGGTTTTTATTTTGGCAATGCAGCCCGAACCCTCTTGAAACAAGAAATACACATTTTTTGTGTTGGTGGAGAGTGCAGACACGCCACTGTTTAGTAACAGTGGACAGAATGAATGGAGCTGGTCTCCCGCATTCTACTCTCCATAAACTTGAGGTTATCTAAAACTCTGCTGCCCGTGTTCCAACTCACACCAAGTGCTGATCCCCTATCACCCACCCCTGTGTTCACTGGCCTGCATTGGCTCCTGGTCGAGTCATGCCTTGGTTTTATAATTCCCATCCTTCTTCTCAAATTCCTCAATGTCCTCACCCCTCCCTATCTCTGTAATCTCCTCCAGCCCCTCACCCTCCCGATCACTGTAATCTCCTCCAGCCCCTCACCCCTCCCTATCTCTGTAATCTCCTCCAGCCCCTCACCCCTCCCTATCTCTGTAATCTCCTCCAGCCCCTCACCCTCCCTATCACTGTAATCTCCTCCAGCCCCTCACTCCTCCCTATCTCTGTAATCTCCTCCAGCCCCTCACCCCTCCCTATCTCTGTAATCTCCTCCAGCCCCTCACCCCTCCCTATCTCGGTAATCTCCTCCAGCCCCTCACCCCTCCCTATCTCTGTAATCTCCTCCAGCCCCTCACCCCTCCCTATCTCTGTAAACTCCTCCAGCCCATAACCCTCCCTATCACTGTAATCTCCTCCAGCCCCTCACCCCTCCCTATCACTGTAATCTCCTCCAGCCCCTCACCCCTCCCTATCTCTGCAATCTCCTCCAGCCCCTCACCCCTCCCTATCTCTGTAAACTCCTCCAGCCCATAACCCTCCCTATCACTGTAATCTCCTCCAGCCCCTCACCCCTCCCGATCACTGTAATCTCCTCCAGCCCCTCACCCCTCCCTATCTCTGTAATCTCCACCAGCCCCTCACCCCTCCCTATCTCTGTAATCTCCTCCAGCCCCTCACCCCTCCCTATCTCTGTAATCTCCTCCAGCCCCTCACCCCTCCCGATCACTGTAATCTCCTCCAGCCCATAACCCTCCCTTTCTCTGTAATCTCCTCCAGCTCCTCACCTTCCCTATCACTGTAATCCCCTCCAGCCCCTCACCCTCCCTATCACTGTAATCTCCTCCAGCCCCTCACCCCTCCCTATCACTGTAATCTCCTCCAGCCCCTCACCCTCCCTATCACTGTAATCTCCTCCAGCCCCTCACCCCTCCCTATCACTGTAATCTCCTCCAGCCCCTCACCCTCCCTATCTCTGTAATCTCCACCAGCCCATAACCCTCCCTATCTTTGTAATCTCCTCCAGCCCCTCACCCCTCCCTATCACTGTAATCTCCTCCAGCCCCTCACCCTCCCTATCACTGTAATCTCCTCCAGCCCCTCACCCCTCCCTATCACTGTAATCTCCTCCAGCCCCTCACCCTCCCTATCTCTGTAATCTCCTCCAGCCCATAACCCTCCCTATCTCTGTAATCACCTCCAGCCCCTCACCCCTCCCTATCTCTGTAATCTCCTCCAGCCCCTCACCCCTCCCGATCACTGTAATCTCCTCCAGCCCATAACCCTCCCTATCTCTGTAATCTCCTCCAGCCCCTCACCCCTCCCTATCTCTGTAATCTCCCCCAGCCCCTCACCCTCCCTATCACTGTAATCCCCTCCAGCCCCTCACCCTCCCTATCACTGTAATCTCCTCCAGCCCCTCACCCCTCCCTATCACTGTAATCTCCTCCAGCCCCTCACCCCTCCCTATCACTGTAATCTCCTCCAGACCCTCACCCTCCCTATCTCTGCAGTCTCCTCCAGCCCATAAACCTCCCTATCTCTGTAATCTCCTCCAGCCCCTCACCCCTCCCTATCTCTGTAATCTCCTCCAGCCCCTCACCCCTCCCTATCACTGTAATCTCCTCCAGCCACTCACCCCTCCCTATCTCTGTAATCTCCTCCAGCCACTCACCCCTCCCAATCACTGCAAACTCCTCCAGCCCCTCACCCTCCCTATCACTGTAATCCCCTCCAGCCCCTCACCACTCCCTATCACTGTAATCTCCTCCAGCCCCTCACCCTCCCTATCTCTGTAATCTCCTCCAGCCCATAACCCTCCCTATCTCTGTAATCTCCTCCAGCCCCTCACCCCTCCCTATCTCTGTAATCTCCTCCAGCCCCTCACCCCTCCCGATCACTGTAATCTCCTCCAGCCCATAACCCTCCCTATCACTGTAATCTCCTCCAGCCCCTCACCCCTCCCTATCACTGTAATCTCCTCCACCCCTCACCCTCCCTATCTCTGTAATCTCATCCAGCCCCTCACCCCTCCCTATCTCTGTAATCACATCCAGCCCCTCACCCCTCCCTATCTCTGTAATCTCCTCCAGCCCCTTACCCCTCCCGATCACTGTCATCTCCTCCAGCCCATAACCCTCCCTATCTCTGTAATCTCCTCCAGCCCCTCACCCCTCCCTATCTCTGTAATCTCGTCCAGCCCCTCACCCTGCCTACTGTAATCCCCTCCAGCCCCTCACCCTCCCTATCACTGTAATCTCCTCCAGCCCCTCACCCCTCCCTATCACTGTAATCTCCTCCAGCCCCTCACCCCTCCCTATCACTGTAATCTCCTCCAGACCCTCACCCTCCCTATCTCTGTAGTCTCCTCCAGCCCATAACCCTCCCTATCTCTGTAATCTCCTCCAGCCCCTCACCCCTCCCTATCTCTGTAATCTCCTCCAGCCCCTCACCCCTCCCTATCACTGTAATCTCCTCCAGCCACTCACCCCTCCCTATCTCTGTAATCTCCTCCAGCCCCTCACCCCTCCCAATCACTGCAAACTCCTCCAGCCCCTCACCCTCCCTATCACTGTAAGCCCCTCCAGCCCCTCACCACTCCCTATCACTGTAATCTCCTCCAGCCCCTCACCCTCCCTATCTCTGTAATCTCCTCCAGCCCATAACCCTCCCTATCTCTGTAATCTCCTCCAGCCCCTCACCCCTCCCTATCTCTGTAATCTCCTCCAGCCCCTCACCCCTCCCGATCACTGTAATCTCCTCCAGCCCATAACCCTCCCTATCACTGTAATCTCCTCCAGCCCCTCACCCCTCCCTATCACTGTAATCTCCTCCACCCCTCACCCTCCCTATCTCTGTAATCTCCTCCAGCCCCTCACCCCTCCCTATCTCTGTAATCTCCTCCAGCCCCTCACCCCTCCCTATCTCTGTAATCTCCTCCAGCCCCTCACCCCTCCCTATCACTGTACTCTCCACCAGCCCCTCACCCCTCCCTATCTCTGTAATCTCCTCCAGCCCCTCACCCCTCCCTATCTCTGTAATCTCCTCCAGCCCCTCACCCCTCCCTATCTCTGTAATCTCCTCCAGCCCCTCACCCCTCCCTATCTCTGTAATCTTCTCCAGCCCCTCGTCCCTCCCTATCACTGTAATCTCCTCCAGCCCCTCACCCTCCCTATCACTGTAATCTCCTCCAGCCCCTCACCCTCCCTATCACTGTAATCTCCTCCAGCCCCTCACCCTCCCTATCACTGTAATCTCCCCCAGCCCCTCACCCTCCCTATCACTGTAATCTCCTCCAGCCCCTCACCCTCCTTATCACTGTAATCTCCTCCAGACCCTAACCCTCCCTATCACTGTAATCTCCTGCAGCCCCTCACCCTCCCTATCACTGTAATCTCCTCCAGCCCCTGACCCTCCCTATCACTGTAATCTCCTCCAGCCCCTCACCCTCCCTATCACTGTAATCTCCTCCAGCCCCTCACCCTCCCTATCACTGTAATCTCCTCCAGCCCCTCACCCTGCCTATCACTGTAATCTCCTCCAGCCCCTCACACTCCCTATCACTGTAATCTCCTCCTGCCCCTCACCCTCCCTATCTCTGTAATCTCCTCCAGCCCATAATCCTCCCTATCTCTGTAATCTCCTCCAGCCCCTCACCCCTCCCTATCTCTGTAATCTCCTCCAGCCACTCACCCTTCCCTATCACTGTAATCTCCTCCAGCCCCTCACCCTCCCTATCTGTAATCTCCTCCAGCCCCTCACCCCTCCCTATCTCTGTAATCTCGTCCAGCCCCTCACCCTCCCTATCACTGTAATCTCCTCCAGCCACTCACCCCTCCCTATCACTGTAATCTCCTCCAGCCTCTCACCCTCCCTATCTCTGTAATCTCCTCCAGCCCCTCACCCCTCCCTATCTCTGTAATCTCCTCCAGCCCCTCACCCCTCCCTATCTCTGTAATCTCCTCCAGCCCTTCACCCTCCCTATCTCTGTAATCTCCTCCAGCCCCTCACCCCTCCCTATCTCTGTAATCTCCTCCAGCCCCTCGCCCTCCCTATCACTTTAATCTCCTCCAGCCCCTCACCCTCCCTATCTCTGTAATCTCCTCCAGCCCCTCACCCCTCCCTATCTCTGTAATCTCCTCCAGCCCCTCACCCCTCCCTATCTCTGTAATCTCCTCCAGCCCCTCACCCCTCCCTATCTCTGTAATCTCCTCCAGCCCCTCACCCCTCCCTATCTCTGTAATCTCCTCCAGCCCCTCACCCCTCCCTATCTCTGTAACCTCCTCCAGCCCCTCACCCTCCCTATCACTGTAATCTCCTCCAGCCACTCACCCCTCCCTATCACTGTAATCTCCTCCAGCCCCTCACCCTCCCTATCTCTGTAATCTCCTCCAGCCGCTCACCCCTCCCTATCTCTGTAATCTCCTCCAGCCCCTCACCCCTCCCTATCTCTGTAATCTCCAGCCCCTCACCCCTCCCTATCTCTGTAATCTCCTCCAGCCCCTCACCCCTCCCTATCTCTGTCATCTCCTCCAGCCCCTCACCCTCCCTATCACTGTAATCTCCTCCAGCCCCTCACCCTTCCCTATCACTGTAATCTCCTCCAGCCCCTCACCCTCCCTATCACTGTAATCTCCTCCAGCCCCTCACCCTCCCTTTCACTGTAATCTCCTCCAGCCCCGCACCCTCCCTATCACTGTAATCTCCTCCAGCCCCTCACCCTCCCTATCTCTGTAATCTCCTCCAGCCCCTCACCCTCCCTATCACTGTAATCTCCTCCAGCCCCTCACCCTCCCTATCTCTGTAATCTCCTCCAGCCCCTCACCCTCCCTATCACTGTAATCTCCTCCAGCCCCTCACCCTCCCTATCACTGTAATCTCCTCCAGCCCCTCACCCTCCCTATCACTGTAATCTCCTCCAGCCCCTCACCCTCCCTATCACTGAAATCTCCTCCAGCCCCTCACCCTCCCTATCACTGTAATCTCCTCCAGCCCCTCACCCTCCCTATCACTGTAATCCCCTCCAGCCTCTCACCCTCCCTATCACTGTAATCTCCTCCAGCCCCTCACCCTCCCTATCACTGTAATCTCTTCCAGCCCCTCACCCTCCCTATCACTGTAATCTCCTCCAGCCCCTCACCCCTCCCTATCTCTGTAATCTCCTCCAGCCCCTCACCCCTCCCTATCACTGTAATCTCCTCCAGCCACTCACCCCTCCCTATCTCTGTAATCTCCTCCAGCCCCTCACCCCTCCCAATCACTGCAAACTCCTCCAGCCCCTCACCCTCCCTATCACTGTAAGCCCCTCCAGCCCCTCACCACTCCCTATCACTGTAATCTCCTCCAGCCCCTCACCCTCCCTATCTCTGTAATCTCCTCCAGCCCATAACCCTCCCTATCTCTGTAATCTCCTCCAGCCCCTCACCCCTCCCTATCTCTGTAATCTCCTCCAGCCCCTCACCCCTCCCGATCACTGTAATCTCCTCCAGCCCATAACCCTCCCTATCACTGTAATCTCCTCCAGCCCCTCACCCCTCCCTATCACTGTAATCTCCTCCACCCCTCACCCTCCCTATCTCTGTAATCTCCTCCAGCCCCTCACCCCTCCCTATCTCTGTAATCTCCTCCAGCCCCTCACCCCTCCCTATCTCTGTAATCTCCTCCAGCCCCTCACCCCTCCCTATCACTGTACTCTCCACCAGCCCCTCACCCCTCCCTATCTCTGTAATCTCCTCCAGCCCCTCACCCCTCCCTATCTCTGTAATCTCCTCCAGCCCCTCACCCCTCCCTATCTCTGTAATCTCCTCCAGCCCCTCACCCCTCCCTATCTCTGTAATCTTCTCCAGCCCCTCGTCCCTCCCTATCACTGTAATCTCCTCCAGCCCCTCACCCTCCCTATCACTGTAATCTCCTCCAGCCCCTCACCCTCCCTATCACTGTAATCTCCTCCAGCCCCTCACCCTCCCTATCACTGTAATCTCCCCCAGCCCCTCACCCTCCCTATCACTGTAATCTCCTCCAGCCCCTCACCCTCCTTATCACTGTAATCTCCTCCAGACCCTAACCCTCCCTATCACTGTAATCTCCTGCAGCCCCTCACCCTCCCTATCACTGTAATCTCCTCCAGCCCCTGACCCTCCCTATCACTGTAATCTCCTCCAGCCCCTCACCCTCCCTATCACTGTAATCTCCTCCAGCCCCTCACCCTCCCTATCACTGTAATCTCCTCCAGCCCCTCACCCTGCCTATCACTGTAATCTCCTCCAGCCCCTCACACTCCCTATCACTGTAATCTCCTCCTGCCCCTCACCCTCCCTATCTCTGTAATCTCCTCCAGCCCATAATCCTCCCTATCTCTGTAATCTCCTCCAGCCCCTCACCCCTCCCTATCTCTGTAATCTCCTCCAGCCACTCACCCTTCCCTATCACTGTAATCTCCTCCAGCCCCTCACCCTCCCTATCTGTAATCTCCTCCAGCCCCTCACCCCTCCCTATCTCTGTAATCTCGTCCAGCCCCTCACCCTCCCTATCACTGTAATCTCCTCCAGCCACTCACCCCTCCCTATCACTGTAATCTCCTCCAGCCTCTCACCCTCCCTATCTCTGTAATCTCCTCCAGCCCCTCACCCCTCCCTATCTCTGTAATCTCCTCCAGCCCCTCACCCCTCCCTATCTCTGTAATCTCCTCCAGCCCTTCACCCTCCCTATCTCTGTAATCTCCTCCAGCCCCTCACCCCTCCCTATCTCTGTAATCTCCTCCAGCCCCTCGCCCTCCCTATCACTTTAATCTCCTCCAGCCCCTCACCCTCCCTATCTCTGTAATCTCCTCCAGCCCCTCACCCCTCCCTATCTCTGTAATCTCCTCCAGCCCCTCACCCCTCCCTATCTCTGTAATCTCCTCCAGCCCCTCACCCCTCCCTATCTCTGTAATCTCCTCCAGCCCCTCACCCCTCCCTATCTCTGTAATCTCCTCCAGCCCCTCACCCCTCCCTATCTCTGTAACCTCCTCCAGCCCCTCACCCTCCCTATCACTGTAATCTCCTCCAGCCACTCACCCCTCCCTATCACTGTAATCTCCTCCAGCCCCTCACCCTCCCTATCTCTGTAATCTCCTCCAGCCGCTCACCCCTCCCTATCTCTGTAATCTCCTCCAGCCCCTCACCCCTCCCTATCTCTGTAATCTCCAGCCCCTCACCCCTCCCTATCTCTGTAATCTCCTCCAGCCCCTCACCCCTCCCTATCTCTGTCATCTCCTCCAGCCCCTCACCCTCCCTATCACTGTAATCTCCTCCAGCCCCTCACCCTTCCCTATCACTGTAATCTCCTCCAGCCCCTCACCCTCCCTATCACTGTAATCTCCTCCAGCCCCTCACCCTCCCTTTCACTGTAATCTCCTCCAGCCCCGCACCCTCCCTATCACTGTAATCTCCTCCAGCCCCTCACCCTCCCTATCTCTGTAATCTCCTCCAGCCCCTCACCCTCCCTATCACTGTAATCTCCTCCAGCCCCTCACCCTCCCTATCTCTGTAATCTCCTCCAGCCCCTCACCCTCCCTATCACTGTAATCTCCTCCAGCCCCTCACCCTCCCTATCACTGTAATCTCCTCCAGCCCCTCACCCTCCCTATCACTGTAATCTCCTCCAGCCCCTCACCCTCCCTATCACTGAAATCTCCTCCAGCCCCTCACCCTCCCTATCACTGTAATCTCCTCCAGCCCCTCACCCTCCCTATCACTGTAATCCCCTCCAGCCTCTCACCCTCCCTATCACTGTAATCTCCTCCAGCCCCTCACCCTCCCTATCACTGTAATCTCTTCCAGCCCCTCACCCTCCCTATCACTGTAATCTCCTCCAGCCCCTCACCCATCCTATCACTGTAATCTCCTCCAGCCCCTCACCCTCCCTATCACTGTAATCTCCTCCAGCCCCTCACCCTCCCTATCTCTGTAATCTCCTCCAGCCCCTCACCCTCCCTATCACTGTAATTTCCTCCAGCCCCTCACCCTCCCTATCACTGTAATCTCTTCCAGCCCCTCACCCTCCCTATCACTGTAATCTCCTCCAGCCCCTCACCCTCCCTATCACTGTAATCTCCTCCAGCCCCTCACCCTCCCTATCACTGTAATCTCCTCCAGCCCCTCACCCTCCCTATCACTGTAATCTCCTCCAGCCCCTCACCCTCCCTATCACTGTAATCTCCTCCAGCCCCTCACACTCCCTATCACTGTAATCTCCTCCTGCCCCTCACCCTCCCTATCTCTGTAATCTCCTCCAGCCCATAATCCTCCCTATCTCTGTAATCTCCTCCAGCCCCTCACCCCTCCCTATCTCTGTAATCTCCTCCAGCCACTCACCCTTCCCTATCACTGTAATCTCCTCCAGCCCCTCACCCTCCCTATCTGTAATCTCCTCCAGCCCCTCACCCCTCCCTATCTCTGTAATCTCGTCCAGCCCCTCACCCTCCCTATCACTGTAATCTCCTCCAGCCACTCACCCCTCCCTATCACTGTAATCTCCTCCAGCCTCTCACCCTCCCTATCTCTGTAATCTCCTCCAGCCCCTCACCCCTCCCTATCTCTGTAATCTCCTCCAGCCCCTCACCCCTCCCTATCTCTGTAATCTCCTCCAGCCCTTCACCCTCCCTATCTCTGTAATCTCCTCCAGCCCCTCACCCCTCCCTATCTCTGTAATCTCCTCCAGCCCCTCGCCCTCCCTATCACTTTAATCTCCTCCAGCCCCTCACCCTCCCTATCTCTGTAATCTTCTCCAGCCCCTCACCCCTCCCTATCTCTGTAATCTCCTCCAGCCCCTCACCCCTCCCTATCTCTGTAATCTCGTCCAGCCCCTCACCCTCCCTATCACTGTAATCTCCTCCAGCCACTCACCCCTCCCTATCACTGTAATCTCCTCCAGCCTCTCACCCTCCCTATCTCTGTAATCTCCTCCAGCCCCTCACCCCTCCCTATCTCTGTAATCTCCTCCAGCCCCTCACCCCTCCCTATCTCTGTAATCTCCTCCAGCCCTTCACCCTCCCTATCTCTGTAATCTCCTCCAGCCCCTCACCCCTCCCTATCTCTGTAATCTCCTCCAGCCCCTCGCCCTCCCTATCACTTTAATCTCCTCCAGCCCCTCACCCTCCCTATCTCTGTAATCTTCTCCAGCCCCTCACCCCTCCCTATCTCTGTAATCTCCTCCAGCCCCTCACCCCTCCCTATCTCTGTAATCTCCTCCAGCCCCTCACCCCTCCCTATCTCTGTAATCTCCTCCAGCCCCTCACCCCTCCCTATCTCTGTAATCTCCTCCAGCCCCTCACCCCTCCATATCTCTGTAACCTCCTCCAGCCCCTCACCCTCCCTATCACTGTAATCTCCTCCGGCCACTCACCCCTCCCTATCACTGTAATCTCCTCCAGCCCCTCACCCTCCCTATCTCTGTAATCTCCTCCAGCCCCTCACCCCTCCCTATCTCTGTAATCTCCTCCAGCCCCTCACCCCTCCCTATCTCTGTAATCTCCTCCAGCCCCTCACCCCTCCCTATCTCTGTAATCTCCTCCAGCCCCTCACCCCTCCCTATCTCTGTCATCTCCTCCAGCCCCTCACCCTCCCTATCACTGTAATCTCCTCCAGCCCCTCACCCTCCCTATCACTGTAATCTCCTCCAGCCCCGCACCCTCCCTATCACTGTAATCTCCTCCAGCCCCTCACCCTCCCTATCACTGTAATCTCCTCCAGCCCCGCACCCTCCCTATCACTTTAATCTCCTCCAGCCCCTCCCCTCCCTATCACTGTAATCTCCTCCAGCCCCTCGTCCCTCCCTATCACTGTAATCTCCTCCAGCCCCTCATCCCTCCCTATCACTGTAATCTCCTCCAGCCCCTCACCCTCCCTATCTCTGTAATCTCCTCCAGCCCCTCACCCTCCCTATCACTGTAATCTCCTCCAGCCCCTCACCCTCCCTATCACTGTAATCTCCTCCAGCCCCTCACCCTCCCTATCACTGTAATCTCCTCCAGCCCCTCACCCTCCCTATCACTGAAATCTCCTCCAGCCCCTCACCCTCCCTATCACTGTAATCTCCTCCAGCCCCTCACCCTCCCTATCACTGTAATCCCCTCCAGCCCCTCACCCTCCCTATCACTGTAATCTCCTCCAGCCCCTCACCCTCCCTATCACTGTAATCTCTTCCAGCCCCTCACCCTCCCTATCACTGTAATCTCCTCCAGCCCCTCACCCATCCTATCACTGTAATCTCCTCCAGCCCCTCACCCTCCCTATCACTGTAATCTCCTCCAGCCCCTCACCCTCCCTATCTCTGTAATCTCCTCCAGCCCCTCACCCTCCCTATCACTGTAATTTCCTCCAGCCCCTTACCCCTCCCTATCACTGTAATCTCGTCCAGCCCCTCACCCCTCCCTATCTCTGTAATCTCCTCCAGCCCCTCACCCTCCCTATCACTGTAATCTCGTCCAGCCCCTCACCCCTCCCTATCTCTGTAATCTCCTCCAGCCCCTCACCCTCCCTATCACTGTAATTTCCTCCAGCCCCTTACCCCTCCCTATCTCTGTAATCTCCTCCAGCCCCTCACCCTCCCTATCTCTGTAATCTCCTCCAGCCCCACCATCCTCCGAGATCTCTGCACTCATCAAATTCTGGCCTTTCTGATTTGAATCACTCCACCATTGGTGGCTGCGCCTTCAGTTGCCCAGGCCCTAAACTCTGGAATACCCTCCCAACACATCTCCACATCACCTTCCTCCTTTAAGACAGTCCTTACCCCCTATCTCTTTGACCAAGCTTTTGGTCCTCTTACCTCAAGTCTCCTTTTGTTGCTTTGTATCATACTTTGTTTCGTAAAGCTCCGATAAAGCGCGTCGGGATGTTTTATTACGTGAAAGGTGCGATATAAATATACGTTGTTGTTGGAGAGAGCAGACACACCAGTGTTTAGAGACAGTGGAGAGGGTAGACACACCAGTGTTCAGAGACAGTGGAGAGAGCAGACACACCAGTGTTTAGTGACAGTGGAGAAAGCAGACACACCAGTGTTTAGAGACAGTGGAGAGAGCAGACACACCAGTGTTCAGAGACAGTGGAGAGAGCAGACACAACAGTGTTTAGAGACAGTGGAGAAAGCAGACACACCAGTGTTTAGAGACAGTGGAGAGAGCAGACACACCAGTGTTCAGAGACAGTGGAGAGAGCAGACACACCAGTGTTTAGAGACAGTGGAGAAAGCAGACACACCAGTGTTTAGAGACAGTGGAGAGAGCAGACACACCAGTGTTTAGTGACAGTGGAGAAAGCAGACACACCAGTGATTAGAAACAGTGGAGAGAGCAGACACACCAGTGTTTAGTGACAGTGGAGAAAGCAGACACACCAGTGTTTAGAGACAGTGGAGAGAGCAGACACACCTGTGTTCAGAGAAAGTGGAGAGAGCAGACACACCAGTGTTTAGAGACAGTGGAGAGAGCAGACACACCAGTGTTTAGTGACAGTGGAGAAAGCAGACACACCAGTGTTTAGAGACAGTGGAGAGAGCAGACACACCAGTGTTCAGAGAAAGTGGAGAGAGCAGACACACCAGTGTTTAGAGACAGTGGAGAGAGCAGACACACCAGTGTTCAGAGACAGTGGAGAGAGCAGACACACCAGTGTTTAGAGACAGTGGAGAGAGCAGACACACCAGTGTTCAGAGAAAGTGGAGAGAGCAGACACACCAGTGTTTAGAGACAGTGGAGAAAGCAGACACACCAGTGTTTAGAGACAGTGGAGAAAGCAGACACACCAGTGTTTAGAGACAGTGGAGAGAGCAGACACACCAGTGTTCAGAGACAGTGGAGAGAGCAGACACACCAGTGTTCAGAGACAGTCGAGAGAGCAGACACACCAGTGTTTAGAGACAGTCGAAAGAGCAGACACACCAGTGTTTAGAGACAGTCGAGAGAGCAGACACAACAGTGTTTAGAGACAGTGGAGAAAGCAGACACACCAGTGTTTAGAGACAGTGGAGAGAGCAGACACACCAGTGTTCAGAGACAGTCGAGAGAGCAGACACACCAGTGTTTAGAGACAGTGGAGAGAGCAGACACACCAGTGTTTAGAGACAGTCGAGAGAGCAGACACACCAGTGTTTAGAGACAGTCGATAGAGCAGACACACGAGTGTTTAGTGACAGTGGAGAAAGCAGACACACCAGTGTTCAAAGACAGTCGAGAGAGCAGACACACCAGTGTTTAGAGACAGTCGAGAGAGCAGACACACCAGTGTTTAGAGACAGTCGAGAGAGCAGACACACCAGTGTTTAGAGTCAGTCGAGAGCGCAGACACACCAGTGTTTAGAGACAGTCGAGAGAGCAGACACACCAGTGTTTAGAGACAGTCGAGAGAGCAGACACACCAGTGTTCAGAGACAGTGGAGAGAGCAGACACACCAGTGTTTAGTGACAGTGGAGAGACAGCAGACGCACCAGTGTTTAGAGGCAGTGGAGAGAGCAGACACACCAGTGTTTAGAGACAGTGGAGAGAGCAGACACACGAGTGTTTAGAGACAGTGGAGTGGGTGGACACACCAGTGTTTAGAGAGAGTGGAGAGAACAGACACACCAGTGTTTAGAGACAGTGGAGAGAGCAGACACACCAGTGTTTAGAGACAGTCGAGAGAGCAGACACACCAGTGTTCAGAGACAGTGGAGAGAGCAGACACACCAGTGTTTAGAGACAGTCGAGAGGGTAGACACACCAGTGTTTAGAGAGAGTGGAGAGAACAGACACACCAGTGTTTAGTGACAGTGGAGAGAGCAGACACACCAGTGTTTAGAGACAGTGGAGAGGGTAGACACACCAGTGTTTAGAGAGAGAGGAGAGAACAGACACACCAGTGGTTAGTGACAGTGGAGAGAGCAGACACACCAGTGTTTAGAGACAGTGGAGTGGGTGGACACACCAGTGTTTAGAGAGAGTGGAGAGAACAGACACACCAGTGTTTAGAGACAGTCGAGAGAGCAGACACACCAGTGTTTAGAGACAGTCGAGAGGGTAGACACACCAGTGTTTAGAGACAGTGGAGGGGGTAGACAAACTTGTGTTTAGAGACAGTGGAGAATCTAGACACAGCAGTGTTTAGAGACAGTGGAGAGGGTAGACACAGCAGTGTTTGGAGACAGTGGAGAGAGCAGACACACCAGCGTTTAGAGACAGTGGAGAGGGCAGATACACCAGTGTTTAGAGACAGTGGAGAGAGCAGACACACCAGTGTTTAGAGACAGTGGAGAGAGCAGACACACCAGTGTTTAGAGACAGTGGTGTGGCGAGGCACACAAGTGCTTAGAGAGTTTTTCGAGACAGTGGAGAGAGCAGACACACCAGTGTTTAGAGACAGTGGTGTGGCTAGGCACACAAGTGTTTCGAGAGGGTGGAGAGAGCAGACACACCAGTGTTTAGTGACAGGAGAGAGAGCGGACACACCAGTGTTTAGAGAGAGTAGAGAGAGCAGACACACCAGTGTTTAGAGACAGTGGAGAAAGCAGACACACCAGTGTTTAGAGAGAGTGGAGAGAGCAGACACACCAGTGTTTAGAGACAATGGAGTGGGTAGACACACCAGTGTTTAGAGTGAGTGGAGAGAGCAGACACACCAGTGTTTAGAGACAATGGAGTGGGTAGACACACCAGTGTTTAGAGTGAGTGGAGAGAGCATACACACTAGTGTTTAGAGCCAGTGGAGAGGGCAGACACACCTGTGTTTAGAGACAGTGGAGAGGGTAGACACACCAGTGTTTAGAGACAATGCAGAGGGTAGACACACCAGTGTTTAGACAGACTGGAGAACGCAGACACACCAGTGTTTAGTGACAGTGGAGAGAGCAGACACACGAGTGTTTAGAGACAGTAGAGAATGCAGACACACCAGTGTTTAGTGACAGTGTAGAGAGCAGACACACCAGTGTTTAGAGACAGTGGAGAGGGGAGACACAGCAGTGTTTGGAGACTTTGGAGAGGGTAGATACACCAGTGTTTAGACAGAGTGGAGAGAGCAGACACACCAGTGTTTCGAAACATTGGAGAGAGCAGACACACCAGTGTTTAGAGACAGTGGAGTGGGTAGACACACCAGTGTTTAGAGAGAGTGGAGAGAGCAGGCACACCAGTGTTTAGAGATGGTCGAGAGAGCAGACACACCAGTGTTTAGAGACAGTCGAGAGAGCAGACACACCAGTGTTTAGAGACAGTCGAGAGAGCAGACACACCAGTGTTTAGAGACAGTCGAGAGAGCAGACACACCAGTGTTTAGAGTCAGTCGAGAGAGCAGACACACCAGTGTTTAGAGACAGTCGAGAGAGCAGACACACCAGTGTTCAGAGACAGTCGAGAGAGCAGACACACCAGTGTTTAAAGACAGTGGAGAGAGCAGACACACCAGTGTTTAGTGACAGTGGAGAGACAGCAGACGCACCAGTGTTTAGAGGCAGTGGAGAGAGCAGACACACCAGTGTTTAGAGACAGTCGAGAGAGCAAACACACCAGTGTTTAGAGTCAGTCGAGAGAGCAGACACACCAGTGTTTAGAGACAGTCGAGAGAGCAGACACACCAGTGTTCAGAGACAGTCGAGAGAGCAGACACACCAGTGTTTAAAGACAGTGGAGAGAGCAGACACACCAGTGTTTAGTGACAGTGGAGAGACAGCAGACGCACCAGTGTTTAGAGGCAGTGGAGAGAGCAGACACACCAGTGTTTAGTGACAGTGGAGAGAGCAGACACACGAGTGTTTAGAGACAGTAGAGAATGCAGACACAACAATGTTTAGAGACAGTGGAGTGGGTGGACACACCAGTGTTTAGAGAGAGTGGAGAGAACAGACACACCAGTGTTTAGAGACAGTCGAGAGAGCAGACACACCAGTGTTTAGAGACAGTCGAGACAGCAGACACACCAGTGTTCAGAGACAGTGGAGAGAGCAGACACACCAGTGTTTAGAGACAGTCGAGAGGGTAGACACACCAGTGTTTAGAGAGAGTGGAGAGAACAGACACACCAGTGTTTAGTGACAGTGGAGAGAGCAAACACACCAGTGTTTAGAGACAGTGGAGTGGGTGGACACACCAGTGTTTAGAGAGAGTGGAGAGAACAGACACACCAGTGTTTAGAGACAGTCGAGAGAACAGACACACCAGTGTTTAGAGACAGTCGAGAGAACAGACACACCAGTGTTCAAAGACAGTGGAGTGACAGCAGACACAACAATGTTTAGAGACAGTGGAGTGGGTGGACACACCAGTGTTTAGAGAGAGTGGAGAGAACAGACACACCAGTGTTTAGAGACAGTCGAGAGAGCAGACACACCAGTGTTTAGAGACAGTCGAGAGAGCAGACACACCAGTGTTCAGAGACAGTGGAGAGAGCAAACACACCAGTGTTTAGAGACAGTGGAGTGGGTGGACACACCAGTGTTTAGAGAGAGTGGAGAGAACAGACGCACCAGTGATTAGAGACAGTGGAGAGGGTAGACACACCAGTGTTTAGAGACAGTGGAGAAAGCAGACACACCAGTGTTCAAAGACAGTGGAGTGACAGCAGACGCACCAGTGTTTAGAGGCAGTGGAGAGAGCAGACACACCAGTGTTTAGTGACAGTGGAGAAAGCAGACACACCAGTGTTCAAAGACAGTCGAGAGAGCAGACACACCAGTGTTTAGAGACAGTGGAGAAAGCAGACACACCAGTGTTTAGAGACAGTGGAGATAGCAGACACACCAGTGTTTAGAGATGGTCGAGAGAGCAGACACACCAGTGTTTAGAGACAGTCGAGAGAGCAGACACACCAGTGTTTAGAGACAGTCGAGAGAGCAGACACACCAGTGTTTAGAGACAGTCGAGAGAGCAGACACACCAGTGTTTAGAGTCAGTCGAGAGAGCAGACACACCAGTGTTTAGAGACAGTCGAGAGAGCAGACACACCAGTGTTTAGAGACAGTCGAGAGAGCAGACACACCAGTGTTCAGAGACAGTCGAGAGAGCAGACACACCAGTGTTTAAAGACAGTCGAGAGAGCAGACACACCAGTGTTTAGTGACAGTGGAGAGACAGCAGACGCACCAGTGTTTAGAGGCAGTGGAGAGAGCAGACACACCAGTGTTTAGTGACAGTGGAGAGAGCAGACACACGAGTGTTTAGAGACAGTAGAGAATGCAGACACAACAGTGTTTAGAGACAGTGGAGTGGGTGGACACACCAGTGTTTAGAGAGAGTGGAGAGAACAGACACACCAGTGTTTAGAGACAGTCGAGAGAGCAGACACACCAGTGTTTAGAGACAGTCGAGAGAGCAGACACACCAGTGTTCAGAGACAGTGGAGAGAGCAGACACACCAGTGTTTAGAGACAGTCGAGAGGGTAGACACACCAGTGTTTAGAGAGAGTGGAGAGAACAGACACACCAGTGTTTAGTGACAGTGGAGAGGGTAGACACACCAGTGTTTAGAGAGAGTGGAGAGAACAGACACACCAGTGTTTAGTGACAGTGGAGAGAGCAGACACACCAGTGTTTAGAGACAGTGGAAAGGGTAGACACACCAGTGTTTAGAGAGAGAGGAGAGAACAGACACACCAGTGGTTAGTGACAGTGGAGAGAGCAGACACACCAGTGTTTAGAGACAGTGGAGTGGGTGGACACACCAGTGTTTAGAGAGAGTGGAGAGAACAGACACACCAGTGTTTAGAGACAGTCGAGAGAGCAGACACACCAGTGTTTAGAGACAGTCGAGAGGGTAGACACACCAGTGTTTTGAGACAGTGGAGGGGGTAGACAAACTTGTGTTTAGAGACAGTGGAGAATCTAGACACAGCAGTGTTTAGAGACAGTGGAGAGGGTAGACACAGCAGTGTTTGGAGACAGTGGAGAGAGCAGACACACCAGCGTTTAGAGACAGTGGAGAGGGCAGATACACCAGTGTTTAGAGACAGTGGAGAGAGCAGACACACCAGTGTTTAGAGACAGTGGAGAGAGCAGACACACCAGTGTTTAGAGACAGTGGTGTGGCGAGGCACACAAGTGCTTAGAGAGTTTTTCGAGACAGTGGAGAGAGCAGACACACCAGTGTTTAGAGACAGTGGTGTGGCTAGGCACACAAGTGTTTCGAGAGGGTGGAGAGAGCAGACACACCAGTGTTTAGTGACAGGAGAGAGAGCGGACACACCAGTGTTTAGAGAGAGTAGAGAGAGCAGACACACCAGTGTTTAGAGACAGTGGAGAAAGCAGACACACCAGTGTTTAGAGAGAGTGGAGAGAGCAGACACACCAGTGTTTAGAGACAATGGAGTGGGTAGACACACCAGTGTTTAGAGTGAGTGGAGAGAGCAGACACACCAGTGTTTAGAGACAATGGAGTGGGTAGACACACCAGTGTTTAGAGTGAGTGGAGAGAGCATACACACTAGTGTTTAGAGCCAGTGGAGAGGGCAGACACACCTGTGTTTAGAGACAGTGGAGAGGGTAGACACACCAGTGTTTAGAGACAATGCAGAGGGTAGACACACCAGTGTTTAGACAGACTGGAGAACGCAGACACACCAGTGTTTAGTGACAGTGGAGAGAGCAGACACACGAGTGTTTAGAGACAGTAGAGAATGCAGACACACCAGTGTTTAGTGACAGTGTAGAGAGCAGACACACCAGTGTTTAGAGACAGTGGAGAGGGGAGACACAGCAGTGTTTGGAGACTTTGGAGAGGGTAGATACACCAGTGTTTAGACAGAGTGGAGAGAGCAGACACACCAGTGTTTCGAAACATTGGAGAGAGCAGACACACCAGTGTTTAGAGACAGTGGAGTGGGTAGACACACCAGTGTTTAGAGAGAGTGGAGAGAGCAGGCACACCAGTGTTTAGAGATGGTCGAGAGAGCAGACACACCAGTGTTTAGAGACAGTCGAGAGAGCAGACACACCAGTGTTTAGAGACAGTCGAGAGAGCAGACACACCAGTGTTTAGAGACAGTCGAGAGAGCAGACACACCAGTGTTTAGAGTCAGTCGAGAGAGCAGACACACCAGTGTTTAGAGACAGTCGAGAGAGCAGACACACCAGTGTTCAGAGACAGTCGAGAGAGCAGACACACCAGTGTTTAAAGACAGTGGAGAGAGCAGACACACCAGTGTTTAGTGACAGTGGAGAGACAGCAGACGCACCAGTGTTTAGAGGCAGTGGAGAGAGCAGACACACCAGTGTTTAGAGACAGTCGAGAGAGCAGACACACCAGTGTTTAGAGTCAGTCGAGAGAGCAGACACACCAGTGTTTAGAGACAGTCGAGAGAGCAGACACACCAGTGTTCAGAGACAGTCGAGAGAGCAGACACACCAGTGTTTAGAGACAGTCGAGAGAGCAGACACACCAGTGTTCAGAGACAGTGGAGAGAGCAGACACACCAGTGTTTAGAGACAGTCGAGAGGGTAGACACACCAGTGTTTAGAGAGAGTGGAGAGAACAGACACACCAGTGTTTAGTGACAGTGGAGAGAGCAGACACACCAGTGTTTAGAGACAGTGGAGAGGGTAGACACACCAGTGTTTAGAGAGAGAGGAGAGAACAGACACACCAGTGGTTAGTGACAGTGGAGAGAGCAGACATACCAGTGTTTAGAGACAGTGGAGTGGGTGGACACACCAGTGTTTAGAGAGAGTGGAGAGAAGAGACACACCAGTGTTTAGAGACAGTCGAGAGAGCAGACACACCAGTGTTTAGAGACAGTCGAGAGGGTAGACACACCAGTGTTTAGAGACAGTGGAGGGGGTAGACAAACTTGTGTTTAGAGACAGTGGAGAATCTAGACACAGCAGTGTTTAGAGACAGTGGAGAGGGTAGACACAGCTGTGTTTGGAGACAGTGGAGAGAGCAGACACACCAGCGTTTAGAGACAGTGGAGAGGGCAGATACACCAGTGTTTAGAGACAGTGGAGAGAGCAGACACACCAGTGTTTAGAGACAGTGGAGAGAGCAGACACACCAGTGTTTAGAGACAGTGGTGTGGCGAGGCACACAAGTGCTTAGAGAGTTTTTCGAGACAGTGGAGAGAGCAGACACACCAGTGTTTAGAGACAGTGGTGTGGCTAGGCACACAAGTGTTTCGAGAGGGTGGAGAGAGCAGACACACCAGTGTTTAGTGACAGGAGAGAGAGCGGACACACCAGTGTTTAGAGAGAGTAGAGAGAGCAGACACACCAGTGTTTAGAGACAGTGGAGAAAGCAGACACACCAGTGTTTAGAGAGAGTGGAGAGAGCAGACACACCAGTGTTTAGAGACAATGGAGTGGGTAGACACACCAGTGTTTAGAGTGAGTGGAGAGAGCAGACACACCAGTGTTTAGAGACAATGGAGTGGGTAGACACACCAGTGTTTAGAGTGAGTGGAGAGAGCATACACACTAGTGTTTAGAGCCAGTGGAGAGGGCAGACACACCTGTGTTTAGAGACAGTGGAGAGGGTAGACACACCAGTGTTTAGAGACAATGCAGAGGGTAGACACACCAGTGTTTAGACAGACTGGAGAACGCAGACACACCAGTGTTTAGTGACAGTGGAGAGAGCAGACACACGAGTGTTTAGAGACAGTAGAGAATGCAGACACACCAGTGTTTAGTGACAGTGTAGAGAGCAGACACACCAGTGTTTAGAGACAGTGGAGAGGGGAGACACAGCAGTGTTTGGAGACTTTGGAGAGGGTAGATACACCAGTGTTTAGACAGAGTGGAGAGAGCAGACACACCAGTGTTTCGAAACATTGGAGAGAGCAGACACACCAGTGTTTAGAGACAGTGGAGTGGGTAGACACACCAGTGTTTAGAGAGAGTGGAGAGAGCAGACACACCAGTGTTTAGAGTCAGTCGAGAGAGCAGACACACCAGTGTTTAGAGACAGTGGAGAGAGCAGGCACACCAGTGTTTAGAGATGGTCGAGAGAGCAGACACACCAGTGTTTAGAGACAGTCGAGAGAGCAGACACACCAGTGTTTAGAGACAGTCGAGAGAGCAGACACACCAGTGTTTAGAGACAGTCGAGAGAGCAGACACACCAGTGTTTAGAGTCAGTCGAGAGAGCAGACACACCAGTGTTTAGAGACAGTCGAGAGAGCAGACACACCAGTGTTCAGAGACAGTCGAGAGAGCAGACACACCAGTGTTTAAAGACAGTGGAGAGAGCAGACACACCAGTGTTTAGTGACAGTGGAGAGACAGCAGACGCACCAGTGTTTAGAGGCAGTGGAGAGAGCAGACACACCAGTGTTTAGAGACAGTCGAGAGAGCAGACACACCAGTGTTTAGAGTCAGTCGAGAGAGCAGACACACCAGTGTTTAGAGACAGTCGAGAGAGCAGACACACCAGTGTTCAGAGACAGTCGAGAGAGCAGACACACCAGTGTTTAAAGACAGTGGAGAGAGCAGACACACCAGTGTTTAGTGACAGTGGAGAGACAGCAGACGCACCAGTGTTTAGAGGCAGTGGAGAGAGCAGACACACCAGTGTTTAGTGACAGTGGAGAGAGCAGACACACGAGTGTTTAGAGACAGTAGAGAATGCAGACACAACAATGTTTAGAGACAGTGGAGTGGGTGGACACACCAGTGTTTAGAGAGAGTGGAGAGAACAGACACACCAGTGTTTAGAGACAGTCGAGAGAGCAGACACACCAGTGTTTAGAGACAGTCGAGAGAGCAGACACACCAGTGTTCAGAGACAGTGGAGAGAGCAGACACACCAGTGTTTAGAGACAGTCGAGAGGGTAGACACACCAGTGTTTAGAGAGAGTGGAGAGAACAGACACACCAGTGTTTAGTGACAGTGGAGAGAGCAAACACACCAGTGTTTAGAGACAGTGGAGTGGGTGGACACACCAGTGTTTAGAGAGAGTGGAGAGAACAGACACACCAGTGTTTAGAGACAGTCGAGAGAACAGACACACCAGTGTTTAGAGACAGTCGAGAGAACAGACACACCAGTGTTTAGAGAGAGTGGAGAGAACAGACGCACCAGTGATTAGAGACAGTGGAGAGGGTAGACACACCAGTGTTTAGAGACAGTGGAGAAAGCAGACACACCAGTGTTCAAAGACAGTGGAGTGACAGCAGACGCACCAGTGTTTAGAGGCAGTGGAGAGAGCAGACACACCAGTGTTTAGTGACAGTGGAGAAAGCAGACACACCAGTGTTCAAAGACAGTCGAGAGAGCAGACACACCAGTGTTTAGAGACAGTGGAGAAAGCAGACACACCAGTGTTTAGAGACAGTGGAGATAGCAGACACACCAGTGTTTAGAGATGGTCGAGAGAGCAGACACACCAGTGTTTAGAGACAGTCGAGAGAGCAGACACACCAGTGTTTAGAGACAGTCGAGAGAGCAGACACACCAGTGTTTAGAGACAGTCGAGAGAGCAGACACACCAGTGTTTAGAGTCAGTCGAGAGAGCAGACACACCAGTGTTTAGAGACAGTCGAGAGAGCAGACACACCAGTGTTTAGAGACAGTCGAGAGAGCAGACACACCAGTGTTCAGAGACAGTCGAGAGAGCAGACACACCAGTGTTTAAAGACAGTCGAGAGAGCAGACACACCAGTGTTTAGTGACAGTGGAGAGACAGCAGACGCACCAGTGTTTAGAGGCAGTGGAGAGAGCAGACACACCAGTGTTTAGTGACAGTGGAGAGAGCAGACACACGAGTGTTTAGAGACAGTAGAGAATGCAGACACAACAGTGTTTAGAGACAGTGGAGTGGGTGGACACACCAGTGTTTAGAGAGAGTGGAGAGAACAGACACACCAGTGTTTAGAGACAGTCGAGAGAGCAGACACACCAGTGTTTAGAGACAGTCGAGAGAGCAGACACACCAGTGTTCAGAGACAGTGGAGAGAGCAGACACACCAGTGTTTAGAGACAGTCGAGAGGGTAGACACACCAGTGTTTAGAGAGAGTGGAGAGAACAGACACACCAGTGTTTAGTGACAGTGGAGAGAGCAGACACACCAGTGTTTAGAGACAGTGGAGTGGGTGGACACACCAGTGTTTAGAGAGAGTGGAGAGAACAGACACACCAGTGTTTAGAGACAGTCGAGAGAACAGACACACCAGTGTTTAGAGAGAATGGAGAGAACAGACGCACCAGTGATTAGAGACAGTGGAGAGGGTAGACACACCAGTGTTTAGAGACAGTGGAGAGGGTAGACAAACTTGTGTTTGGAGACAGTGGAGAATCTAGACACAGCAGTGTTTAGAGACAGTGGAGAGGGTAGACACAGCAGTGTTTGGAGACAGTGGAGAGAGCAGACACACCAGCGTTTGGAGACAGTGGAGAGCGCAGATACACCAGTGTTTAGAGACAGTGGAGAGAGCAGACACACCAGTGTTTAGAGACAGTGGTGTGGCGAGGCACACAAGTGCTTAGAGAGTTTTTAGAGACAGTGGAGAGAGCAGACACACCAGTGTTTAGAGACAGTGGTGTGGCGAGGCACACAAGTGCTTAGAGAGTTTTTAGAGACAGTGGAGAGAGCAGACACACCAGTGTTTAGTGACAGTGGAGAGAGCAGACACACCAGTGTTTGGAGACAGTGAAGAAAGCAGACATACCAGTGTTTACAGACAGTGGAGAGTGTAGACACACCAGTGCTTAGAGAGTGTTTAGAGAGAGTGCAGAGAGCAGACACACCAGTGTTTAGAGACAGCAGAGAGAGCAGAGACAGCAGTGTTTAGAGACAGTCGAGAGAGCAGACACATCCAGTGTTTAGTGACAGGAAAGAGAGCGGACACAGCAGTGTTTAGAGAGAGTAGAGAGAGCAGACACACCAGTGTTTAGAGACAGTGGAGAAAGCAGACACACCAGTGTTTAGAGAGAGTGGAGAGAGCAGACACACCAGTGTTTAGAGACAATGGTGTGGGTAGACACACCAGTGTTTAGAGTGAGTGGTGAGAGCAGACACACCAGTGTTTAGAGACAATGGAGTGGGTAGACACACCAGTGTTTAGAGTGAGTGGAGAGAGCAGACACACCAGTGTTTAGAGCCAGTGGAGAGGGCAGACACACCTGTGTTTAGAGACAGTGGAGAGGGTAGACACACCAGTGTTTAGAGACAATGCAGAGGGTAGACACACCAGTGTTTAGACAGACTGGAGAACGCAGACACACTTGTGTTTAGTGACAGTGGAGAGAGCAGACACACGAGTGTTTAGAGACAGTAGAGAATGCAGACACACCAGTGTTTAGTGACAGTGGAGTGGGTAGACACACCAGTGTTTAGAGCCAGTGGAGAGGGTAGACACACCAGTGTTTAGTGACAGTGTAGAGAGCAGACACACCAGTGTTTAGTGACAGTAGAGAATGCAGACACACCAGTGTTTAGTGACAGTGGAGTGCGTAGACACACCAGTGTTTAGAGCCAGTGGAGAGGGTAGACACACCAGTGTTTAGAGCCAGTGGAGAGGGTAGACACACCAGTGTTTAGTGACAGTGTAGAGAGCAGACACACGAGTGTTTAGAGACAGTAGAGAATGCAGACACACCAGTGTTTAGTGACAGTGGAGAGAGCAGACACACCAGTGTTTAGAGAGAGTGGAGAGAACAGACACACCAGTCCTTCGAGACAGTAGAGAGAGCAGACACACCAGTGTTTAGAGACAGTGGAGAGGGGAGACACAGCAGTGTTTGGAGACTTTGGAGAGGGTAGACACACCAGTGTTCAGACAGACTGGAGAGAGCAGACACACCAGTGTTTCGAAACATTGGAGAGAGCAGACACACCAAGTGTTTAGAGACAGTGGAGTGGGTAGACACACCAGTGTTTAGAGCCAGTGGGGAGGGTAGACACACCAGTGTTTCGAGCCAGTGGAGAGGGTAGACACACCAGTGTTTAGTGACAGTGTGGAGAGCAGACACATGAGTGTTTAGAGACAGTAGAGAATGCAGACACTCCAGTGTTTAGTGACAGTGGAGAGAGCAGACACACCAGTGTTTAGAGAGAGTGGAGAGAACAGACACACCAGTCCTTCGAGACAGTAGAGAGAGCAGACACACCAGTGTTTAGAGACAGTGGAGAGGGGAGACACAGCAGTGTTTGGAGACAGTGGGGAGGGTAGACACACCAGTGTTTAGACAGACTGGAGAGAGCAGACACACCAGTGTTTCGAAACAGTGGAGAGAGCAGACACACCAGTGTTTAGTTACAGTGGAGAGCGCAGACACACCAGTGTTTAGAAACAGTGGAGACAGCAGACACACCAGTGTTTAGTAACATTGGAGAGAGCAGACACACCAGTGTCTAGTGACAGTGGAGAGAGCAGACACACCAGTGTTTAGAAACAGTGGAGACAGCAGACACACCAGTGTTTAGTAACATTGGAGAGAGCAGACACACCAGTGTTTAGAAACAGTGGAGAAAGCAGACACACCAGTGTTTAGAGACAGTGGAGAGAGCACACACACCAGTGTTTAGAAACAGTGGAGACAGCAGACACACCAGTGTTTAGAGACAGTGGAGAGAGCACACACACCAGTGTTTAGAAACAGTGGAGAGAGCAGACACACCAGTGTTTAGAGACAGCGGAGAGAGAGCAGACACACCAGTGTTTATAGAGAGTGGAGAGAGAGCAGACACACCAGTGTTTAGAGAGAGTGGAGAGAACAGACACACCAGTGTTTGGAGACAATGGAGAGAGCAGATACACCAGTGTTTAGAGACAGTGGAGAGAGCACACACACCAGTGTTTAGCGACAGTCGAGAGGGCAGACACACCAGTGTTTAGTGACAGTGGAGAGAGCAGACACACCAGTGTTTAGTGACAGTGGAGAGACAGCAGACACACCAGTGTTTAGAGGCAGTGGAGAGAGCACACACACCAGTGTTTAGTGACAGTGGAGAGCGCAGACACACCAGTGTTTAGAGGCAGTGGAGAATGCAGACACACCAGTGTTTAGTGACAGTGGAGAGAGCAGATACACCAGTGTTTAGTGACAGTGGAGAGAGCAGACACACCAGTGTTTAGTGACAGAGAAGAGATAGCAGACGCACCAGTGTTTAGAGGCAGTGACGAGAGCAGACACACCAGTGTTTAGAGACAGTGGAGTGGGTAGACACACCAGTGTTTAGAGTGAGTGGAGAGAGCAGACACACCAGTGTTTAGAGCCAGTGGAGAGGGCAGACACACCTGTGTTTAGAGACAGTGGAGAGGGTAGACACACCAGTGTTTAGAGACAATGCAGAGGGTAGACACACCAGTGTTTAGACAGACTGGAGAACGCAGACACACCAGTGTTTAGTGACAGTGGAGAGAGCAGACACACGAGTGTTTAGAGACAGTAGAGAATGCAGACACACCAGTGTTTAGTGACAGTGGAGTGGGTAGACACACCAGTGTTTAGAGCCAGTGGAGAGGGTAGACACACCAGTGTTTAGAGCCAGTGGAGAGGGTAGACACACCAGTGTTTAGTGACAGTGTAGAGAGCAGACACACGAGTGTTTAGAGACAGTAGAGAATGCAGACACACCAGTGTTTAGTGACAGTGGAGAGAGCAGACACACCAGTGTTTAGAGAGAGTGGAGAGAACAGACACACCAGTCCTTCGAGACAGTAGAGAGAGCAGACACACCAGTGTTTAGAGACAGTGGAGAGGGGAGACACAGCAGTGTTTGGAGACAGTGGAGAGGGTAGACACACCAGTGTTTAGACAGACTGGAGAGAGCAGACACACCAGTGTTTCGAAACAGTCGAGAGAGCAGACACACCAGTGTTTAGAGACAGTCGAGAAAACAGACACACCAGTGTTTAGAGAGAATGGAGAGAACAGACGCACCAGTGTTTAGAGAGAGTGGAGAGAGCAGACACACCAGTGTTTAGAGACAATGGAGTGGGTAGACACACCAGTGTTTAGAGTGAGTGGAGAGAGCAGGCACACCAGTGTTTAGAGACAATGGAGTGGGTAGACACACCAGTGTTTAGAGTGAGTGGAGAGAGCAGACACACCAGTGTTTAGAGCCAGTGGAGAGGGCAGACACACCTGTGTTTAGAGACAGTGGAGAGGGTAGACACACCAGTGTTTAGAGACAGTGGAGTGGGTAGACACACCAGTGTTTGGAGCCAGTGGAGAGGGTAGCCACACCAGTGTTTCGAGCCAGTGGAGAGGGTAGACACACCAGTGTTTAGTGACAGTGTAGAGAGCAGACACATGAGTGTTTAGAGACAGTAGAGAATGCAGACACACCAGTGTTTAGTGACAGTGGAGAGAGCAGACACACCAGTGTTTAGAGAGAGTGGAGAGAACAGACACACCAGTCCTTCGAGACAGTAGAGAGAGCAGACACACCAGTGTTTAGAGACAGTGGAGAGGGGAGACACAGCAGTGTTTGGAGACAGTGGAGAGGGTAGACACACCAGTGTTTAGACAGACTGGAGAGAGCAGACACACCAGTGTTTCGAAACAGTGGAGAGAGCAGACACACCAGTGTTTAGTTACAGTGGAGAGAGCAGACACACCAGTGTCTAGTGACAGTGGAGAGAGCAGACACACCAGTGTTTAGAAACAGTGGAGACAGCAGACACACCAGTGTTTAGAGACAGTGGAGAGAGCAGACACACCAGTGTTTAGAGACAGTGGAGAGAGCACACACACCAGTGTTTAGAAACAGTGGAGAGAGCAGACACACCAGTGTTTCGAGACAGTGGAGAGAGAGCAGACACACCAGTGTTTAGAGAGAGTGGAGAAAGAGCAGACACACCAGTGTTTAGAGAGAGTGGAGAGAGCAGGCACACCAGTGTTTTGAGATGGTCGAGAGAGCAGACACACCAGTGTTTAGAGACAGTCGAGAGAGCAGACACACCAGTGTTTAGAGACAGTCGAGAGAGCAGACACACCAGTGTTTAGAGTCAGTCGAGAGAGCAGACACACCAGTGTTTAGAGACAGTCGAGAGAGCAGACACACCAGTGTTTAGAGACAGTCGAGAGAGCAGACACACCAGTGTTCAGAGACAGTCGAGAGAGCAGACACACCAGTGTTTAGTGACAGTGGAGAGAGCAGACACACCAGTGTTTAGAGAGAGTGGAGAGAACAGACACACCAGTCCTTCGAGACAGTAGAGAGAGCAGACACACCAGTGTTTAGTGACAGTGGAGAGACAGCAGACGCACCAGTGTTTAGAGGCAGTGGAGAGAGCAGACACACCAGTGTTTAGTGACAGTGGAGAGAGCAGACACACGAGTGTTTAGAGACAGTAGAGAATGCAGACACAACAATGTTTAGAGACAGTGGAGTGGGTGGACACACCAGTGTTTAGAGAGAGTGGAGAGAATAGACACACCAGTGTTTAGTGACAGTGGAGAGAGCAGATACACCAGTGTTTAGTGACAGTGGAGAGAGCAGACACACCAGTGTTTAGTGACAGTGGAGAGACGGCAGACGCACCAGTGTTTAGAGGCAGTGGAGAGAGCACACACACCAGTGTTTAGTGACAGTGGAGAGCGCAGACACACCAGTGTTTAGAGGCAGTGGAGAATGCAGACACACCAGTGTTTAGTGACAGTGGAGAGAGCAGATACACCAGTGTTTAGTGACAGTGGAGAGAGCAGACACACCAGTGTTTAGTGACAGAGAAGAGATAGCAGACGCACCAGTGTTTAGAGGCAGTGACGAGAGCAGACACACCAGTGTTTAGAGACAGTGGAGTGGGTAGACACACCAGTGTTTAGAGTGAGTGGAGAGAGCAGACACACCAGTGTTTAGAGCCAGTGGAGAGGGCAGACACACCTGTGTTTAGAGACAGTGGAGAGGGTTGACACACCAGTGTTTAGAGACAATGCAGAGGGTAGACACACCAGTGTTTAGACAGACTGGAGAACGCAGACACACCAGTGTTTAGTGACAGTGGAGAGAGCAGACACACGAGTGTTTAGAGACAGTAGAGAATGCAGACACACCAGTGTTTAGTGACAGTGGAGTGGGTAGACACACCAGTGTTTAGAGCCAGTGGAGAGGGTAGACACACCAGTGTTTAGAGCCAGTGGAGAGGGTAGACACACCAGTGTTTAGTGACAGTGTAGAGAGCAGACACACGAGTGTTTAGAGACAGTAGAGAATGCAGACACACCAGTGTTTAGTGACAGTGGAGAGAGCAGACACACCAGTGTTTAGAGAGAGTGGAGAGAACAGACACACCAGTCCTTCGAGACAGTAGAGAGAGCAGACACACCAGTGTTTAGAGACAGTGGAGAGGGGAGACACAGCAGTGTTTGGAGACTTTGGAGAGGGTAGACACACCAGTGTTTAGACAGACTGGAGAGAGCAGACACACCAGTGTTTCGAAACATTGGAGAGAGCAGACACACCAGTGTTTAGAGACAGTGGAGTGGGTAGACACACCAGTGTTTAGAGCCAGTGGAGAGGGTAGACACACCAGTGTTTCGAGCCAGTGGAGAGGGTAGACACACCAGTGTTTAGTGACAGTGTAGAGAGCAGACACACCAGTGTTTAGAGAGAGTGGAGAGAACAGACACACCAGTCCTTCGAGACAGTAGAGAGAGCAGACACACCAGTGTTTAGAGACAGTGGAGAGGGGAGACACTGCAGTGTTTGGAGACAGTGGAGAGGGTAGACACACCAGTGTTTAGACAGACTGGAGAGAGCAGACACACCAGTGTTTCGAAACAGTCGAGAGAGCAGACACACCAGTGTTTAGAGACAGTCGAGAGAACAGACACACCAGTGTTTAGAGAGAATGGAGAGAACAGACGCACCAGTGTTTAGAGAGAGTGGAGAGAGCAGACACACCAGTGTTTAGAGACAATGGAGTGGGTAGACACACCAGTGTTTAGAGTGAGTGGAGAGAGCAGGCACACCAGTGTTTAGAGACAATGGAGTGGGTAGACACACCAGTGTTTAGAGTGAGTGGAGAGAGCAGACACACCAGTGTTTAGAGCCAGTGGAGAGGGCAGACACACCTGTGTTTAGAGACAGTGGAGAGGGTAGACACACCAGTGTTTAGAGACAATGCAGAGGGTAGACACACCAGTGTTTAGACAGACTGGAGAACGCAGACACACCAGTGTTTAGTGACAGTGGAGAGAGCAGACACACGAGTGTTTAGAGACAGTAGAGAATGCAGACACACCAGTGTTTAGTGACAGTGTAGACAGCAGACACACCAGTGTTTAGAGACAGTGGAGAGGGGAGACACAGCAGTGTTTGGAGACTTTGGAGAGGGTAGACACACCAGTGTTTAGACAGAGTGGAGAGAGCAGACACACCAGTGTTTCGAAACATTGGAGAGAGCAGACACACCAGTGTTTAGAGACAGTGGAGTGGGTAGACACACCAGTGTTTGGAGCCAGTGGAGAGGGTAGCCACACCAGTGTTTCGAGCCAGTGGAGAGGGTAGACACACCAGTGTTTAGTGACAGTGTAGAGAGCAGACACATGAGTGTTTAGAGACAGTAGAGAATGCAGACACGCCAGTGTTTAGTGACAGTGGAGAGAGCAGACACACCAGTGTTTAGAGAGAGTGGAGAGAACAGACACACCAGTCCTTCGAGACAGTAGAGAGAGCAGACACACCAGTGTTTAGAGACAGTGGAGAGGGGAGACACAGCAGTGTTTGGAGACAGTGGAGAGGGTAGACACACCAGTGTTTAGACAGACTGGAGAGAGCAGACACACCAGTGTTTCGAAACAGTGGAGAGAGCAGACACACCAGTGTTTAGTTACAGTGGAGAGAGCAGACACACCAGTGTCTAGTGACAGTGGAGAGAGCAGACACACCAGTGTTTAGAAACAGTGGAGACAGCAGACACACCAGTGTTTAGAGACAGTGGAGAGAGCAGACACACCAGTGTTTAGAGACAGTGGAGAGAGCACACACACCAGTGTTTAGAAACAGTGGAGAGAGCAGACACACCAGTGTTTCGAGACAGTGGAGAGAGAGCAGACACACCAGTGTTTAGAGAGAGTGGAGAAAGAGCAGACACACCAGTGTTTAGAGAGAGTGGAGAGAGCAGGCACACCAGTGTTTTGAGAAGGTCGAGAGAGCAGACACACCAGTGTTTAGAGACAGTCGAGAGAGCAGACACACCAGTGTTTAGAGACAGTCGAGAGAGCAGACACACCAGTGTTTAGAGTCAGTCGAGAGAGCAGACACACCAGTGTTTAGAGACAGTCGAGAGAGCAGACACACCAGTGTTTAGAGACAGTCGAGAGAGCAGACACACCAGTGTTCAGAGACAGTCGAGAGAGCAGACACACCAGTGTTTAAAGACAGTGGAGAGAGCAGACACACCAGTGTTTAGTGACAGTGGAGAGACAGCAGACGCACCAGTGTTTAGAGGCAGTGGAGAGAGCAGACACACCAGTGTTTAGTGACAGTGGAGAGAGCAGACACACGAGTGTTTAGAGACAGTAGAGAATGCAGACACAACAATGTTTCGAGACAGTGGAGTGGGTGGACACACCAGTGTTTAGAGAGAGTGGAGAGAACAGACACACCAGTGTTTAGAGACAGTCGAGAGAGCAGACACACCAGTGTTTAGAGACAGTCGAGAGAGCAGACACACCAGTGTTCAGAGACAGTGGAGAGAGCAGACACACCAGTGTTTAGAGACAGTCGAGAGGGTAGACACACCAGTGTTTAGAGAGAGTGGAGAGAACAGACACACCAGTGTTTAGTGACAGTGGAGAGAGCAAACACACCAGTGTTTAGAGACAGTGGAGTGGGTGGACACACCAGTGTTTAGAGAGAGTGGAGAGAACAGACACACCAGTGTTTAGAGACAGTCGAGAGAACAGACACACCAGTGTTTAGAGAGAGTGGAGAGAACAGACGCACCAGTGATTAGAGACAGTGGAGAGGGTAGACACACCAGTGTTTAGAGACAGCGGAGAAAGCAGACACACCAATGTTCAAAGACAGTGGAGTGACAGCAGACGCACCAGTGTTTAGAGGCAGTGGAGAGAGCAGACACACCAGTGTTTAGTGACAGTGGAGAAAGCAGACACACCAGTGTTCAAAGACAGTCGAGAGAGCAGACACACCAGTGTTTAGAGACAGTGGAGAAAGCAGACACACCAGTGTTTAGAGACAGTGGAGAGAGCAGACACACCAGTGTTTAGAGATGGTCGAGAGAGCAGACACACCAGTGTTTAGAGACAGTCGAGAGAGCAGGCACACCAGTGTTTAGAGACAGTCGAGAGAGCAGACACACCAGTGTTTAGAGACAGTCGAGAGAGCAGACACACCAGTGTTTAGAGTCAGTCGAGAGAGCAGACACACCAGTGTTTAGAGACAGTCGAGAGAGCAGACACACCAGTGTTCAGAGACAGTCGAGAGAGCAGACACACCAGTGTTTAAAGACAGTGGAGAGAGCAGACACACCAGTGTTTAGTGACAGTGGAGAGACAGCAGACGCACCAGTGTTTAGAGGCAGTGGAGAGAGCAGACACACCAGTGTTTAGTGACAGTGGAGAGAGCAGACACACGAGTGTTTAGAGACAGTAGAGAATGCAGACACAACAGTGTTTAGAGACAGTGGAGTGGGTGGACACACCAGTGTTTAGAGAGAGTGGAGAGAACAGACACACCAGTGTTTAGAGACAGTCGAGAGAGCAGACACACCAGTGTTTAGAGACAGTCGAGAGAGCAGACACACCAGTGTTCAGAGACAGTGGAGAGAGCAGACACACCAGTGTTTAGAGACAGTCGAGAGGGTAGACACACCAGTGTTTAGAGAGAGTGGAGAGAACAGACACACCAGTGTTTAGTGACAGTGGAGAGAGCAGACACACCAGTGTTTAGAGACAGTGGAGTGGGTGGACACACCAGTGTTTAGAGAGAGTGGAGAGAACAGACACACCAGTGTTTAGAGACAGTCGAGAGAACAGACACACCAGTGTTTAGAGACAGTCGAGAGAACAGACACACCAGTGTTTAGAGAGAATGGAGAGAACAGACGCACCAGTGATTAGAGACAGTGGAGAGGGTAGACACACCAGTGTTTAGAGACAGTGGAGAGGGTAGACAAACTTGTGTTTGGAGACAGTGGAGAATCTAGACACAGCAGTGTTTAGAGACAGTGGAGAGGGTAGACACAGCAGTGTTTGGAGACAGTGGAGAGAGCAGACACACCAGCGTTTGGAGACAGTGGAGAGCGCAGATACACCAGTGTTTAGAGACAGTGGAGAGAGCAGACACACCAGTGTTTAGAGACAGTGGTGTGGCGAGGCACACAAGTGCTTAGAGAGTTTTTAGAGACAGTGGAGAGAGCAGACACACCAGTGTTTAGAGACAGTGGTGTGGCGAGGCACACAAGTGCTTAGAGAGTTTTTAGAGACAGTGGAGAGAGCAGACACACCAGTGTTTGGAGAAAGTGGAGAGGGTAGACACACCTGTGTTTAGACAGACTGGAGAGAGCAGACACACCAGTGTTTAGAAACAGTGGAGAGAGCAGACACACCAGTGTTTAGTTACAGTGGAGAGCGCAGACACACCAGTGTTTAGTAACATTGGAGAGAGCAGACACACCAGTGTCTAGTGACAGTGGAGAGATTTTACACACCAGTGTTTAGAAACAGTGGAGAGAGCAGACACACCAGTGTTTAGTGACAATGGAGAGACAGCAGACGCACCAGTGTTTAGAGGCAGTGGAGAGTGCAGACACACCAGTGTTTAGTGACAGTGGAGAGAGCAGACACACGAGTGTTTAGAGACAGTAGAGAATGCAGACACACCAGTGTTTAGTGACAGTGGAGAGAGCAGACACACCAGTGTTTAGACACAGTGGAGTGGGTGGACACACCAGTGTTTAGAGAGTGTGGAGAGAACAGACACACCAGTGTTTAGAGCCAGTGGAGAGGGTAGACACACCAGTGTTTAGAGACAGTGGAGAGGGTAGACAAACTTGTGTTTAGAGACAGTGGAGAATCTAGACACAGCAGTGTTTAGAGAGAGTGGAGAGAACAGACACACCAGTGTTTAGCGACAGTCGAGAGGGCAGACACACCAGTGTTTAGAGACAGTGGAGAGGGTAGACACACCAGTGTTTAGAGAGAGTGGAGAGAACAGACACACCAGTGTTTAGAGCCAGTGGAGAGGGTAGACATACCAGTGTTTAGAGACAGTGGAGAGGGTCGACAAACTTGTGTTTAGAGACAGTGGAGAAACTAGACACAGCAGTGTTCAGAGAGAGTGGAGAGACAGACACACCAGTCCTTCGAGACAGTAGAGAGAGCAGACACACCAGTGTTTAGAGACAGTGGAGAGGGTAGACACAGCATTGTTTGGAGACAGTGGAGAGAGCAGATACACCAGTGTTTAGTGACCGTGGAGAGACAGCAGACGCACCAGTTTTTAGTGACAGTGGAGAGAACAGACACACGAGTGTTTAGAGAGAGTGGAGTGGGTAGACACACCAGTGTTTAGAGAGAGTGGAGAGAACAGACACACCAGTGTTTAGAGCCAGTGGAGAGGGTAGACACACCAGTGTTTAGAGACAGTGGAGAGCGTAGACAAACTTGTGTTTAGAGACAGTGGAGAATCTAGACACAGCAGTGTTTAGAGACAGTCGAGAGAGCAGACACAACAGTGTTTAGAGCCAGTGGAGAGGGTAGACACAACAGTGTTTAGAGACAGTGGAGAGGGTAGACAAACTTGTGTTTAGAGACAGTGGAGAATCTAGACACAGCAGTGTTTAGAGACAGTGGAGAGGGTAGACACACCAGTGTTTAGAGAGAGTGGAGAGGGTAGACACAGCTGTGTTTAGAGGCAGTGGAGAGAGCAGACACACCAGTGTTTAGTGACAGTGGAGAGAGCAGACACACGAGTGTTTAGAGACAGTAGAGAATGCAGACACACCAGTGTTTAGTGACAGTGGTGAGAGCAGACACACCAGTGTTTAGAGACAGTGGAGTGGGTAGACACACCAGTGTTTAGAGAGAGTGGCGAGAACAGACACACCAGTGTTTAGAGCCAGTGGAGAGGGTAGACAAACTTGTGTTTAGAGACAGTGGAGAATCTAGACACAGCAGTGTTTAGAGAGAGTGGAGAGAACAGACACACCAGTGTTTAGAGACAGTGGAGAGGGTAGACACACCAGTGTTTCGAGAGAGTGGAGAGAACAGACACACCAGTGTTTAGAGACAGTGGAGAGGGTAGACACACCAGTGTTTAGAGACAGTGGGGAGGGTAGACAAACTTGTGTTTAGAGACAGTGGAGAATCCAGACACAGCAGTGTTTAGAGAGAGTGGAGAGAACAGACACACCAGTCCTTCGAGACAGTAGAGAGAGCAGACACACCAGTGTTTAGAGACAGTGGAGAGGGTAGACACAGCAGTGTTTGGAGACAGTGGCGAGAGCAGATACACCAGTGTTTAGTGACAGTGGAGAGACAGCAGACGCACCAGTGTTTCGAAGCATTGGAGAGAGCAGACACACCAGTGTTTAGAGACAGTGGAGTGTGTAGACACACCAGTGTTTAGAGCCAGTGGAGAGGGTAGACACACCAGTGTTTCGAGCCAGTGGAGAGGGTAGACACACCAGTGTTTAGTGACAGTGTAGAGAGCAGACACACGAGTGTTTAGAGACAGTAGAGAATGCAGACACACCAGTGTTTAGTGACAGTGGAGAGAGAAGACACACCAGTGTTTAGAGAGAGTGGAGAGAACAGACACACCAGTCCTTCGAGAAAGTAGAGAATGCAGACACACCAGTGTTTAGAGACAGTGGAGAGGGGAGACACAGCAGTGTTTGGAGACAGTGGAGAGGGTAGACACACCAGTGTTTAGACAGACTGGAGAGAGCAGACACACCAGTGTTTCGAAACAGTGGAGAGAGCAGACACACCAGTGCTTAGTTACAGTGGAGAGCGCAGACACACCAGTGTTTAGTAACATTGGAGAGAGCAGACACACCAGTGTCTAGTGACAGTGGAGAGAGCAGACACACCAGTGTTTAGAAACAGTGGAGACAGCAGACACACCAGTGTTTAGAGACAATGGAGAGAGCAGACACACCAGTGTTTAGAGACAGTGGAGAGAGCACACACACCAGTGTTTAGAAACAGTGGAGAGAGAGCAGACACACCAGTGTTTAGAGAGAGTGGAGAGAGAGCAGACACACCAGTGTTTAGAGAGAGTGGAGAGAACAGACACACCAGTGTTTGGAGACAATGGAGAGAGCAAGCACACCAGTGTTTAGTGACAGTGGAGAGAGCAGATACACCAGTGTTTAGTGACAGTGGAGAGAGCAGACACACCAGTGTTTAGTGACAGTGGAGAGAGCAGACACACCAGTGTTTAGAGCCATTGGAGCGTGTAGACACACCAGTGTTTAGAGACAGTGGAGAGGGTAGACAAACTTGTGTTTCGAGAGAGTGGAGAGAGCAGACACACCAGTGTTTCGTGACAGTGAAGAGAGCAGACACACCGGTGTTTAGAAATAGTGGAGAGAGTAGACACACAAGTGTTTAGAGAGAGTGGAGAGAGGAGACACACCAGTGTTTAGTGACAATGGAGAGAGCAGACACACCAGTGTTTAGTGACAGTGGAGGGAGCAGAAGTACCAGTGCTTAGAGACAGTGGAGAGAGCAGACACACCAGTGTTTATTGACAGTGGAGGGAGAGCAGACGAACCAGTGTTTAGAGGCAGTGGAGAGAGCAGACGCACCAGTGTTTGGAGGCAGTGGAGAGACCAGAGACAGCAGTGTTTAGAGACAGTCGAGAGAGCAGACACATCCAGTGTTTAGTGACAGTAGAGAGAGCAGACACACCAGTGTTTAGAGACAGTGGAGTGGGTAGACACACCAGTGTTTAGAGAGAGTTGAGAGAGCAGACACACCAGTGTTTAGAGACAGTGGAGAGTGTAGACACACCAGTGCTTAGAGAGTGTTTAGAGAGAGTGCAGAGAGCAGACACACCAGTGTTTGGAGACAGCAGAGAGACCAGAGACAGCAGTGTTTAGAGACAGTCGAGATAGCAGACACATCCAGTGTTTCGTGACAGTAGAGTGAGCAGACACACCAGTGTTTCGAGACAGTGGAGTGGGTAGACACACCAGTGTTTAGAGTGAGTGGAAAGAGCAGACACACCAGTGTTTAGAGACAGTGGAGAAAGCAGACACACCAGTGTTTAGAGAGAGTGGAGAGAGCAGACACACCAGTGTTTAGAGACAGTGGAGTGGGTAGACACACCAGTGTTTAGAGTGAGTGGAGAGAGCAGACACACCAGTGTTTAGAGCCAGGGGAGAGGGCAAACACACCTGTGTTTAGAGACAGTGGAGAGGGTAGACACACCAGTGTTTAGAGACAATGCAGAGGGTAGACACACCAGTGTTTAGATAGACTGGAGAACGCAGACACACCAGTGTTTAGTGACAGTGGAGAGAGCAGACACACGAGTGTTTCGAGACAGTAGAGAATGCAGACACACCAGTGTTTAGTGACAGTGGAGAGAGCAGACACACCAGTGTTTAGAGACAGTGGAGTGGGTAGACACACCAGTGTTTAGAGAGAGTGGAGAGAGCAGACACACCCAGTGTTTAGTGTCAGTGGAGAGAGCAGACACACCAGTGTTTAGAGGCAGTGGAGAGAGCAGACACACCAGTGTTTAGTTGCAATGGTGAGAGCAGACACACCCAGTGTTTAGTGTCAGTGGAGAGAGCAGACACACCAGTGTTTAGAGGCAGTGGAGAGCGCAGACACACCAGTGTCTAGTGACAGTGGAGAGAGCAGACACACCAGTGTTTAGAAACAGTGGAGACAGCAGACACTCCAGTGTTTAGAAACAGTGGCGAGAGCAAACAGACCAGTGTTTAGAGACAGTGGAGAGAGCAAACACACAAGTGTTTAGTGACAGTGGAGAGAGCAAACACACTAGTGTTTAGAGACAGTGGAGAGGGCAGACACACCAGTGTTTAGAGACAGTTGAGATGGCAGACGCACCAGTGTTTAGTGACAATGCTGAGAGCTGACACACCCAGTGTTTAGTGACAGTGGAGAGAGCAGACACACCAGTGTTTAGAGGCAGTCGAGAGAGCAGACACACCAGTGTTTAGTGACAGTGGAGAGAGCAGACACACCTGTGTTTAGATTCAGTGCAGAGAGCAGACACACCAGTGTTTGGTGACAGTGGAGAGAGCAGACACACCAGTGTTTAGAGACAGTGGAGAGAGCAGATACACCAGTGTTTAGATTCAGTGGAGAGAGCACACACACCAGTGTTTGGTGACAGTGGAGAGAGCAGACACACCAGTGTCTAGTGACAGTGGAGAGAGCAGACACACCAGTGTTTGGTAACAGTGGAGAGAGCACACACACCAGTGTTTAGAGACAGTGGAGAGAGCAGACACACCAGTGTTTCGAGACAGTGGAGAGAGCAGACACACCAGTGTTTCGAGACAGTGGAGAGAGCAGACACACCAGTGTTTAGAGACAGTGGAGAGAGCAGACACACCAGTGTTTGGTGACAGTGGAGAGAGCAGACACACCAGTGTTTAGAGACAGTGGAGAGAGCAGACACACCAGTGTTTAGATTCAGTGGAGAGAGCACACACACCAGTGTTTGGTGACAGTGGAGAGAGCAGACACACCAGTGTCTAGTGACAGTGGAGAGAGCAGACACACCAGTGTTTGGTGACAGTGGAGAGAGCAGACACACCAGTGTCTAGTGACAGTGGAGAGAGCAGACACACCAGTGTTTGGTAACAGTGGAGAGAGCACACACACCAGTGTTTGGTGACAGTGGAGAGAGCAGACACACCAGTGTCTAGTGACAGTGGAGAGAGCAGACACACCAGTGTTTGGTAACAGTGGAGAGAGCACACACACCAGTGTTTAGAGACAGTGGAGAGAGCAGACACACCAGTGTTTAGAGACAGTGGAGAGAGCAGACACACCAGTGTTTCGAGACAGTGGAGAGAGCAGACACACCAGTGTTTAGAGACAGTGGAGAGAGCCAGTGATTAACAGCAGTACAGACAGTTCAAACTACTTTCAGTGATCGTGGAGAGAATCCACAATCAGTTGAAAAGCATTAACAAATCCCTTTATATATTTCAATATGAGTCAGCGAATACACTCTCTGGGCCCTCAATACAAAATAAAACCAGCTTCAAGCAGAGACAACTGTACAAATAAAACCCAAGCATCATGAACAAGAACTGAAACACAATCCCAACCGCCCCCACTTCTGTTATAAACACCCCCTCAATTCACTACCGCTAGTTTACTGCAAATTGCCAGTGAGATCTTATCTGTGATCAGCCTCGCAGTAGCTAAACACCAGGCTGCACACTGCAGTCACTCAGCAATCTCACTCTCTCATTCACCAGTTCCCTGAGCAATCGTTCCGTTTTGTTCATCTTGGAGTCATTGTCTGCTGAATGTTGCAACTTAACCCGAGCTCTTTAACCCTTAAAGAGAAAGCGGGTTTCCATAGTCAAGCCGAATTATTTATTTTCTCATGAGTGAATGCAGCGAGAAATCAGATTTTTGAATAGATCACATAGAGCAAAGGACAGGTTGAAGGAGAAGCCTTGAAAGGGTTAAAATCATTTTATTGGCAATACAGTGTAGGAAATGTATCTTTCCAGATATCATATTTGCAAGTGCCATCCGCAATAACAGGCAGTTGTTTAAGTATCTGAATATATGTAACACACACACACATACACACAGGGATGATTTTGAAGATGTTAACAGGAATACACTGTCTAAAAAGGCAGGTGGAAGCAGATTCAATAGTTAATTTCCAAATACTTGAAAGGGCTACAGGGAAGAGCAGGGCCGTGTGGGGGCTAATTGGATACCTTTCCAAGAGCTGGCACGGACCCAATGGGCCGAATGGCCTCCTTTTGTGCAGTGATTTTATGAATTGGCCCATATAGTAAGTGGAGACATTGCACACACACACACAGAGTCTGTGAGGAGCAGAGCTACTGCCCCCTCTGATAACGCGGAGAAAGTAAGAACCATTTTCACAACAGCTGGAACATCTGTCCCGGAGATAACAAGTTCATGCAACTAGGCATCGACCGGCTTCAGAACTTTCTCCCTCCAAAAAAAAGTTTGAAAACAAAGTCAACTTTCTGGATGCAAGTCCTTTTCTCCCTCGCAGCAGCGGTGAAACTGGGGGTAACGGGAAGTCTGTGACAATCCCAATCCCAGCATTTGTCTTTTGAAATATACTGGCGCACTCACAGGGGAGTGGGGGGGGGGGGTTGGTGGGGAAAGACTGGGGCGTTTTGATCTGACAAGTACAGACAATACTGAACCTTGTGCTCTTCTGTAATTATGTGCAAACATAAAAGCTTATTTGAATTCAAAGCAATACCTGTGCAAACTAACGCGATGCACTTTTTAATATTGTTGTAATGTGTGTGACTTGGTCGATCTGATAAATGTTGAAAGACCCACAGCCATTCCGTGCAAAACATTTAATGTTTGGGTCATTTTACCTTATTGGAGACAATGAAGAGGAACGCGGCAGAAAGACAACAATTCATCCAGTAACACAGGGTGCCTCAGAACTGGCAGTTCCAATAACACAGACATGTCAAGTCCACGGTCTGATCTCCGGAGACTTTTATACAACAGGCTGTTTGCCCGCACGGGTCTCTGCCAGTCTGTCTGCTCCACACCAGATTCATCAACATAGTCTTCCATTCCCATTCCTCTCTCCCTCATCTAGGTTCAGCTACTTTCCCCCTTTTAAACGTGCTTGCAGGATTTGAGACAGGCGAAGTATCTCCACTGAGCGCTCTGAAAACATCTTTGAAGCCAGGACGAGTTCCCTCGGACAAGTTACAATATGAAGTCAGTCCCTCAAACGAAGGAAGTGTTGGGAATCTTAAATCTGCCAAGTTTGTATCCGCTTTAAGCGACTGGAAATCGGCCAAAAGCAGCTGATTGACTCTATATAAACTCTCAAAATGTAGGCTAGGGAATAATTTTTAAATTAAAAAAGCAGGCAACTTGAAAGATTTAGCGAAAATATTAGCAGTTCCACAACTCAACCCAAACAACGAATTAAATCCACCCAATTAGAACATTGCTGCAGCTTTTCAGTCTCAATCAGATTGCCCCATACACACAAACACACACACACACAGGACTGTCTCACACTGCTGTGTTTTACTTACGTTCTGCTGGTGGGAGAGATGAATCCACTCCTTGTCCTTTGGGCTCCTAAATGCATTTGTATGCATTTGTCCAGGCAGCGAAATCCGAAAGGAAAACAGAATTCGGCAGCAATGCTGATTCATCTGCACTTTGCAACAGGACGCGAGCGAGAGGCGGCCCGAGTACAGGCAGATCTTAACAGAAAGTCCTCATGGTGCTGCGGGTCGATCTGATCTCAGGGCTGCATAGCATACCTCCTCCAGTCAGAAACACACACACACACTCTCTCTCTATCAGACCTGGTGTGAAGTGTTGTCTTGTGGCTCAGTAGAGCTTTCAGATTGCAGGGAAGGACTGCCGGATCATTGCAAACGTGGATGTCAAGCTCTCGGTGTTCCCAAATGCAGAATAAGCCTCTTCCCCCACCCCCCCCCCCCCCCCCACCCCCATCCCCTCTTCTCCAGGCATTAACTTGCCAGTGAAGGGGGGGTCCAGCTCGAGTGTGTTACAGTGTACTCGGTGTTATATTTCACCAAGTGACATCACAGCCCTTATCTGGTGCAATGTGAAGTTTCTCGCTTCAAAACCAGGTTCCACTTACCCAGTCAATGAGAGGAAAAAAGCACCGAACAGCAATCTCCAGCAATCTGGGAAAGGAAAAATGTTTAAGATTATCAACAGCCCTGGGGCTTGCAAAGAATCTAAAAATGTTTCAGTTAGCAACTGGGGTTGTTCTCAGGGCAGAAAGAGTTAAGAGGAGATTTGATGGAGATGTTCAAAAATCATGAATGGTTTTGATAGAGTAAATAAGGAGAATCTGTTTCCAGTGGCAGGAGGGTCGGTAACCAGAGGGCACAGATTGAAGATAATTGGCACAAGAGCCAGAGGCAATATGAGGAGAGATATATTTACACAGTGAGTTGTTGTGATCTGGAATGTGGTGCCTGAAAGGGCAGATTCAATAATAACTTTCAAAAGGGAATTGGATAAATACTTGAAAGGAAAAAAAATATAGCTGTATGGGGAAAGAGCAGGACAGTGGGACTAATTGGATAGCTCTTTAAAAGAGCCAGCACAGGCACGATGGACGAATGGCCTTTCTCAGCATTGTATCATTCCATGATTGTATAAAAATGAGTGGTAATTGATCAGCCAATGATAGAACACTTCCTACAATTGAAAGGGTTTGATATGGTAGATGGACAGAAGATGTTTTCTCTTGGAAAAGTCCTGGGGAAAATTGATGTACAGAGAGATTTGGGTGTTCAGGTCCATTGTTCCCTGAAGGTGGCAACGCAGGTCAATAGAGTGGTCAAGAAGGCATACGGCATGCTTTCCTTCATCGGACGGAGTATTGAGTACAAGAGTTGGCAGGTCATGTTACAGTTGTATAGGACTTTGGTTCGGCAACATTTGGAATACTGCGTACAGTTCTGGTCGCCACATTATCAAAAGGATGTGGATGCTTTGGAGAGGGTGCAGAGGAGGTTCACGAGGATGTTGCCTGGTATCACTAGCTATGAAGAGAGGTTGAGTAGATTAGGGTTATTTTCATTAGAAAGACGGAGGTTGAGGGGGGACCTGATTGAGGTGTACAAAATCATGAGAGGTATAGACAGGGTGGATAGCAAGAAGCTTTTTCCCAGAGTGGGGGATTCAATTACTAGGGGTCACGAGTTCAAAGTGAGAGGGGAAAAGTTTAGGGGGGGATATGCGTGGAAAGTTCTTTACGCAGAGGGTGGTGGGTGCCTGGAACGCGTTGCCAGCAGAGGTGGTAGGCGCGGGCACGATAGCGTCTTTTAAGATGTATCTAGACAGATACTTGAATGGGCAGGAAGCAAAGAGATACAGACCCTTAGAAAATAGGCGACATGTTTAGATAGAGGATCTGGATCGGCGCAGGCTTGGAGGGCCGAAGGGCCTGTTCCTGTGCTGTAATTTTCTTTGTTCTTTGTTCTTTGTGAGGGAGACTAGAACACGGGACCATCAATATAGGACAGTCACTAATAAATCCAATGGGGAAATCAGGAGAAATTTCTTTACCCAGACAGTAGTGAGAATGTGGAACTCGCTACCACAGGGAGTGGTTGGGGCAAATGGGATAGATGCATTTAAGGGAAAGCTGGACAAACACATGAGGGAGAAAGGAATAGAAGGATGTAGTGACAAGATTAAATGAAAAAGGGTGGAGGAGGCTCGTGTGGAGCATAAACACACCAGCATGGACCAGTTGGGCTGAATGGCCTGTTTCCATGCTGTAAATTCTATGTAATACTTATTATGATGTATACATAATTCTGCAACATTTTCAATGTTCACCTATCACCTGATGGTATCTGAGTACATGTACTGACTATTATCCATGGACACTATCAACTAATTAGAACAAACTAAAATTTACTGTCCTAACAGGAAGGGTGTCTCCATTATTGAGAACATTCATGACCTTCTCAAAGACTTTTACAGCCAACACAAAACTTCTGAAGTGCAGTCACTGTTGTAATTACATAGAGTTACATGGAATATACTGCACAGAAATAGGCCCAACCAGTTCATGTTGGCATTTAAGCTCAGGTCAAGCCTCCCCCATCCTTCCTCATCTAACTCTATCAGCATATTCCCAACTTTTGGAACAAAATTAATAGTCACTTGGACAAATGTGGATTAATTAAGGAAAGCCAGCACAGATTTATTAAGGGCAAATCGTTTTTAACTAACTTGATTGAGTTTTCTGATGAAGTAACAGAGAGGGTTGATGTGGGTAATGTGGTTGATGTGGTGTACATGGACATCCAACAGGTGTTTGATAAAGTGCCACTAACAGGCTTGCCAGCAAAGCAAAGCCCGTGGAATAAAAGAGACAGCGACAGCATGGATATGAAGATGACTGAGTGACAGGAAACGGAGAGTAATGATGAATGGTTGTTTTTCAGACTGGATACGATGGGGTTCCCAGGGGTCGGTATTAGAACCATTGCTTTTCTATTGAAACTTCTATCACTCTGCACATTGATAATTCGAATGGAACAGTCGGCTCACAGCATCCAGAGCACTGAGGGGTGGGGGAGGAGTGTTGGGAGAGAACAGTAATAAATCAAACATCACAAAGCCACAGTAACATTTTATTATTGGATCTTTACAGTGAAAAATGTCTTTAAAATATTGTCGCCATTTTTTGGTTTTGGTGTTGAACTTTGGAAAATAATTGCTAGCTCATGAGAGGTGAGAGGTCAGGGGGGGAGACATGATTGGTAAGATGCTGATTGTGTTGGCTGCCAATCAGCAGTGGGTAAGGGCTGAACCAATCGGGGACAAGATCAATGAAGTTGGGAGAAGCTGCAGAATGGCAGCAGTGGACCCCTTGAAACCTTTTCGTGAATCCCTAGGGGACTGCAGACCCCAGGTTAAGAACTCCTGGTCTAGTGAACCTTCATTTGCACTCCCTCTAAGGCACCTTCCTTAGGTAAGGAAACCAAAACTATACATAGTACTCCAGGTGTAGTCTCACCAATGCCCTGTATAATTGTAGTGAGACTTTTTTACTCTTGTACTCCAATCCCTTTGTCACAAAAGCTAACATACCATTTGCCTTGCTAATTGCTTGCTGGACCTGCTTGTTAACTTTCTGTGAATTATGCACAAGGACACCCAGGTATCTCTGAATATTAACATTTCTCAGTCTCTCACCATTCGAAAAATATTCTGCTTTTCTATTTTCCCTACGAAAGTGAATAACATCACACTTCCCCACATTATGTTCCATCTGTTGCATTCTGTCCAATCACTTAACCTGTCTGCAACCCATTGCAGCTGGAACAGAGTTCACATTCCACATGCATCTCCTCCAACGCCTCAAGAAAACTGTGAAACTGCAGCCTAACAAAGAGTTAAGTATCTTGAATAGAGGAAGGAGGGAAGCGGAGTTGCGGGAAGGAACAGGAAAATGCCCATTTAATTAAATGTTGCCTCTGTAATGTTTACTTTTCCTATGTTTAGGTAAACACAGTTCTCCTACAGGTCTGTGCATAAGATCCGCCCATTCGCACTAGTTAATCATCAGGACAGGGGAAGAGGGTGGAGGAAAGGTTAAAATGCACCTATAAAACCAGTGACTTAAACTGGGAATTGATGATTCAGGCGTCTCTTCTGAGAAATAATTGCCCGTCCAGGGATTATTTATAGGTGAAACAGACCAGGGTTATGGCAGTAATACGTGAATAATTAAGATTAACCCATGACAAGATCTCTTTAAAGGCAGTGAGTGACCTCAAGTGACTAGATAGCATTGACCTGTAACTGTGAACACACACACACACACACACACAGCTACCTGTGCAAAGCAAAGCAATGCCCTTGGGAATTCGCACAGAGATATTTCATTACCCTGGGAGAGGGAAAGAGTTTCTACTGAATGGCAAACTGACTCTTTCGATTTACAAGAGAGCTCAAGAAAGCCCAGGAGTGCAGTTTAGGTTCGATTTATTTCCTGAGTACAAGAGCATTTTTTTTTGGCTGGGAGGGTTAACATATATTCTGTTGAAATCCTCAACGCTTAATCTCACACCTTGACATCAATGTCAGTTGCCCTCTTCCAGAAGTGAGCATCGTTTAATTTCCAGACCAAATTGTCAACAAATAAAAAATCACAATTGTTGACGGAAATGAAGTAATAAATCGCTACAGATGTGATAACCTCACCCACTGAAACTGTTCCTAATTTGCTTGACCAGTAACTGCTAAAAGAGGTACAGGAGCAAAGAGATCTGGCCATACAAATTACACAGATAATTAAAAGTAGCGAGGCAGGTTGATCGGCAGTGTTTATTTTATTTAGAGATACAGCACTGAAACAGGCCCTTCGGCCCACCGAGTCTGTGCCGACCAACAACCACCCATTTATACTAATCCTACATTAATCCCATATTCTCGACCACATCCCCACCATTCTCCTACCACCTACCTACAGTAGGTGCAATTTACAATGGCCAATTTACCTATCAACCTGCAAGTCTTTAGAGGTGGGAGGAAACCATAGCACCCAGCGGAAACCCACGCAGACACAGGAAGAACTTACAAACTCCACACAGGCAGTACCCAGAACTGAACCTGGGTCGCTGGGTCTGTGAGGCTGTGGTGCTAACCACCGCGCCACTGTGCCACCCAAGGAGCGTCAGCCATGGCTCAGTGGGTAGCACTGTTGCCTTTGAGTCCTAAGGTTGGGGGTTTAAGTCTCCCTCCATGCCTTGAACAGAAAAACCATGGCTGACACTCTAGTGTAGTACGGAGGGAGTGCCGCACTGTTGGAGGTGCCGTCTTTCAGATGAGACATTAAACTGAGGCCTTATCTGCCTTTTGGGTGGACATAAAATATCCCATGTGCTGTTTTGAAGAAGAGCAGGGGAGTTGTCCCTGATGTCCTCACCAATATCTATCCATCAACTAAAATCACAAAAGACAGCAATCTGGTCATTATCTCATTGCTGTTTGTGGGAGCTTGCTGTGTGCAAATTGGGTGCCACATTTCCAACATTACAATAGAGACTGCACATCAAAAAATACATCATTGGCTGTAAAGCGCTTTGGGAAGTCTGGTGAAAGGTGCTGTAGAAATGCAAGTCTTTCCTTAGGACCATCTTAGTATACAGTGTTTCAGAAGCAATCCGGCACTCCAGTCAGTGTTTTGCGGGAAAATGCAGACAACATATTTAGCACAGTAAGATCCCAAAAACAGCAACCAAATGAATGACCAAGTAAATTATTTAAACGGTGTGGATTGAGGGGTGAATGGTGGCCAATCGGCAGTGAACCCCAATCAAAAGAAGATTTTAAAAAGTTAAGTCCAAGAATGTCATAATCTGACAAAGTTCAGCCCTGCTAAGTCCATTAGACCCAACTGAGGAGTGGTAGCATATGTTACTGGACTAGTGATGCAGAGGTTGGGGTAATGCGAATTTAAATCCCACCACTGTGAGAACTGTAGAACTTACAGCATTGTTACAATGCAGAAGGAGGCCATTAGGCCCATCGTGTCTGTACTGGCTCTCTGAAAGAGCAATTCACCCAGTTCCATTTCCCCCGCCTTCTCCCCGTAACCTTGCACATTCTTCCTTTTCATATAACTGTCTAATTCCCTTTTGAATACTTCATTTGAACCTGCCTCCACCACATTCTCAGGCAGCGCATTCCAGACCTTAACCACTCACTGCGTGAAAAAGTTTTTCCTCCTGTCACTTTTGCTTCTCTTACCAAATACTTTAAATCTGTGCCCTCTCGTTCTCGATCCTTTCACGAGTGGGAACAGTTTCTCTCGATCTACTCTGTCCAGACCCCTCAGGATTTTGAATACTTCGATCAAATCATCTCTCAGCCTTCTCTTCTCCAAGGAAAACAGTTCCAACTTCTCCAGTCTATCTTCAAAACTGAAATTCCTCATCCCTGGAACCATTGTCATGAATCTTTTCTGTACTTTCTCCAATGTCCTCATGTCTTTCCTCAACTGTGGTGTCTAGAACTGGATGCAATACTCCAGCTGAGGCTGAACTAGTGTCTTATGCAAGTTCAACATAACTTCCTTGCTCTTGAACTCTATGCCCCGATTAATAAAGCCCAGGATACTGTATGCTTTATTAACCACTATCTCAACCTGTCCTGCCACCTTCAATGACTTATGTACATATACACCCAGCTTCCTCTGCTCCTGCAACCCCTTTACGATTTTACAGTTTATTCTACATTGTCTCTCCATGTTCTTCCTACTAAAATGAATAATTTCACATTTCTCTGGATTGAACTTCATCTGCCACCTGTCTGCCCATTCCACAACTTGTCTATGTCCTTTTGAAGTTCTACACTATCCTCCTCACAGTTCACAAAGCTTCCAAGTTTCGTATCATCTGAAAACTTTGAAATTGTGCCCTGTACACCAAGGTCTAGGTCATTAATATATATCAGGAAAAGCAAGGGTCCCAACACTGATCCCTGGGGAACTCCACTACAAACATTCTTCCAGCCCGAAAAACATCTATTAACCACTACTCTTTGTTTCCAGCCAATTTCATATCCATGTTGCTACCGTCCCTTTTATTTCCATGAGCTACACGTTTGCTCACAAGTCTGTTGTGTGGCACCGTATCAAAAGCCTTTTGAAAGTCCATGTACACCACATCAACAGCATTGCCCTCATCAACCCTCTCTGTTACCTCCTCAAAAAACTCCAGCGAGTTAGTTAAACATGATTTTCCCTGAAGAAATCCATGTTGGCTTTCCTTAATTAACTCGCATTTGTCCATGTGACTATTGATTTTGTCCCAAATTATTTTTTCTCAAAGTTTTCCCACCGAGATTAAATTGACTGGCCTGTAGTTGCTGGGCTTATCTTTACACCCTTTTTTGAACAAGGGTGTAACGTTTGCAATTCTCCAGTCCTCTGGCACATGAGTCTAAGGAAGACTGAAAAATTATGGCCAGTGCCTCTACAATTTCCACTCTCACTTCCCTCAGTATCCTTGTATGCATCTCATCTGGTTCTGGTGCTTTATCCACTTTAAGTACAGACAGCCTATCTAATACTTCCTCTTGATCAATTTTAAACTCGTCTAGTGTCTGACTTACCTCCTCTTTCAACATTGCCTAGGTTGCATCTTCTTCCTTGTGTTACAACCAGATGAGGAAGGGGTCTAGGGCTCCCCTCTCAGCTTTTTCCTGGCTTGGCTGTAACAGGGCTTAACTTTTAAACCACAGTGTTTTTAGCTTCCCCTCGGTGAGTCCTTGCTCACTGCTCTCTATTGGAAAAAAATCAGCCAGATGGGTTTTCTCAGATTTAAACAAGAAAGGTGTAAAACTCTAACCCAGTTAAAACTGCTAAAAATACGTGACCCGACCACATTAGCATGCATACGTGATAAACACACATGCAAATGGAGACAGAGAAGGAGAAAGAATTAAAAGGGAAAGGTTTGAGGTAATAGATGGAGTTCAGTTACTGGTTTTGGATTGGATGTAAAGTCTTTGATTGAAATTAAGTCTTGCAGTTCTCATTGGGGCCCAGTGCACACTTTCAAATTTGTTTCATGGTTTTCTGTCTTGAGGCTTAAGTTACTTTTGTGGGTCCCTGGAACTTTGTGTGTGAGAAAGAGAGAGAGACAGAGACAGAGAGTGCTCTCTTCTTGAAGTTCAATTGCAGTCTCTTCCTTTATGTGTCAGGCACAATTCAAAAAGCCTCAGGTTGGCCAGCAGGTTAGTCATGTGACTAGTTCCTTGTTTGGAAAAGCCCTTCCTATGAGGTTTGTGGATTTCTCCAAGCTTTACAGACACTCTTAGTGACGTTGGGGGTGGGGGGGGGGAGGGAGTGGGGGGGGGCAGTGGAATGCTGGCTCTTACACCGTCAATGACTCTCAATGTCTTTTGATCATCACTGCTGACAAAACCCATCTGGCTAATTGAATCAGGAAGTACTCCCATTGTCTCTCCATGCACTTTCCTTTAGAATGCAAATGAGCAGCCATGTTTTCAGCCACTGTTCTGTGGTCTTTTTAAACAAGTTTGTTCAATGCCCGGTAACAGTTCAAAAATAATGTTCTATCTGATGAAATTGATATGTTTAGTTTTCGCAAGTGTGGTTTCCGTCACACTTCCACATCCAGCTGAATGAAATGCGATATTAGGGGAGCATTTCATTATAAAACAGAAGGAAGAGAGAGTACAGGAAAACACACAATGCATTTCTCTCATTCATTTTCAGTCATTCAGAAATCTTAAAATTGTTACAGTCTCTCTTTCCTTTGTAGCAGTGCTGCTTTAAACGGCCACTTTTCTTGAGGTGGGTCTGAGATAGTTATGTGTTGCCCAAGGGGCTTAAAATTTCCTCACTATCAGCCTGCAATATGTTGGGAATGGGCATCCCAATAAACATGTAATTTTTGGGGAGGTTTGAAGTTTGCACATTTCCATGACTGTTTAGGGTGCCTTTGTTCCTGTTGAGGTGAGCAGCGGGAGGGTTAGATTTAATTAGCCCATGTTTGGAGTTCTGACCATGGGAATCGGCAGTGGGTGGATCCCATTCTGATCTCTCTTTCAGTGCTCTAATGAGTCATGCAAGTGCTTTTCACTTTAGGGGATGGTTGGTTCCCTTCTCTCCTGACTGCTAATTTTCCCTTTGTCCTCTGGGACATTCCCGCTTGCAGGTATTTGACCAGATTCTACTCCGCTCCCCTGCAGCACTTCGACTAGGTGAGGCATCACCCTCACAGATTTTTCTGCCCTCTTGAGGACTCTCTTTGTCCCTGCAAGTTCCTGTAAATGCTGTTAGCAACTCTGGTAGGGTGCTTCTGTTGTCTCATTCACATAGGAGGATGTGAGGTCTAATTTTTCCAACAGTCCAGGGTTGGCTGATTGGAGAGTAGGGGTTTCCATTCGGGAATCCTCTTGGATATCCTTTATAATGTCCTCTTTATCCCTGTTTCTCCTTTCCTATCTCTTTTTTTCAACCCTGTCCCTGCCCGTCCCCTTTTGTTCTCGATAGTCGTCCCTTAGAGTTCACCAGCCCTCTGTTGGAGGGTCCTCCTAACACCAGTACAGGACTTAGGGGTGCAGATTTCACTATAGGTTGGGGTTTTCCCTCAACCTGGCACATATGCCAACTCCTACAGTATTCCACCACATCTTTGTGGCGTATTGGCCAGTCACACTGCTGTCTTATGCGGGCTTTGGTTTTTTGTATGTACAGCTACTGTAATCTCATGGGTCATTCTTAATATTCTTAATATTTCTCTGTGGCACCTCTCCGGCACCACTAACTGGTGAACCACTGTCCACTCCTTGTCCTCAGGTCTGTGAGGAGAACTCCACTTCCTCATCAGTACCTCATTCTTTAAATAGTAGCAATCAGGGACTCCCTCTGCTTCACTTTCAGACTGAGCAGCCTGTGCTAACTCTCTCTTTACAGACAAAATCCTGATAACCTTCAAGAATCCTATTAAATTGTCCTGCACCCGCCGCAGTATGTTTTCTGGGTCTTACTATTAGAGGAACATAGGAAGATAGAAACAGGAGTAGGCCATTCAGCCCCTCGAGCCTGTGCCACCATTCAATAAGATCATGGCTGATCTGCAGCCTAACTCCATATACCTGCCTTTGGCCCATATCCCTTAATATCTTTGCTTAACAAAAATCTATATCTCAGATTTAAAATTAACAACTGTTCTAGCTTCAACTGCTGTTTGTGGGAGAGAGTTCCAAACCTCTACCACCCTTTGCATGAAGAAGTGCTTCCTAACATCTCTCCTGAACGGTCTGGTCCTAATTTTTAGACTATGCCCCCTAGTTTTAGAATCTCCAACCAGTGGAAATAGTTTATCTTTATCTAGCCTGTCTTTTCCTGTTAATATCTTGAAGACTTCGATCAGATCACCCCTTAACCTTCTAAATTCTAGCGAAAACAGGCCTAATTTGTGTAATCTCTCCTCGTAACTTAACCCCTGAAGTCCAGGTATCATTCTTGTAAACCTACGTTGCATTCCCTCCAAGGCCAATATATCCTTCCTAAGGTGTGGTGCCCAGAACTGCTCACAGTACTCCAAGCGGGATCTAACCAGGGTTTTGTACAGCTGCAGCATAACTTCTGTGTCTTTATACTCCAATCCTCTAGATATAAAGGCTAGCATTCTATTAGCCTTATTGATTATTTTCTGCACTTGCTCCTGGCATTTTAAAGATCTATGCACCTGAACCCCAAATCTCTTTGGACATCCACTGTACTTAACCTCTTCCCATTTAGAAAGTACCCTGCTCTATCCTCTTTTGGTCCAAAATGGATAACCTCACACTTGCCCACATTGAAATCCATCTGCCATAGTTTTGCCCATTCACCTAGTCTGTCAATATCTCCTTACAATTTTATGCTATCATCTAGACTGTCTACAATGCTGCCTAACTTTGTATCATCAGCAAATTTGGATATATGACTTACTATGCCATCATCCAAGTCGTTAATGAATAATGTGAATAATTGAGGCCCCAACACAGATCCCTGCGGGACACCACTAGTCACATCCTGCCAATCGGAGTACTTACCCATTATCCCCACTCTCTGTCGCCTACCACTCAACCAACTTCCTAACCATGTCAATAATTTGCCCTCAACTCCTACCTTAGTTCGGCTTCTACCTTAGTTAACAGTCTCTTATGTGGACTTTATCAAATGCCTTCTAGAAGTCCATATAAATAACATCCATAGACATTTCCCTGTCCACTACCTTAGTCACCACTTCAAAAAATTCAATGAGATTTGTCAGGCATGACCTGTTGCAGTTAAAGCCACAGCCTGCTCTGCTGTGCTTTCCATCAGGGTCCCTTCTCTTGCACTGAGCGGGTGTGCCCTGATTAACCTACAGGCTATCTCCATAGTTTCCAGAAGTCAGCTCTTAGATGACCTGCCTTATTACAATGGAAGCACACAGGTCTCCGGGTCTCACGTCTACTTACAGCACTATCCATTTTGGCTGGAGTAAGGCCCCCTGTGTCTCCTGCTTTTCTGTCTCTTCCAGGACTGCTTGGGCTCCTATCACCTTCCCATCCTTTGTCCTCTTCGGATTTGTGCGGGTAACCAGGAAAGATTTTACCCTGGGGAACCGACTTGTATATGAGAGCAAACTCATCAGCTAGAACTGCGGCTTGCCTCACTCTCTGCACTTTTTGTTCCTCCACATGGGTCTTTATGGAGAGGGGGAGAGAGTTTTTAAATTCCTCCAGCAAAATTACCTCTCTGAGGTTTTCATAGCTGGGCTGCTCTTTAAGAGCCCTCAAACACTGGTCAAAAACCAGCTGATTACTTCTCTCAAACTCCAGGTAAGTTTGATCAGCCTGCTTCCTGAGGGTTCAGAACTTCTGGCAGTAGGCTTCCGGTACTAGCTCATATGCCCCGAGGGTAGCATTTTCGGTCAGTTCATAATTTGATGAACTCTCATCTGGCAACAGGGAATAAACCTCATGGGCCTTTCCTGTGAGCTCACATTGCAACAGAAGAGACCAACTCTCAGCCGGCCACTTTAACTGCCTTGCAAGTTTCTCAAAAGATACAAACAATACTTCCACGTCTCCCTCTTTGAATTTTGGAATCAACTGGGAAAATTTAAAAAATTCTGTACACAGCCCCTCATTTGTATTTTCCATGCTTTCACTGGAGTAACTCTGTCATCCCTCAGTTAACTCAAGCCGCCTCAGCTCTCTTTCCTCCCATTCCTTCGAGAAGTTTCTTTCTCTCTCTCGCTCCTCTAACTCAAGTTTCCTCTGTTCCAATTGGATCTTTGCCAGCAATTCCTGTCGGAATCTATTTTTAACCCTGTTTCTGCTTCTTCAGGTTCAAGGGAAAAATGGTTGGCCACTAGTCTTAGGAGTTCCAATCTCGTAGCCTTGGCTCGGAAAGTGATCCCACACTGCTCAGCCATTTTCCTCAACTCCTCCATAGACAGTGCCTTTAACTTATCACAAGTTAGTAAACCCTGGCTTGGGAGTTACTGGCTTCAGTCGTGGACATGTCCCTATTCTAGCACACACAACACCCAAGAAAACCTGTATTGAAATCTTTTCTCTTTTTGACTGGATCAATTTGACTTCCCACTTCCAATTTCTCATTTGTCTGTGGGTCCTCAAATTTCTGTTACGACCAGGTGAGGACGGGGTCCAGGGATCCCGTCTCAGCCTTTTCCTGGTTGGCCGTAACAGTTTTTAACTTTTAAAACACATTGTTTTCAGCTTCCCCTCAGTGAGTCCTTGCTCACTGTTCTTTAATTGTAATTGAAAAGAAATCAGCCAGACAGGTTTTCTCAGATTTGAACAAGAAAGGTGCAAGCTTATTAACCTGAATATAATATCACACCAGAAATGTTGGGGAACACAGGGTTTAGTGAGAGGGAGGAACTGAAGGAAATCAGTATTAGTAGAGAAATGGTGCTGGGAAAATTGATGGGATTGAAGTCCGATAAATCCTTAGGGCCTGATAATCTACATCCCAGAGTACTTAAGGAAGTGGCCCTAGAAATAGTGGATGCATTGGTGGTCATCTTTCAAGATTCTATAGACTCTGGAATAGTTCCTCCAGATTGGAGGGTAGCTAAAGTAACCCCACTATTTAAAAAGGGAGGTAGAGAGAAAGCAGGGAATTATAGACCAGTCAGCCTGACATCAGTAGTGGGGAAAATTCTAGAGTCCATTATCAAAGATATTATAGCAGAGCACTTGGAGAACAGTGGTCGAATCGGGCAGAGTCAGCACGGATTTACGAAAGGGAAATCATGCTTGACAAATCTACTGGAATTCTTTGAGGATGTAACTAGTAGAGTTGATGAGGGGGAGCCAATGGATGTGGTTTATTTGGACTTTCAGAAGGCTTTCGACAAAGTCCCACATAAGAGGTTAGCGTTTAAAATTAAAGCGCATGGGATTGGGGGTAGTGTATTGTGATGGATAGAAAACTAGTTGGCGGACAGGAAACAAAGAGTAGGGATAAATGGTTCTTTTTCCGAATGGCAGGTAGTGACGAGTGGGGTACCGCAGGGATCGGTGCTAGGACCCCAGCTATTCACAATATATGTTAATGATTTAGATGAGGGAACTAAATGTAATATCTCCAACTTTGCAGATGACACAAAACTGGGTGGGAGGGTGAGTTGTGAGGAGGATGCAGAGAGGCTTCAGGATGATTTGGACAAGTTGAGTGAGTGGGAAAATGCATGGCAGATGCAGTATAATGTGGATAAATGTGAGGTTATCCACTTTGGTAGTAAAAACAGGAAGGCAGATTATTATCTGAACGGCTATAAACTGAGAGAGGGGAATATGCAGTGAGACCTGGGTGTTCTCATACACCAGTCGCTGAAGGTAAGCATGCAGGTGCAACAGGCGGTAAAAAAGGCAAATGGTATGTTGGCCTTCATAGCGAGTGGATTCATGTACAGGAACAGGGATGTCTTGCTGCAATTATACAGGGCCTTGGTGAGGCCACACCTGGAATATTGTGTGCAGTTTTGGTCTCCTTATCTGAGGAAGGATGTTTTTGCTATAGAGGGAGTGCAGCGAAGGTTTACCAGACTGATTCCTGGGATGGCGGGACTGACGTATGAGGAGAGATTGAGTTGATTAGGATGAGGAGAAATTTCTTCACCCAGAGAGTGGTGAGCCTATGGAATTCGCTACCACAGAAAGCAGTTGAGGCCAAAACATTGTATGTTTTCAAGAAGGAGTTAAATATAGCTCCTGGGTTTAAAGAGATCAAAGGATAGGGGGGGAAAGCGGGAACAGGTTACTGAGTTGGATGATCAGCCATGATCATAATGAATGGCGGAGCAGACTCGAAGGGCCGAATGGCCTACTCCTGCTCCTATTGTCTATGTTTCTATGTGAAAACTCCAACTCAGTAAAAACTACTAATAATATGTGACCCGACCACGCTAGCATGCATACGTGATAAACACACACAAATAGAGACAGAGGAGGAGAAAGAATTAAAGGGGAAAGGTTTGAAGTAATAGGTGGAGTTCAGTTAATGATTTTGGGTTGGATGTAAAGTCTTTGATTGAAGTTAAGTCTTGCAGTTCTTGTTGGGGCCCGGTACACACTTTCAAACTTGTTTCATTGGTCTTCTATCTTGAGGCTTATGTTACTTCTGTGGGCTCCTGGAATTTTGTGTGAGACAGTTGGAGAGACAGAGAGCAGGAGTGCTGTCTTATTGAAGTTCAATTGCAGTCTCTTCCTTTCTGTGTTAGGCACAATTCAAAAAGCCCCAGTTTGGCCAGCAGGTTAGTCATGTGACTAGCTCCTTGTTTGGAAGAGCCTCTCCTGCAAGATTTGTGGATTCCTCTAAGCTTACCAGACACTCTCAGTTGAGGGGCGGGCGGCGGGGGGTGGGTGGGCAGGGTCGGGGGTGGGGGGGTTGGAATGCTGGCTCTTACACAGTCAATGACCCTCAATGTCAATTGATCATCACCATTGACAAAACCCATCTGGCTGATTGAATCAGGGAGTACTCCCATTGTCTCTGAGCAACTGTCTCTCAGAATACAAATGTGCAGCCATGTTTTCAGCCACTGTTCTGTGGTCTTTTTAAACAAGTTTGTTCAATGTCCAGTAACAGTTCAAAAATAATGTACTATATGACAAAATTAATATGGTTCATTTTGGCAGGCGTGGTTTCCGACACACTTGGTAAAGACAGATGCAAAGTATTCATTTAATACCTCAGCTATGCCCTCTGCCTCCATGTGTAAATCTTCTTTCTGGTCCCTAATCAGCCCCACTCCTTTTTTCACCATTTTACTATTTATATACCTATAGAAAACTTTGGGATCTCATTTAATGCCAGCTGCCAGTCCCTATCATGCTCTCTCTTTGCTTCTCTTATTTGGTTTCTCACTTCCCCTCTGCACCTTCCATATTCAGCCTGAATAGTATTTTCTATCTGGCATCTGTCTTTACCTTAATCTCTACCTCTTTTGTCATCCAGGGGGCTCTGGATCTGTTTGCCCTACGTTTCCCCTTCGAGGGAACATACCCTGATTGTGCCTGAACTATCGCTTCTTTGCTCACTCTTCTTTGTTCACCTACCAGTTTTTCTGCCAACCTTTGACTCCAATTAATCACCCCAGCTCCATTCTTACCCCATTGAAGTTGACCTTCCCCCAATTAATTATTCTTACCCTGGATTGCTCTTTGTCATTTTCCATCGTCAGCCTAAACCTTGTAATACAATGATCACTATCCCCTAAATGTTCTCCTCCAGATACTTGGCCCAACTCATTCCCAAGAACCAGGTCTAGCAGTGCCTCCTTTCTCGTTGGACTAGCAACATACTGTTGTAGAAAACTTTCCTGAACACACTCTCGGAACTCTTGCCCCTCACTGCCCTTTACACTACTATTATCCCAGTCTATGTTTGGATAATTAAAGTCTCCCATTATAACTACCCTATAATTTTTGCACCTCTGTAATTTCCTTGCAAATTTGTTCCTCCATGTCCTTCCCACTAACTGGTGTCCTGAAGATAACACCGAGCAATGTAACTGCACCTTTTTTGTTCCTTAGCTCTAGCCAAATTGATTCTGTCCTCGACCACTCTGGGACATCCTTTTTCTCCAGCACTGCAATGCTCTCCATCAATACCGCTACCCCTTCCCCTTTTTTCCCCTTTTTATCTTTCCTGAACACCTTGCATCCAGGAATATTGAACGCCCAGTCCTGTCATCTTTGAGTCAGGTCTCTGTTATAACCACAACATCATATTTCCACATGGCAATCTGCACCTGTGCATCACCAGTCTTATTAACCATACTCCGTGCATTCACAGACATGCACATTAACCCTGATTCAGATTTTATTACTTTCTCCCTTACTCTGACCCCACCTAATAACTTACTGTTCCCTACTCTAGTCATAGAGTCGTACAACATAGAAACAGGTCCTTCGGCCCACCGCATCCATGCTGACCATAATGCCTATCTATACTAATCCCACCTGCCTGCATTAATTCCATATCCCTCTATGCCTTGCTCATTCAAGTACCTGTCCAGATGCCTCTTAAATGTTGTTACTGTTCCTGCCTCCACCACCTCCTCTGGCAGCTCATTCCAGATACCCACTATTCTTTGTGTGAAAAATATACCCCTTTGATCCCCTTTAAACCTCCTCCCTCTCACCTTAAATCTATGCCCTCTAGTTTTAGTCACCCCCACCATGGGAAACAGGCTCTGGCTATCTACCCTATCTATGCCTCTCATAATGTTATATACCTCTATCATGTCCCCTCTCAGCCTCCTTCCCTCCAGGGAAAGCAGACCCAACCTATCCAATCTCTCTTTATAACTCAAGTCCTCCAAACCAGGCAACATCCTTGTGAATCTTTTCTGTACCCTCTCTAGCTTAATCACATCTTTCCTGTAGTGCAGCGACCAGAACTGCACACAGTACTCCAAATGCGGCCTAACCAACGTTATGTACAACTGTAACATGACGTCCCAACTCTTGTACTCAATGCCTCAGTCGATGAAGGCAAGCATGCCATATGCCTTCTTCACCACCCTGTCTACCTGTGTTGCCACTTTTAGGGAACTATGTACTTGCACCCCAAGGTCTCTCTGCTCAACAACACTCCCCAGGGTCCTGCCATTCACTGTATATGTCCTGCCCTGGTTTAACTTCCCAAAATGCAACACTTCACACTTGTCTGCGTTAAATTCCATTTGCCAATCCCTTGCCCACTTTCCGTTTTTCTATATCCTGTTGTAACCTTAGACAACCTTCTTCACTGTCCACTATACCACCAATTTTGGTGTCATCTGCAAACCTACTAATCATGCCCCCTACATTCACATCCAAGTCATTAATATATATGTCAAACAACAGAGGGCCCAGCACCGATCCCTGCGGCACACCACTGGTCACCGGCCTCCAATCTGAAAAACAACCCTCCACTACCACCCTCTGCCTCCTATCACCAAGCCAATTTTGTATCCAATTGGCTAGCTCACCCTGGATCCCATGTGCTCGAACCTTTTGGACCAGCCTACCATGCGGGACCGTGTCAAAGGCCTTGCTAAAGTCCATGTAGACAACGTCCATCGCCCTGCCCTCGTCAATCCTCTTTGTCACCTCCTCAAAAAACTCAATCAAATTTGTGAGACATGATTTCCCACACACAAAACCATGCTGACTATCCCTAATCAGGCCATGCCTTTCCAAATGCATATAAATCCTGTCTCTCAGAATCTCTTCCAATAACTTTCCCACCACTGATGTAAGGCTCACAGGCCTGTAGTTTCCTGGCTTATCCCTGCTGCCCTTCTTAAATAAAGCCACAACATTAGCTATCCTCCAGTCTTCCGGTACCTCACCCGTGGCTAATGATGATACAAAAATCGCTGCCAGGGCCCCAGCAATCTCCTCCCTTGCTTCCCATAGCATCCTCGGATGCACCTGGTCAGGCCCTGGGGATTTATCCACCTTAATGCGCTTCAAAACCTCCAACACATACTCCTTTGTAATGTTGATATGCTCCAGGATATCGCTGTTCCCTCCCTTGAACTCACTGGCTTCCATGACCTTCTCCACGGTAAATACTGACGAGAAGTATTCATTTAAGACCTCGCCCATTTCCTGTGGCTCCACACATAGATTGCCACACTGATCCTTAAAGGGACCTAATCTCTCCCTAGCTACCCTTTTACTCTTAATATACTTATAGAATCTTTTAGGATTCCCCTTTATCTTATCTGCCAGGGAAATCTCATGGCCCCTTTTCACCCTCCTAATTTCCTTAAGTGTATTCCTACATCCCCTATACTCCTCGAGGGACTCGCTCGATCCCAGCTGCCTATACCTGACATATGCCTCCTTCTTTGTCCTGACCAGACCCTCAATGTCCCTCATCAACCAAGGTTCCCTCAACTTGCCAGCCTTGCCCTTCCATCTAACAGGAACATGCCGGCCCTGAACTCTTCCCATCTCACTTTTAAAAGCCTCCCACTTGCCAGGCGTCACTTTACCTGTAAACAGCCTCTCCCATTCAACTTTTGAGAGTTCCTGTCTGATGCCATCGAAATTAGCTTTCCCCCAATTTAGGACTTCAACCTGAGGACCAGTCCTATCCTTATTCATAACTATCTTGAAGCTAATAGTGTTATGGTCACTGGTCCCAAAGTGCTCCCCCACTGACACATCAACCACCTGCCCAGCCTCAATTCCTAAGAGGAGGTCGAGTGTAGCCCCTGTATCTAGTAGGGCCAACCACATACTGCTTCAGAAAACTATCCTGGACACACTTAACAAATTCTTCCCCATCTGATCCCTTCGCACTAAGACAGTCCCAGTCAATATTAGGGAAGTTAAAATCACCTACTATTACAACCCTATAATTCCTACACCTATCTGTAATTTCCCTACATATATGCTCCTCTACTTCCCTCTGACTATTGGGGGGGCCTATGGTATAATCCCATCAAAGTGATCACCCCTTTCTTATTTCTAAGTTCTACCCATATGGCCTCGCTGGACATTCCCCCCGGGATATCTTCTCTAAGTACTGCCGTGATGTCCTCCCTAATCAATAGTGCAACTCCCGCTCCTCTCTTACCTCCACCTCTGTCACGCCGGAAGGATCGGTATCCCGGAACATTGAGCTGCCAGTCCTGCCCATCCCTCAACCACGTTTCCGTAATAGCTATAATATCACAATCCCATGTACCGATCCAGCTCTGAGTTCATCTGCCTTACCTGTAAGGCTTCTTGCATTAAAGTAAATACAGTTTAGCCTACCAGACCTAGTACCTAGTATTATCTATCTTCTCCAGTAGTCTGTGCACCTTGGTATTCCTCTCTGATACTTGCTCCTAGTTCCCACACCCCAAACAAGTTAACAGTTTTGCTTCCCTCCAATCTGAGCTCCCTCTCAGGTTCCCATCCCCTGACAATTTAGTTTAAACCCTCCCCAACAGCACTAGCAAATCTCCCGACGAGGATATTCATCCCAGTCCTGCTAAGGTGCAACCTGTCCATTTTGTACAGGTCCCACCTGCCCCAGAACTGGTCCCAATGTCTCAGAAATCTAATACCCTCCCTCCTACACCAGTTCCCCAGCCACGTGTTCAATCGCTCAATTCTCCTATTCTTATGCTCACTTGCACATGGGACTGGGAATAAACCTAAGATTGCTGCTTTTGAAGTCCTGTTTCTTAATCTCCTTCCTCGCTCCCTAAAATCTGCTTTCAGGACCTCATCTCCCTTCTTACCTATGTTCACCCTCCCCCTGAAGAATGTCCTGCAGCCACTCCATGACATCCTTGACCCTGACATCAGGGAGGCAACGCACCATCCTGGAGTCACGTTTACTGCCGCAGAAGAGGGACATGAAAATACACTGGCGGGCAAGATAAAGGAAAATCCCAAGGCATCTTATAAGTATATTAAGGGCAAGAGGCACTGGATATCAAGGCGTAGAATCAGTCTGGGTAGAAATAAGAAATAGCAAGGGAAAGACATCACTGGTGGGAGTAAGCTATAGTTCCCCAAACAGTAGTTCCACAGCGGGGCACAGTAGAAACCAGGAAATACTGGGGGCTTGTAAGAAAGATACGGCAATAATCATGGGTGATTTTAATATGCATATGGACTGGATTAGTCAAATTGGCAAGGGTAGCCTCGAGGGAGAGTTCATTGAATGTATTAGAGATTGTTTTTTGGAGCAATATGTTGTGGAACCAACCAGGAAGCAGGCTATTCTAGATTTGGTGTCGTGTTATGAGGTGGGATGAATAAATGATCTCATTGTTAAGGGTTCTCTAGGGAAAAGTGATCATAGCATGCTAGAATTTCAAATTCAGTTTGAGGGCGAGAAGCTTGAGTCCCACATGAACGTTCTGGAGTTAAACAAAGGTAATTACAAAGGCATAAGGACAGATTTGGCCTTAGTCGACTGGGCAGGAAGACTACAAGGTAGGACAGTTGACGAGCAGTGGCAGATGTTTAAGGAGATATTCAATTTATCCCAACTAAAATATATTCCAGAGAGGAAGAAAGATTCTAAGAGGGGGAAAAAACATCCATGGCTGAGCAAGGAAGTTCAGGATAATATAGAGTCATAGAGAGATACAGCACTGAAACAGGCCCTTTGGCCCACCAAGTCTGTGCCGACCATCAACCACCCATTTATACTAATCCTACATTAATCCCATATTCCCTACTACATCCCCACATTCCCTCAATTCTCCTACCACCTACCTACACTAGGGACAATTTACAATGGCCAATTTACCTATCAACCTGCAAGTCTTTGGGTGTGGGAGGAAATGAGAACACCTGACAGAAACCCACGCAGTCAGAGGGAGAACTTGCAAACTCCGCACAGGCAGTACCCAGAACCAAACCTGGGTTGCTGGAGCTGTGAGGCTGCAGTGCTAACCACTGCACTACCGTGCCACCCTAAACTTAAAAGCTAAGGCATACCATATTGCAAAAGCAAGTAGCAGGCTGGAAGATTGGGAAACTTTTAAAGATCAACCAAGGGTTACTAAAAAAGTAATAAAAAGAGCAAAGGTAAATTATGAAAGAAAACTAGCGCATATTATAAAAACGGATAGCTAAAGCTTCTATGAGTATATAACAGGGAAGAGAGTAGCTAAAGTGAATGTTGGTCATTTGGAGGGTGAGATTGGGGAGTTAATAGAGGGGAACACACAAATGGCGGAGACACTATATCAGTATTTTGCCTCAGTTTTCACGGTGGAGGACACTAGTACCATCCCAATAGTATCAGGTAATGCAGAGGTTATAGAAAAGGAGGAACTTAGAACAATCACCATCACGAGGGAAAAAGTACCGAACAAACTATTGGGGTTGAAGGCAGACAAGTCCCCAGGGCCTGATGGCCCACATCCTAGGGTCTTACAGGAAGTGGCAGCGGAGATAGTGGATCCATTGGTTATAATCCAAAATTCTCTGGATACGGGAAAAGTTCCAGTGGATTGGAAAAAAGCTAATGTAACGCCCTTATTCAAAAAGGGAGGGAGGCAGAAAATAGGAAACTATAGACCAGTTAGTTTAACATCTGTCGTTGGGAAATTGTTAGAATCCATTATTAAGGAAGTAATAACAGGACATTTAGAAAGTCAAAATTCAATCCATCAGAGTCAGCATGGTTTTATGAAGGGTAAATCGTGTTTGACTGATTTGCTAGAGTTCTATGAAGCTGTAACAAGTAAAGTGAATAATGGGGATCCGGTAGATGTAGTATATCTGGACTTCCAGAAGGCATTTGATAAGGTGCCACACAAAAGGTTAATACACGAGGTAAGATCACATGGGGTTAGGGGCAATTTATTAGCTTGGATAGAGGATTGGCTAACCAACAGAAAACAGAGAGTCGGGATAAATGGGTCTGTTTCTGGCTGGCAAGATGTAACTAGTGGGCTGCCACAGGGTTCGGTCCTCGGGCCCCAACTATTTACAATCTATATAAATGACTTGGATGCAGGGATAGAAGGTACGATAGCCAAATTTGCAGATGACACTAAAATAGGTGGGATAAGAAGTTGCAATAAAGAAATAAGAAATTTACAAATGGATATGGATAGGTTAGGTGAATGGGCCAATATTTGGCAGATGGAGTTTAACGTGGATAAGTGTGAGGTTATCCATTTTGGTCGGAAGAATAGAAAGGCAAATTATTGTCTAAATGGAGAGAAACTTCAGAGTGCTTCGGTGCAGAGGGATCTGGGTGTCCTCGTGCATGAATCACAGAAAACTAGTTTGCAGGTACAGCAGGTGATAAGGCAGGCAAATGGAATTTTGGCATTTATTGCTAAAGGAATAGAGTATAAAAGTAGGGAAGTGTTGCTGCAACTGTACAAGGCATTGGTGAGACCGCACCTGGAGTATTGAGTACAGTTTTGGTCCCCTTACTTGAGGAGGGATTTGATTTGATTTGATTTGATTTAGAGATACAGCACTGAAACAGGCCCTTCGGCCCACCGAGTGTAGTTGCATTGGAGGCAGTTCAGAGGAGGTTCACTAGATTGATTCCAGAGATGGGGGGTTTGTCTTATGAAGAGAGATTGAGCTGTTTAGGCCTTTACTCTTTGGAGTTTAGGAGAATGAGAGGAGATCTAATTGAGGTATATAAGATGATTAAGGGGATTGACAAAGTAGACATAGAGAGGATGTTTCCTCTTGTGGGGCAATCTAGAATGAGCGGTCATAGTTTTAGGATAAGGGGTATCAGATTTAAAACCGAGATGAGAAGAAATTACTTCTCTCAAAGGGTCGTGAGTCTGTGGAATTCACTACCCCAGAGTGCGGTGGATGCTGGGACATTGAGTAAATTTAAGGAGGAGATAGACAGATTTTTAATAAGAAATGGGTTGAAGGGTTATGGAGAATGGGCAGGAAAGTGGAGTTGAGGCCGAGATGAGATCAGCCATGATCGTATTGAATGGCGGAGCAGGCTCGAGGGGCTGAATTGTCTACTCCTGCTCCTAGTTCTTATGTTCTTATGTTCTAAAGAGGATAACCAGGGAAAGAGTAGGGCCCATTAGGGACCAAAGTGGCAATCTTTGTATGGAGCCGGATGACATAGGTGAGGTTTTAAATGATTACTTTTCATCTGTGTTCACCAGGGAGGACGATGTAGGTGTAGAGATCAGGGAGGGGGATTGTGATATACTTGAACATATTAGCATTGAAAGGGAGGAAGTATTAGCTGTTTTAGCAGGCTTAAAAGTGGATAAATCCCCAGGCTGTTATGTGAAGTAATGGAGGAGATAGCAGAGGCTCTGACACAAATTTTCAAATCCTCTCTGGCCACAGGAGAGGTACCGCAGGATTGGAGGACAGCAAATGTGATACCATTATTCAAGAAGGGTAGCAGGGATAAACCAGGTAATTACAGGCCGGTGAGTCTAACATCAGTGGTTGGGAAACTATTAGAAAAAATTCTGAGGGACAGGATTAATCTCCACATTGAGAGGCAGGGATGAATCCGGGATAGTCAGCATGGCTTTGTCAGGGAGACATCGTGTCCAACTAATTTGATTGAATTTTTCGAGGCGGTGACCAGGTGTGTAGATGAGGGTAAAGCAGTTGATGTAGTCTACATGGACTTCAGTAAAGCTTTTGATAAGGTCACACATGGTAGACTGGTTAAGAAGGTAAGAGCCCATGGGATCCAGGGCAATTTGGAAAATTGGATCCAAAATTGGCTTAGTGGCAGGAGGCAAAGGGTGATGGTCAAGGGTTGTTTTTGCGAGTGGAAGCCTGTGACCAGTGGTGTACCACAGGGATCTGTGCTGATACCCTTGCTGTTTGTAGTGTACATTAATGATTTAGACGTGAATATAGGAGGTATGATCAGTAAGTTCGCAGATGACACAAAAATTGGTGGTGTTGTAAATAGTGAGGAGGAAAGCCTTAGATTACAGGACGATATAGATGGGCTGATGAGATGGGCGGAGCAGTGGTAAATGGAATTTAATCTGGAGAAGTGTGAGGTGATGCCTTTTAGAAGGACTAACAAGGCAAGGGAACATACAATGGATGGTAGGACCCTAGGAAGTACAGAGGGTCAGAGGGACCTTGGTGTACTTGTCCATAGATCACTGAAGGCAGCAGCACAGGTAGATAAGGTGGTTAGGAAGGCATATGGGATACTTGCCTTTATCAGCCAAGGCACAGAACATAAGAGCAGAAAGGTTATGATGGAGCTGTATAAAACACTAGTTAGGTCACATCTGGAGTACTGTGTACAGTTCTGGTCACCACACTATAGGAAGGATATGATTGCACTGGAGAGGGTGCAGAGGAGATTCACCAGGATGTTGCCTGGGCTTGAGCATTTCAGCTATGAGGAGAGACTAGATAGGCTAGAGTTGTTTTCCTTCGAGCAGAGAAGACTGAGGGTAGATTTGATTGAGGTATACAAAATTATGAGGGGCATTGATAGGTTAGATAGGAAGAAACTTTTCCCCTTAGCGGAGGGATCAATAACCAGGGGGCATAGATTTACAGTAAGGAGCAGGAGGTTTAGAGGGGATTTGAGGAAAAATATTTTCACCCAGAGGGTGTTTGGAATCTGGAACGCACTGCCTGAAGAGGTGGTAGAGGCAGGAACCCTCACAACATTTAAGCAGTATTTTGATGAGCACTTGAAACACCATAGCATACAAGGCTACGGGCCCAATGCTGGAAAATGGGATTAGAGTAGTTAGGTGCTTGATGGCCGGCACGTACACGATGGGCCGAAGGGCCTGTTTCTGTGCTGTATGACTCTATGACTCAATGAGAAACGCCTGTCTGTTCCCCTAACTAATGTGTCCCCTGTCACTACTGCTCTTCCACTCTTCTTCCTTCCCTCCCATGCAGCTGAGCCACCTGTGGTGCCACAAACTTGGCTGACTGCACTCCTCTGAGGAACCATCACCCTCACCAGTATCCAAAATGGAAAACTGATTAACGAGTGAGATCACATCAGAGGACTCCTGCACTACCTGCCTGGCTCTCTTGGACTGTCTGGCAGTCACCCATTCCCTATCTGCCTGCATGCTCCTAACTTCCCTAAACGTGTTTCCACATAATTCTCCATCTTGTGGATGCACAACAGTGAGTCCAGCCGGCGCTCAACTTCCATAACCCGGAGCTCAAGCTTCTGGAGCGGTGACACTTCTTGCAGATGTGTTTGTCTAGAACACATGGTGCGTACATGACTTCCCACATGCCACAGGCTGTACATTCCACTCGGCAGAGCTGCTCTGTCACACCTTAACTTTATAGACTATTTATTATCAGTAGAATAGCTTACAAGTTTTAAAAAAATTTGTTCTTGGTTTGTGGGTGTCGCTGGCAAGGCCAGCATCTGTTGCCCATCCCTAATTGCCCTTGAGAAGGTGGTGGTGAGCTGTCTTCTTGAACCACTGCAGTCCATTGTTGGCCAGGGGCTGCAAGAAACACAGAATCAGTTACAAAATGCTGGGATTGTTTGACCTGTAGTAACCTGGAGCTCGGACACTAGCCTGTGCTGGTAAAAATCAGTTTGAACTAATTACTTTATGGGACAAGACAAAGAACAGGACACAGGAAAAGGGCCTTATTTGGACACGGTGTGATACTGGGGTCTTTGGGCCTGGGCCAATTAAGAGAAGCTGTGAACGAGGTGATCAAGCTTAAGGCAACCGGAAAGACACAGCTCAGATTTGCAGAGATCAGCAACAGGATAAGAATAGAGCTTTTTGGGCATAGAGCCAGCGAAAACTCCGGAGATCAACCATCGTGGAAGCGGAAGACCCTGCGTGAGCGACGCGGCGACGACGTAGAAGAGAGAGAGAGAGAGAGAGAGAACGGAACGCCTGGCCAGTGTTAACTCTCCCTTTTTTGGGTAATATCCTTTGTATTCTGTGACTAGGACAGGGAAAGATCAGAGGAACCTAGTGGGTGTGCTTATGAATTCTAGCTAGTTTTGTTATTAACTGTATAACTCAGGGGAGTTGTAGGTTTTTGTCTAAGTGTATAAGCCTTATTCTTACATTGTACAACAACGTGAATAAAGTAAATTGATAGTTAAAGAAAGGACTGAGTTCCCCCTCTTTGTACTAAGCCAGTAACTGTAGCTGTGGACAAGGGGGAGTTGACTCCGCTCCACGGTTAACACCATGTAGGGTAGGTACACCCACAGTGCTGTTAGGAAGGGATTTCCACGATTTTGACCCAGCGACAGTGAAGGAATGGCGATATAGTTCCAAGTCAGGATGGTGTGTGACTTTGAGGGGAACTTGGAGGTGGTGATGTTCCCATGCATCTGCTGCCCTTATCCTTCTATGTGGTAGAGTCACAGGTTTGGAAAGTTCTGTCTGAGGAGCCTTGGTGCGTTGCTGCAGTGCATCTTGTAGATGGCACACACTGCTACCACTGTGCGTTGGTGGTGGAGGGAGTGAATGTTTGTGGACGGGGTGCCAATCAAGCGGGCTGCTTTGTCCTGGATGGTGTCGAGCTTCTTCAGTGTTGTTGGAGCTGCACCCATCCAGGCAAGTGGAGAGTATTCCATCACACTCCTGACTTGTGCCTTTTAGATTGTGGACAGGCTTTGGGGAGTCAGGAGGTGAGTTACTCGCTGCATGATTCCTAGCCTCTGACCTGCTCTTGTAGCCACGGTATTTATATGGCTATTCCAGTTCAATTTCTGGTCAATGCTAATCTCCAGAATGTTGATAGTGGGGAATTCAGCGATGGTAATGCCATGGAATTTCAAGGGGAGATGGTAAAATCTTTCTTGTTGGAGATAGTCATTGCCTGGTGCTTGTGTGGAGCGAATGTTACTTGCCACTCATCAGCACAAGCCTGGATATTGTCCAGGTCTTGCTGAATTTCTATACGGACTGCTTCAGTATCTGAGGAGTCGTGAATGGTGCTGAACATTGTGCAATCATTAGCGAACAGCGCCACTTCTGATCTTATGATTGAAGGAAGGTCATTCTTGAAGCTGAAGATGGTTGGGCCTAGGACACAACCCTGAGGAACTCCTACAGTGATGTCCTGGAGCTGAGATGATTGATCTTCAACAGCAACCATCTTCCTTTGCACTAGGTACAATTCCAACCAGCAGAGAGTTTTTCCCCTGATTCCCATTGACTCCAGTTTTGCTAGGGCTCCCTGATGCCATACTCGGTCAAATGCTGTCTTGATGTCAAGGACAGTCACCTCACCTCACCTCTTGAGTTCAGCTCTTTGTCCCATGTTTGAACCAAGGTTGTAATGAGGTCAGGAGTTGAGTGGCCCTGGCAGAACTCAAACTCAGCGTCACTGAGCAGGTTATTGCTAAGCAGATGCCGCTTGGTAGCAGTGTTGATGACACCTTCCATCACTTTACTGATGATTGAGAGTAGACTGATGTGGCGGTAATTGGTCATGTTGGATTTGTCCTGCTTTTGGTGTACAGGACATACCTGGGCAATTTTCTACATTGCAGGGTAGATGCCAGTGTTGTCGCTGCACTGGAACAGCTTGGCTAGGGGCGGAGCAAGTTCTGGAGCACAGGTCTTCAGTACTATTGCAGGAATGTTGTCAGGGCCCATAGCCTTGCAATATCCAGTGCCTTCAGTCGTTTCTTGATATCACGTGGAGTGAATCGAATTGGTTAAAGACTGGTATCTGTGATACTGGGGACTTCAGGAGGAGGCCGAGATGGATCATTCACTCGGCACTTCTGGCTGAAGATTGTTGCAAATACTTCAGCCTTATCTTTTGCACTGATTTGCTGGGCTCCCCGTCATTGAGGATGGGGATATTTGTGGAGCCACCTCCTCCAGTTAGTTGTTTAATTGTCCACCACCATACACGGCTGGATGTGGCAGGACTGCAGAGCTTAGATCTGATCCGTTGGTTCTGCGATCGCTTAGCTCTGTCTATCGCATGCTGCTTACGCAGTTTGGCACGCAGATAGTCCTGTGTTGTAGCTTCACCAGGTTGACACCTCATTTTGAGGTATGCCTGGTGCTGCTCCTGGCATGTCCTCCTGCACTCTTCATTGAACCAGGTTTGGTCTCCTGGCTTGATGGTAATTGTAGAGTGGGGGATATGCCAGGCCATGAGGTTACAGATTGTGGTTGAGTACAATTCTGCTGCTGCTGATGGTCTCCAGCACCTCATGGATGCCCAGTTTTACATTGCTAGATATGTTTGAAATTTATCCCATTTAGCACGGTGATAGTGCCACACAACACAATGGGTGGTATCCTCAATGTGAAGGCGGGACTTTGTCTCCACAACGACTGTGCGGTGGTCACTCCTACCAATACAGTCATGGACAGATGCATCTGCGGCAGGCAGATTGGTGAGGACAAGGTCAAATAGGTTTTTCCCTCTTGTTGGTTCCCTCACCACCTGTCACAGACCCAGTCTAGCAGCTATGTCCTTTAGGAGTTGGCCAGCTCAGTCAGTCGTGGTGCTACCGAGCCACTTTGGGTGATGGAGATTGAAGTCCCCCACCCAGACTACATTCTGCGCCCTTGCCACCCTCAGTGCTTCCTCCAAGTGCTGTTCAACATGGAGGAGTACTATTGTGCAGTTGAGGTAGAAGATCAGCTGCAATCTTATTGAATGATGAAGCAGGCTCGAGGAGCTCCGTGGCCTACCTTTTACAATTCATTCATGGGATGTGGACCTCTCTGGCCAGGCCAGCATTTATCGCCCATCCCTAATCTCTCTTGAGAAGGTGGTGGTGAGCTGCTTTCTTGAACCACTGCAGTCAATCTAGTATCGGTACATCCACAGTGCTGTTAGGAAGGGAATTCCAGGATTTTGACCCAGCGACAGTGAAGCAACGGCGATATAGTTCCAAGTCAGGATGGTGTGTGACTTGGAGAGAAAACGCAGTTGGTGGTGATCCCATGCGTCTGCTAACTTTGTCTTTCTGAGTGGTAGAGTTTGCAGATTTGGAGGTTGTTGCTGCTCCTATTTGTAATGTTCTCAGAGTCATTACGGCACAGACGGAGGCAGCTCAGCCCATCAAGTCCATGCCAGCTCTCTGTAGTGCAATCCAGTCAGTTCCATTGCCCTGCTCTATCCCCGTAGCCCTGCAAGTTTATTAACCTCAACTGTCCATCCCATTTTCTTTTGAAATCTTTGATTGTCTCTGCTTCCACCACCATCATCGGCAGTGAGTTCCAGACGTTTACAAGGGCTTCTCACATTGTCATAACGGAAAATTTGCAACTTTATCAGTGGCTCTCCTGGATTTTCAGGTAAGATGTTGTTAAAGATATGAATATGATCTACATTGCATTTGGAAAGACTAAACACATAAACAATGAACTTCATGAAAATATATGGGAAGGGTCACATTTACCAGTGTACATTTTAAACTATGAAAATAAAATTTTCGATTTCGATCCCACCTTTCGTGGCTACAGGATCTCCTAAAGTGTTTTACAGCCAATGAAGTATTTTTTGAAGTGTAATCACTGTAGTAATATAGGAAACACAGCAGCCAAATTGTGCACAGCACGCTCCCACAAATAGCAATAAGATAAATGACAAATGGCCAAATGATCAGTTTTTATGTGTTAGTTGATGATAAATATTGGACAGGACGGTGGGGAGAAACCCCCTACACGTCTTCCAAACAGTGCCATAGGATCTTTTAAGTCCATCTGAGAGGGCAGAGGAGGCAACAGTTTAACATTTCATCCAAAAGACGACACCTCTGACAGTGTCGCATTCCCTCAGTACTGCCCTGTGAATGTCCGGCTAGTTTATATGCTTGGGTGCCTGGAGTGGGATTTATTAGTGGGACTATGCATGAATCTTCTTATATAGCTATAGATTTGACTTGAAATCAAATGAGATTTAAATTTCATATTGGTGAAGAACAAAATTTAGTTAAAGGGAAAGATGCTGGATTAAAAACCAGAGCTGTGACACTAACCCCAATGATAATTGTTACGAGCCCAATCAAAATTTAGTAAGGATCAGTGGAGGATGCTCCATTATGTTGTGAGGCAAGAAGAGTTCTGATCTTGCAGGTTATAATACTCATTTAAGTATCTGAGTTGGTGTATTAATGGGATGCCATATGCCCATCAGAATATTTTCAGTCATCACTCAGTCGGTACCACTCTCACCTTTGATTCACAAGGTCATCTGTTCAAGTCTTGAGCACTAAAATTTAGGCTGGCACTCCCAGTGCATTACTGAGGGAGTGCTGCACTGCCAGATATGCTGTCTTTCAGATGAGACCTTAAACCAAGGCTCTGTCTGCCCTCTCAGACAGTATGAAATCCCAAGGCACTATTTAGAAGAGCAGGGGAGTTATCCTCGATGTCCTAGCCAATATTTATCCCTCAACCATCATCACATTGCTGTTTGTGGGAGCTTGCTGTGCACAAATTGGCTTACATATTTTCTAGGTTACCATAGTGACTATGCTACACATGGCTGTAAGGCATTTTGAGATGTCCAAAGGTTGTGAATATGTGCTATATAAACACAAGCCTTTCTTTCTATTACCTGAATTTTGTACACAATACATTTTGCAATTATGTAGTGCTTTTGATGAAGTAAAATATCCAAAGATGCTTCACAGGAGCGATTATCAAACAAAATTTGACAACGACCCACATGAGGAGATATTAGGACAGGGGACAAAAAGCTTGGTCAAAGAGGTAGGTTTTAAGGAGCATCTTAAAGGAGGAAAGAGAGGTGGAGAGGTTTAGGGAGGGAATTCCAGAGCTTAGGGCCCAGGAAGCTGAAGGCACAGCCACCAGGGTGGAGCAGTAGAAATCAGGGATACGTAACAGGCCAGAGTTGGAGGAGGGTTTTGGGGCTAGAGGTGGTTACAGAGGTAGGGAGGGGCGAGACCAAGGAGGAATTTGAAAACAAGATGAGAATTTTAAAATGGAAACATTATGGGACCAGACCAGCAGCCAGTGTAGGTCAGTGAACACAGAGGTGAACAGAACTTGGTGTGAGTTAGGAGACAGACACAGACACGCATTGGGCATATTATATACATTTGGTGCCCAAATGCACATTTTTTAATATAAAGGAATAACTAGTATTAATAACAGATGTAGAATTTTGGGTACGCAACAGAGAATTCCAGCTGTTATATTAAAACCTGTCTTTACGGTTGAAATAATTAAGAACAAAGTAAAACCTGCAAATTATCTTGAAACATGCAATTAGCAAATGTTTTAAATCTATTTTAGTTCATGGTGCCTTTAGCAGCCGAGAGGAAAATGAAACAAGATCTCAGCAAAGATTCTTTTGAATCTAGAATTTCAAACCAGTTTACCTGTAGTTGTATAATTATATTATTCATTCTTCCTGCATCTATTGTTCAACATTTTCAAAAGGATTTCATAATGTGTCATTTGTTTAGAATAAACTCCTTTCTTTTTAATTCTAGTTATTTAATTTTCCCTGAAATTGAGGCGCAATTGAAATAGAGCAACACAATTTGATTCAGTTCTACAATGGAGAAGAGGAGAGATTAAACAAACTCGGGACGTATTCCCCGGAATTTAGAAGGTTAATGGGCGATTTGATCAAAGTTTTCAAGATACTAAGAGGAACAGATAAGGTAGATAGAAAGAAACTTTTTTCACAAGTTGGGGAGTCTAGGACTAGGGACATAGTCTAAAATTGGAGCCAGAACTTTCAGGAGTGAAATTAGGAAACACTTCTACACACAAAGGGAGGTAGAACTTTGAAACTCTCTTCTGCAAACGGCGATTGAGGCTAGGTGCATTGTTAATTATAACTTTGAGATTGATAGATTTTGGTTAACCCAGGGTATTAAGGGATATGGAGAAAAGGCAGGTATATGGAGTTAGGTCACAGATCAGCCATGCTCTCATTGAATGTTAGAACAGGCTTAAGGGGCTGAATGGGATACTCTGTTCCTATGCTCCTAGTGACTTTCAAGTGTGTAATGTGAACAAGCTATTTTAGTATTTCATAGAAATTGGAAAAGGAAACAGTTTGATCTTGGAGTTCTTACGTTTTCACAACTTTTTGACATTACGAACGTACGAATTAAGAGCAGGAGTAGGCCATTCGGCCCCTTGAGCCTGCTCTGCTATTCAATAAGATCATGGCTGATCTGTTTGTGTCTCGAATTCCACACTCCCATCTACCCCCGATAACCTTTGATTCCCTTGCCTAACAAGAATCTATCTACCTCTACCTTAAAGATATTCAATGACCCCTCCTCCACCACCTCTGAGGCAGAGAATTCCAAAGTCGCACAACCCTCAGAGAAAAAATTTCTCCTCATCTCTGTCCTAAAAGGATGACCCCTAATTTTAAAACAGTGCCCCCTAGTTCTAGACTCCACCACAAGAGGAAACATCCTTTCCACATCCACCTTGTCAAGATTGTTCAGGATCTTATAAACTTCAATCAAGTCTCCCCTCACTCTTCTAAACTCCAGTGAAAACAAGCCCAGTCTGTCCAACCTTTCCTCATCAGACAACCCGCTAATCCCGGGTATCAATCTAGTAAACCACCTGATATTGTTAGGGAATGGATCTTCTTACTTACAAGTTATTCCACAAGATAATAGGGTTCAATGGTATTTATTGACTTTTGTAGGAACTAAACAACAAATGATAACCATTATTATCAATAACTACACATATATAATAACTATATACTATCAATAATTAAACATATACAATGATGAACACAATAACTACACATGTACAATGTTAATCATTACTAAGTGGTTGCCTTTCATTAGAATTTGATGTCAGTGTGCTGTCTCAGATGACTACAAGTGCACCATCCGAAGATCAGTGGAAGTCCCCAGTGCCATAGAATGTTCCTATATTCCTAATGGATTTTAGAGGTGGACTGTCTCAAATACCCTGCTAGGGAACAGTGGGATAGTGACAATGTTACTGGACTAGTAATCCAGAGGTCTGGACCAATGTTACGGAGACATTAGTTCAAATACCACTATGTCAATTGAGGAAATTTAAATTCAATTAATTCATAAATCCAGCATAAAAAGCTAGTCTTAGTAATGATAATCATGAAACTACCGGATTGTTGTAAAAACCTATCTGGTTCACTGATGCACTTTAGGGAAGGAAACTGCTCTCCTAGGTCCCAGGAAACTGACCCAGGTTCTGGAGGAAATTCAGTATATGCTGGAGCACAAGCTGATTGAGCCCAGTCAGAGCAGCTGGAGTTCCCCAGTTGTGCTCGTGCCCAAGCCCGATGGCTCAACAAAGCTCTGCATTGATTACAGAAAGAGTAATGCAGTGACCAGATCTGATTCCTACCCAATCCCCGCCTGGAAGACTGTATAGATAGAGTAGGAAACGCTACCTACATAACCAAAATAGTCTTGTTAAAAGGGCACTGGCAGGTTCCCTTAACCCCCCCAAGCTAAAGAGATCTTGGCTTTTGTCACCCCAGATGGTGAGTCAAGGGCGAGTGCTGCCCAGAGAAGGGGAGGTCGAAGGGCTTCCCTCTTTTCCCTCTCCTTCTTTGACCACAACAGGTTCAATTCTTTTTTAAAGTGGATGTACTGGCCAATTCAGTCGGTGTTTGATTACTTACTTGCTATGATCATAACAAGAACCAATCGGACAGGTTGTGTCATGCAGACCCCCACCTGCCAAGAATTTTGTCATATGAACATTGATTTTTAAACTGTTGCTGGAGTGAAGAAATGACTTGTTTGAAGATCGCCAGACACTGGGCTGGAAGGACATTTGTACACTGAGACGCTGCTTGTGGTGACAAACGACTATTCCCTGCTCCAATTAACCCAAATGGATTTTTATCACCAGGCACTGAAGCTGTAAGGAAGCACATTTCAGGCCCTGCTAAGAACAGCAAAGGAAATAGGAGCAGGAGTAGGCCATTCAGCCCCTCAAGCCTGCCCACCATTCAATAAGATCTTGGCTGATCTGACCCAGGCCTCAACTCCGCTTTTGAGCGTGCTCCACAAAATCCTCGACTCCCCAAGTTTTCAAAAATCTATCCAGCTCCTCCTTAAATATATTTAGTGATCTAGCCTCCACAACTCTCTGAGGTAGAAAATTCCAGAGATTCACCACCCTCTGAGAGAAGAAATTCCTTCGCATCTCAGTTTTAAATGCGTGACCCCTCATTCTGTAACTCTGTCCCCTAGTTCGAGATTCCCCCACTGGTGGAAACATATTCTCAACATCTACCCTGTCAAGTCCCCTTAGAATCTTATATGTTTCAATAAGATCACCTCTCATTCTTCTAAACTCGAACGAAGAAAGGCCTAGCCTGTTTAGCCGTTCTTGATAAAACAACCATAAGGATAAGATGATGCAATCCACAGAGCCAGGACTGGTTAAACCAGCTGGTCACATGACTAACTGGTTGGTCCAGGTTTTTTGAACTAGCCACCGGTCCATTTGAATTCAGAAGGCAGTGTGCAACAGAAGCTGGAACAAGGAAGCCTCTCTCTCTCTCTCTCTCTCTCTCGCTTTCTCCCAAGCCACCGGACCCACGGAAGACACGTAAACCTCGAGAGAGAAAAGTTTCCTACATCAGAACAGGTTGAAGCGTGAACTGGGCCCCAACGAATTGGGCAACCAAAAACTCCACATTGAACTTAAATGACTGTAACTACCAGATATTGCCTCAAATTTTCCCCTTTATTCCTTCTACTTATTCTGTCTCTACCTGTGTGTGTGTTTATCACGTATGCATGCTAGCATGGTCACATCACATATTCATAGTTGTTAACCAGATTAGAGTTTAAGATGAATAAACTTCGACATTTCTTGTTTAAATCTAAGGAAACCTGTTTGATTTCTTAGCCTTACAATTGGAGCAGTGAATAAGGATTCACTAAGGGGAAGCTAAAAACACAGTGTTTTAAAATTAAACCCTGTTACGGTTAAACCAGGCAAAAGCTGAGAGGGAACCCCTAGACCCCTTTTCACCTGGTCGGAACGATTGTCTTGTGTTTAACAAAAAAAGAGGTTAACTTTATTGTATTTAAACCAAACTAGTTAAAATAATAAACTACACGCCAACTTTCACACGCACACACACATACACTAGAGGTTCACACACACACACACACAAATATAATACAGAGTGGAGAAGGGTAGATTGGTCGAGTTAGAATCCATAAAAAAGGTATACAGTCTGTGGAGTTTGTTGATTTGACTGGCTTCTAGCTGAATTCAGTGGTCCTGAGGCTTTTAGTTTGAAGAGTTAGATGACCGGTTCGGTCAATCTCTTGGAGATAGCGATGTGGATGATTTCCTGCAACGGGGTTTCTGGTTGTATCTGGAGTATGCAAAGGTGGTCAGTCAACAGGCAGGATTTGAATCTTGCAAGCTGGAATGGTGAGGAGAGACGGACCCCCACTTGGGTCTGCACGTGTCAGAGACAAGGTGCTTCTCCTTGCTGCTGCAGAGAAGCACCAGCTTAAAACCACAGATCGGTGTTTGGATGGGTGGAGGGGGCACGGGGCTTGTCAGACAATAGTCGCCCAGTGATTCGAGCATGGTGGGTAGAAATAAAAACGAGAAATGCTGGAATCACTCAGCAGGTCTGGCAGCATCTGTGGAAAGAGAAGCAGAGTTAACGTTTCGGGTCAGTGACCCTTCTTCAGAACTGACAAATATTAGAAAAGTCACAGGTTATAAACAAGTGAGGTGGGGGTGGGACGAGAGGTAACAAAGGAGAAGGTGCAGATTGGACCAGGCCACATAGCTGACCAAAAGGTCACGGAGCAAAGGCAAACAATATGTTAATGGTGTGTTGAAAGACAAAGCATTAGTACAGATTAGGTGTAAATACACTGAATATTGAACAGCAGCAAGTGCAAACCTGAAAAAAAACAGTGGGTAAGCAAACTGAACAAACTAAGATGAAATGAAATAAATGCAAAAAAAATTGTAAAAAATGTAAAAAAGAATGTAAAAAAAAGGAAGAAAAAATAACTAAAAATGAAAGTAAAATGGGGGTGCTGTGATGCTCTGAAATTATTGAACTCAATGTTCAGTCCGGCAGGCTGCAGTGTGCCTAATCGGTAGATGAGATGCTGTTCCTCGAGCTTGCGTTGATGTTCACTGGAACACTGCAGCAATCCCAGGACAGAGATGTGAGCATGAGAGCAGGGGGGAGTGTTGAAATGGCAAGCAACCGGAAGCTCAGGGTCCTGCTTGCGGACTGAGCGGAGATGTTCCGCAAAGCGGTCACCCAGTCTGCGCTTGGTCTCCCCAATGTAGAGGAGACCACATTGTGAGCAGCGAATACAGTATACTACATTGAAAGAAGTACAAGTAAATCGCTGCTTCACCTGAAAGGAGTGTTTGGGGCCTGGGATAGTGAGGAGAGAGGAGGTAAATGGGCAGATATTACACCTCCTGCGATTGCAGGGGAAGGTGCCATGGGATGGGGACGAGGTGGTGGGGGTAATGGAGGACTGGATCAGGGTGTCGTGGAGGGAACGATCCCTTCGGAATACTGACAGGGGAAGGGAGGGGAAGATGCAACTGGTAGTGGCATCACGCTGGAGATGGCGGAGGATGATCCTTTGGATAGGGAGGCTGATGGGGTGAAAAGTGAGGACAAGGGGAACCCTGTCATGGTTCTGGGAGGGAGGGGAAGGGGTGAGGGTAGAGGTGCAGGGAATGGGCCGGACACGGTTGAGGGCCCTGTCAACCACAGTGGGGGGAAATCCTCGGTTGAGGAAAAAGGAGGTCATATCAGAAGCACCGTCATGGAAGGTAGCATCATCAGAACAGATGCATCGGAGACGGAGAAACTGGGAGAATGGAATGGAGTCCTTACAGGAGGTAGGGTGTGAAGAAGTGTAGTCGAGGTAGCTGTGGGAGTCGGTGGGCTTATAATGGATATTAGTAGACAACCTATCCCCAGAGATGGAGACAGAGAAGTCGAGGAAGGGAAGGGAAGTGTCAGAGATGGACCATGTAAAGGTGAGAGAAGGGTGGAAATTGGAAGCAAAGTTGATAAAGTTTTCCAGTTCGGGGCGGGAGCAGGAAACGTCACCGATACAGTCATCAATGTACCGGAAAAAGAGTTGGGGGAGGGGGCCTGAGTAGGACTGGAACAAAGAACGCTCGACATATCCCACAAGAAGACAGGCATAACTAGGACCCATGCGGGTACCCATAGCGACACCTTTTACTTGAAGGAAGTGCGTGGAGTTGAAGGAGAAGTTGTTCAATGTGAGAACAAGTTCAGCCAGGCGGAGGGTGGTGGTGGATGGGGACTGGTTGGGCCTCTGTTCCAGGAAGAAGCAGAGAGCCCTCAAACCATCCTGGTGGGGGATGGAGGTGTAGAGCGATTGGACATCCATGGTGAAGAGGAGGCGGTTGGGACCAAGAAACTGGAAGTTGTCAAAATGACGTAGGGCGTCAGAAGAGTCACGGATGTAGGTGGGAAGAGACTGTTCCAGCGGAGATAAGATAGAGTCTAGATAGGAAGAAATAAGTTCAGTGGGGCAGGAGCAGGCTGACACAATGGGTCTGCCGGGACAGTCCCTTTTGTGGATTTTGGGAAGGAGGTAGAAGCGGGTTGTCCGGTGTTGTGGGATTATGAGGTTGGAAGCTGTAGAGGAAAGATCTCCAGAGGAGATGAGGTCAGTGACAGTCCTTTGGACGGTGGCTTGATGTTCGGTGGTGGGGTCATGGTCCAGAGGGAGGTAGGAAGAAGTGTCTGTGAGTTGGCGTTGAGCTTCTGCAAGGTAGAGGTTGGTACGCCATACAACAACAGCACCACCCTTGTCTGCAGGTTTGATGACCATGTTGGGGTTAGACCTGAGAGAACGGAGTGCCTCAAGTTCAGAGGGGGACAGGTTAGAGTGAGTGAGGGGGGCAGAGAAATTGAGATGACCAATGTCTCGCCGACAGTTTTCAATGAAGAGATCAAGAGCGGGTAAGAGGCCAGGGGGAGGGGTCCAGGTAGAGGGAGAATGCTGGAGGCGGGTGAATGGGTCTGCTGGTCGGGGGGAGGACTCCTGGTCAAAGAAGTGAGCCCGGAGGCTGAGGTGACAGAAGAAGAGCTCAACGTCATGCCGGGTGCGAAGTTCATTGAGGTGGGGGCATAAGGGGATAAAACTGAGACCTTTGCTGAGTACAGAACGTTCAGCGTCAGAGCGGGGGAGGTCAGAGGGTATAGTGAATACACGGCAAGGGGTCAGATCAGAAGGGTGGGGTCAGAGGGAAGTGAAGCGGAATGAGGATCTGGAGGGGCATTAGTCCCCATCAGCTGCTGGAGCTTGCGTTCCTTAACACCTGAAAGGAAGAAAAAAAGTTTTTTGTTAATGCGTCGGATGAGACGAAAGATGAAATGAAACTGCGGAGTAGAACAGCTTTGAGATAAGGTGAGACGGTGCTGTTGGAGAGAGAGGTCCAGTGTGTGAATGTGGCGGCGCATAGCACTGAGTGTGGATCTCAGGATGCGGCGAGAGTAGCAGTCCGAGGAACGTTGTATTTCTCGGAGATACCTGTAATCCTGTGTGGATTCAAAACATGATGTGCGAAACTGCAGTTGGAATCCACGTGGAATAAGTCGGAGCCGGAGACAGGCACTGAGGAAGGAGATGTGGCTGTGAAAACGAGTTTTGGTAGATACCTTATCAAACACCAGGAGGGAAATAGAAAGCAATGAAGGTGAACAAGGTAAAAGAGACAAACAAAAATCCCGTCGGAGAGAAGCGCAGAACTTCTTCAAGGTAGGCATTCCTGGAAGAGAAGTGGCAGTGAATTAAACACTAAAATAAAAGCAAAATACTGCGGATGCTGGAAATCTGAAATAAAAACAAGAAATGCTGGAAATACTCAGCAGGTCTGGCAGCATCTGTGGAAAGAGAAGCAGAGTTAACGTTTCGGGTCAGTGACCCTTCTTCGGAACTGACAAATATTAGAAAAGTCACAGGTTATAAGCAAGTGAGGTGGGGGTGGGGCAAGAGATAACAAAGGAGAAGGTGCAGATTGGACCAGGCCACACAGCTGACCAAAAGGTCACGGAGCAAAGGCAAACAATATGTTAATGGTGTGTTGAAAGACAAAGCATTAGTACAGATTAGGTGTTAATACACTGAATATTGGGTGGGTAGAAATATATTTCTTCTTTCTGAAGAGGCTTCTGCATATTATGAGATGACAAAAAAGGCTATTCTCACTGCGGATGAGTTAGTCCCTGAAGCTTGCCGACAGAAGTTTTGGAACCTCCGGAGATTGGCTGGGCAGACTTATGTAGAATTTGAGAGAGTGAAGCTAATTAATTTTGATGGTTGGATATGGGCATTAAAGATGGAAGCTACATATGAGAAACTTAGAGAACTGATTCTCTTGGAAGAGTTTAAAAATTCAATCCCTGCAGTAGTGAGAACTTATGTAGAGAACCAAAAAGTTTCAAAAGTCAGACAAACAGCAGAAATCACTGATGATTTTGAGCTTGTGAATAAGCCAAACCCCTTTGTCCATCATTCCTACATACCCACGAAGAATAGAAGGAGGAGGAGTGAAAGGAAGGCAAGTAACCGGGGACAAGAAGGGACAGCTGGGAACACCCCAGGATCCCCTCCTCAGGCCAGAAAGGAAGGTACTGAGGGTAGAAGTGAGGTCTGCAAGCTGAAGGGTTATCATTGCCGCAAGCCTGACATAGTCATACTCACTGAATCATACCTTACAGACAATGTGCCAGACACTGCCATCACCATCACCATCCCCGGTATGTCCTGTCGCACCGGGATGACAGACCCAGCAGAGGTGGTGGCACAGTGGTATACACTTGGGAGGGAGTTGTCCCGGGAGTCCTCAACATCGACTCCAGACCCCATGAAGTCTCATGGCATCAGTCAAACATGGGCAAGAAAATCTCCTGCTGATTACCACCTACCACCCTACCTCAGCTGATGAGTCAGTACTCCTCCATGTTGAACAGCATTTGGAGGAAGCACTGAGGGTGGCAAGGGCACAGAATGTACTCTGGGTGGGGGACTTCGATGTCCATCACTAAGAGTGGCTCAGTAGCAACACTATTGACCGAGCTGGCCGTGTCCTAAAGGACATAACTGTTAGACTGGGTATGCAGCAGATGGTGAGGGAACCAACAAGAAAAAGATATATACTTGACCTCGTCCTCACCAATCTGCCTGCTTCGAATGCATCTGTCCATAAGAGTATTGATAGGAGTGACCACCACACGGTCCTCGTGTAGACAAAGCCCCATCTTCACATTGAGGATCCCCTCCATCGTGTTGTGTGGCATTACCACCGTACAAAATGGGGTAGATTTAGAACAGATCTAGCAATGTAAAACTGGGCATCCATGAAGCACTGTGGGCCATCAGCAGCAGCAGAATTGTATTCAACCACATTCTGTAACCTCATGGCCCGGCTTTTCCCCCACTCTACCTTTACCATCAAGCCGGGTTCAATGAAGAGTGCAGGAGGGCATGCCAGGAGCAGCACCAGGCATACCTCAAAATGAGGTGCCAACCTGGTGAAGCTACAGCTCAGAACTACTTGCATGCCAAACAGCATAAGCAGCATGCGATACACAGAGTTAAGCAATCCCACAACCAACAGATCAGATCTACGCTCTGCAGTCCTGCCACATCCAGTCATAAATGGTGGTGGACAATTAAACAACTAACTAGAGGAGGTGGCTCCACAAATATCCCCATCCTCAATGATGGGAAGCCCAGCACATCAGTACAAAAGATAAGGCTGAAGCATTAGCAATAATCCATAGCGCAAAGGAAGATGGTTGTGGTTGTTGGAGGTCAATCATCTGAACTCCAGGACATCACTGCAGGAGTTCCTCAGGGTAGTGTCCTAGGCCCAACCATCTTCAGCTGCTTCATCAATGACCTTCCATCAATCAGAAGGTCAGAATTGGGAATGTTCGCTGATGATTGCACAATGTTCAGCACCATTTGCGACTCCTCAGATACTGAAGCAGTCCGTGCAGAAATGCAGCAAGACCTGGACAATATCCAGGCTTGGGCTGATAAGTCGCAAGTAACATTCTCGCCACACAAGTGCCAGGCAATGACCATCTCAAACAAGAGAGAATCTAACCATCTCCCCATGACATTCAATGGCATTACCATCACTGAATCCCCCACTATCAACATCCTGGTGGTTACATTTACCAGAAACTGAACTGGAGTAGCCATATAAATACCATGGCTACAACAGCAGGTCAGAGGCTAGGAATCCTGAGGCAAGTAACTCACCTCCTGACTCCCCAAAGCCTTGTCCACCATCTACAAGGCACAAGTCAGGAGTGTGATGGGATAATCTCCACTTGCCTGGATGGGTGCAGCTCCAACAACACAAGAAGCTTGACACCATCCAGGACAAAGCAGCCCGCTTGATTGGCACCCCATCTACATACATTCACTCCCTCCACCATCGACGCACAGTGGCAACAGTGTGTACCATCTACAAGATGCACTGCAGCAATGCACCAAGGCTCCTTAGGCAGCACCTTCCAAACAGAATCACAAAATCATTCCAGCATAGAAGGAGGCCATTCAGCCCATATTGTCCGCACCGGCTCTCTGAAAGAACAACTCCCTCAGTTCCATTCCCCCCGGCTTCTCCCCGTATCCTTGCACATTCTTCCTTTTTATATAACTGTCTAATTCAGTTTTGAATGCTTCAATTGAACCTGCCTCCACCATGTTCTCAGGCAGCACATTCCAGACCTTAACCACTCGCTGCGTGAAAAAGTTTTCCCTCATGTCACTTTTGCTTCTCTTACCAAATACTTTAAATCTGTGCCCTCTCGTTCGCGATCCTTTCACAAGCGGCAACAGTTTCTCTCCATCTACTCAGTCCAGACCCCTCATGATTTTGAATACCTCTACCAAATCACCTCTCAGCCTTCTCTTCTCCAAAGAAAACAGTCTTAACCTCTTCAATCTATCTTCATAACTGAAGTTCCTCATCCCTGGAACCATTCTCGCAAATCTCTTCTGTACTCTCTCCAATGCCCTCACGTCTTTCCTCAACTGCGGCACCCAGAATTGGACACAATACTCCAGCTGAGGCCGAATTAGTGTCCTATACAAGTTCAACATAACTTCCTTGCTCTTGTACTGTATGCCCCTATTAATAAAGCCCAGGATACTGTATGCTCTATTACTCTATTATGTTGCATACCCTCTCAACCTGTCCTGCCATCTTCAATGACTTATGCACATATACACCCAGGTCCCTTTGTTCCTGCACCCCCTTTAGAATTGTACCCTTTATTCTATATTGTCTCTCTGTGTTCTTCCTACCAAATTGAATCACTTCACATTTCTCTGCATTGACCTTCATCCGTCACCTGTCTGCCCATTCCACTAACTTGTCTATGTCCTTTTGAAGTTCTACACTATCCTCCTCACAGTTCACAATGGTTCCAAGTTTTGTATCATCTGCAAACTTAGAAATTGTGCCCTGTACATCAATGTCTAGGTCATTAAAATATATCGGGAAAAGCAAGGGTCCCAACACTGATCCCTGGGGAACTCCACTACAAACCTTCCTCTTTGTTTCCTGTCACTCAGCCAATTTCATATCCCTGTTGCAACCATCCATTTTATTCCATGAGCTACAAGTTTGCTCACAAGTCTGTTGTGTGGCACTGTATCAAAAGCCTTTTGCAAGTCCATGTACACCACATCAATAGCATTGTCCTCATCAACTCTCTCTGTTACCTCCTCAAAAAACTCCAGCAAGTTAGTTAAACATGATTTTCCCTCAAGAAATCCATGCTTGCTTTCCTTAATTAACTCGCATTTATCTATGTGATGATTGATTTTGTCCCGAATTATTTTTTCTAGAGGTTTTCCCACCACCGCAGTTAAACTGATTGACCTGTGGTTGCGAGCTTATTTTTACACTTTTTTGAACAAAGATGTAACGTTTGCAATTCTCCAGTTCTCTGGCACAACCGCAGAGTCTAAGGAAGGCTGAAAAATTATGGCCAGTGCCTCTGCGATTTCCACCCTCACTTCACTCAGTATCCTTGGATGCATCTCATCTGGTCCTGTTGCTTTATCCACTTTAAGTACAGACAGCCTATCTAATACTTCCTCTCTATCAATTTTAAACCCCTCTAGTGTCTGACTTCTCTCCTCTTTCAACATTGCCTGGGTTGCATCCTCTTCCTTGGTGAAGACAGATGCAAAGTATTCATTTAATACCTCAGCTATGCCCTCCGCCTCCATATGGAAATCCGTGCAACCTCTACCACATAGAAGGACAAGGGCAGCAGATGCATGGGAACACCATGTGCGGCACAGTGGCGCAGTGGTTAGCACTGCAGCCTCACAGCTCCAGTGACCCGGGTTCAATTCTGGGTACTGCCTGTGTGGAGTTTGTAGGTTTTCCCTGTGTTTGCGTGGGTTTTCTCCGGGTGCTCCAGTTTTCTCCCACAAGCCAAAAGACTTGCAGGTTGATAGGTAAATTGGCCATTATAAAATTGCCCCTAGTATAGGTAGGTGGTCGGGGAATATAGGGACAGGTGTGGATGTGGTAGGAATATGGGATTAGTGTAGGATTAGTATAAATGGGTGGTTAATGGTTGGCACAGACTCGGTGGGCCGAAGGGCCTGTTTCAGTGCTGTATCTCTAAAAAAAATCTAAACCACCACCTGCAAGTTCCCCTCCAAGTCACACACCATCCTGACTTGGAATTATATCGCTGTTCCTTCACTGTCGCTGTGTCAAAATCCTGGAACTCCCTTCCTAACAGCACTGTGGGTGTACCTACCCACATGGACTGTAGTGGTTCAAGAAGGCAGCTCACCACCACCTTCTCAAGGGCAATTAGGGATGGGCAATAAATGTTGGCCTAGCCAGTGATGCCCACATCTCAGGAACAAATTTAAAAAAGGTTGGACATCTTCATTCAGAATGCTGGAAGTTGCGAGATAAACCCATGGGACTTGTTGGGGTACACAAAGCTAATGCAGAGAAAGGGGCTTTGATTGAGGGTACAGCAGATCAGGCTGCAGCTTTGATGGCAGCTGTAAAACCAGATACAAAAACCAAAGTGAGTGTAGGGGTTGAGAATAAGATACCTGAAAGTTATAGGGAATTCTTGTTGAAAGGAAAAGTAACACCTTATCCCTCAAGTAAGGCAGGCAAACCTATCCTTAGGGATACAGGAGCAACCCAAACTCTTTTGCTTGGGAAAGGTATAACATTTCCACCAGAGAGTGCACTGAATGCTAAAGTTTTAGTTAATGGTATTGGCGGGGAGTACCTTTGTATCGAGAGCACCTATAGCGTGATCTAATGTCTGGGACAGTAACTGTAGGATTTGTCCATAGTTTGCCTGCAGATGGAATTGACCTACTCCGAGGGAATGATTTGAGTGGAGTGTTACGACCAAGGTGGGTGTAATGCACTGTTAATTCAGTCCCACTACACCACAGGTCACAGCATATTAGTAAAGTTTCCCACCTCCCGGAAATTAGACAAATTAAACACTTTATTTATCGCCCAGAATAAAGCACACCAAACCAGGTTTCTTTAAACAGCAACAAAAGTAACACTTAATAAACCAGATTTTAAATGATAATTAAATAAATTTATATGTATGAAAAGTTTTTATAACTTCTTATTCTTCTTAACTCTCATGCACACACACATACATTCAAAAATCAATTGTTAATCAGTTTTAAAATGTTGTTTTGAGTTGCAATGGTTTCTTAGGGATAATAAAATAACTAGTTGTCACAGTATGTTAGGATATTTCCAGATGGTAGGGTGTCTCAGAGTCGTATAGTTGGATGTCACTTGAAGTCTCTCCAGGTGAAATTAATGAATAGTCTTTAATGATAGGCATTTAGGGCAATTCATCTGCAGCAGGCATTGCACTGATCTTTCAGCAAAAGGTATAGCAACAGGTCTACTTAAATTTTAATGTAGCAGTCTAACAGATGAAAGTTTCTTGAGATTTCAGGATCTCTTAGAAACAAAAAAGGTAACAGGACTCACTCTTGAGGAAAGGATTCTTGAGACTGGAGGAAACAGCAATCTGCCACACCTGAAACACAAGGCTTCCTTTCTCCAAAGCAGTGTTCCTCCACATATTGTAGCAACTCCTCTTTTCCTGGGTCTTTTCTCTCTCTTCAGGCAGGTCTAAATCACACCTTAAATGTAGTATTTCTTTCTAAGAAATGAAAAGCTTATTTTTCAGAGAGAATAGGTCTTTTTCTGATCGATCAGCAAATCACAAGTCCCAGCCAGCTCACTGCTAGCTTCTCCCAGTTCCCTGGTCTGTTTCACACTGCAAAACTGAAACTAAAAGCTTTCAACAACCAAGTCACAAGACAATCATAAATCTTCCTGGTTGCTTGGATACATGTTTTACAGCCTTCACAGTTCAAACACCAAGTGTCAGCATTCAGTGTTCACATAAATCCCCTTTTCCAGCTCTTAAAGGCACATAGACCTCTTTGTTTAAAAAAAAACTCTTGTGACAGGAGCAAAAGTATTAGTTTCTCCCATAGTCACAGAGAAACCAAATGAAGTTTAAAAAAATGGAACAATTACGGGAAAGAGTTCCAGGAATATTTCCTTCGTGTGTAGTAACCTGAGCAATGGATAAACAGGTTCCATTGTCGGAGGTAAAATTGGCACCGCAGGCAGTCGGATATCAGAAACGTTCTTTGGGGATTTAGATAATCCAAATGAGATGTTTAACAAATCTTCTCTAATCACAGCCCAACAAGCTGAGCCAGAGTTCCATAAAATGGCACAATTAACTCTGACAGAAGCTGAGGCAAAAGGAGTTCCAGGAGGCTATTATGCCGAAGATGGGGTTCTGATGAGGAAATGGAGACTGCCTCATAGATCTGCGGATGAGGAATGGATGCTGGTTCGACAGGTAGTGGTACCACCTAAATATTGTCTGGAATTATTAAGATTGGCACATGAAAATGCTTTTGAACATATAGGGATCCAGAAGACCAAATCACGCATAGGTTAACATTATTACTGGCCAGGCCTTACAAAGGACACGCTGAAGTTTTGTAAAACATGCCATACATATCAGATGGTGGGAAAACCACAACCTGCCATAAAATCGGCACCGCTAATTCCCATACCAGTTATTGAGGAACCATTTAGTAGGGTATTGGTAGACTGCGTAGGATCCTTGCCGAAAACAAAAGTGGTACGCCAATATGTACTCACTATCATGGATATGGCTACTCGATTTCCAGAAGCCATTCCCTTGAGAACAATTACTGCTAAGGTAGCAGTAGAGAAGTTAACCCAATTCTTTGAGAGATATGGATTACCAATTGAAGTTCAATTGGATTAAGGTTCTAATTTCATGTCTCAGACATTTGAAGAAGTTATGGGTAATTTGGGTTTCAAACAGTTAAAATCTTCAGCATATCACCCCACAGAAACAGGGAGCTTTGGAAAGATACCATCAAACTCTTAAAACAATGATTCGGGCATACTGTTATGAATACCCCCATAATTGAGGTAAAGGACTAGACTTTCCTTTATTTGCCACCAGAGATTCACCGAATGAGTCTATAGGTTTTAGTCCTTTTGAATTGATTTACGGACATGGGATAAGAGGTCCTCTAAAACTAATCAAAGACAGGTTTTTAGAACAGAGGGATGAATCTTCTGTACTACACTATGTATCCATGTTCTGGGAAAGGCTCACGAAAGCTAGCAATATGGCTCAGGAACATCTTAAAGCAACCCAAACCACTATGAAAAAATGGGCAGACAAGAACACAAAGACCTGTACATTTCAGCCAGGGGATGAAGTATTAGTATTAGTATCTTTACAGGGTGAATCATTAAAAGCACGGTTCAGTGGTTCGTATAAAGTGGTCAAAAGAATTGGGACGGGAAATTACTTGATTGACACTCCAGATCACCGGAAAAAGAATTGGCTGTTTCATATCAATATGCTCAAACAATATTATCGCCAGGAGGAGGATAAGCCAGTACAGGTATGTCAGGTAATGGGGACAGTTGAGAATGAAAGGGATGATGAGGGTGAGGCAGAAGGAGGTCTAGACGATTCTCAAATTGAACCTCCTACTATCCGGTTAGTTAATACAGAATGGCTAGGAAGATTGGACACCATGGTGTTGTACTTTGATGCAGGGCAACAAGAAGACCTAACAAGGCTACTTACAGCATTTAAAAGAGCCTGCAGAGATATGCCAGGATGTACAACCTTATCCACACATGATGTGGATGTAGGGGAATCCATTCCTATAAAACAGCATCCTTACCACTTAAGTCCAAACAAACAGGCCCATGTAAAAGTAGAAATCCAATACATGCTGGAAAACAACTTAATTGAACCTAGTCAAAGCAGCTGGAGCTCACCAACAGTATTAGTGCCTAAACCTGATGGATCAACCCGACTTTGCATAGACTACAGAAAAGTCAATGTAGTAGCAAAGGCAGACTTTGCATAGACTACAGAAAAGTCAATGCAGTAACGATGGCAGACTCCGACACAATTTCTTGCTTGGAAGACTGTATTGACAGAATGGGCGATGCCATGTTTCTTACAAAGATAGATTTGTTAAAGGAATACTGGCACAGTCCTTTAACACCCCGAGCTAAAGAAATATCAGCTGTTAACACACTGGACGGTCTTACCAGTGCCGAGTGATGCCATTCAGGCTAAAAAATGTCCCAGCAATCTTTCAGAGATGAATGAATCAAGTGGTAGCTAGTGTTCCCAACTGTGTAGTGTATCTTGATGATGTGCTAATATACAGTAACACTTGGAAGGAACACTTGAAACAGCTGGAAACTGTTTAAAAAATTACAAGCAGCTGATTTAGTGGTAAATCTGGCAAAAAGTGAATTCGCAGAAGCAAGAGTGACCTACCTCGGGCAGATTGTGGGGCAAGGATAAGTGTTGCCAGGAACGGCAAAAGTACAAGCCTCGGTGGAGTTCCCTATCCCTAAGACTAAGCGTGAAATCATGAAGTTTTTGGTTTCTAGAGAAAGACTGTACCAAATTTCAGTACTGTAGCTGCTCCACTAGCTGATTTGCTACAGAAAAAGAAAACTGAGCTAGTGTTGTCAGGGGAGTTCCAAGCATTATTTGAAAAGCTAAAGGCCATTTTGAATAATGAACCAGTGTTGGCTGCTCCAAATTTTGCTAAGTCCTTCAAGGTAGCAACTGATTCTAGTGACCTAGGGGTCGATGCAGTCCTGTTACAAGCTGATAGAAAGTTGGCATAGGAAAACCAGTGGGATACTTTTCAAAAAAACTGAATTGCCACCAAAAAAGGTATTCCACTATGGAAAAAGAAAGGTTAGGCCTATTGTTGGCCCTTAAACATTTTGAAGTATATGTCCGCCACAACTACAGAGAAACACTAATATATACTGACCATAATCCATTAACCATAGTGGAAAAATTTTAAGCCCAAAATGCCAGAATATTCTGATGGAGTTTATTGTTACAGCCTTATCACTTAAAGATTGTACATCTTTTGGGAAAAAACAATGTTATCACTGATGCTGTGTCATGAATTTAACTTTGTTGAGTTACATGAGTAAAGATGGCACAAAACAAAATTGTGTTAACTACAAGTTGAGTGAATGGGGGCATAAGTGCGAAAATGTGTTTAAAATGTTTTCGACTTCTGTTTTTTTACATTCGAATGAAACGCATTCGAAAATGCAGTTTCATTTTGTCAAGGGCAGTGGTGTTACATGGATTTTGTTTTGTATTATAAAGCTTAAGATTCTGTGTGTTTTAAAAACTGAAACAGGATTTCAGTGGACATTGAGACACCTGCAAATAGCTGAAATTTATGAATGTTTTGAAAGGAAGTTCAAAACAAAAGCTGAACTTAATAAGTGTTTTGAAAGGAAGCTGAACTTGTACACAAGAACAGGAAAGCAGGTAATTTCAAGGAAACCAGCAAGGGGTTTAACCTCTCGGCTACTCTTTGAGTGACAAGAGAGAGACTTTATGGCTGGACATGTGACTTAGTTCTGGAAGTTTCAATTTCACTTTGAACCTTTTTAAAAACCAGTGAGTTGGACAAAGAGCAGGCATTTAAAATTTGGTTGAACTGCCTGGCGGTTAGAGGAAGACCCAGAAAAAGGGATGCCTCTCTCTGTAAAGGATTCCTGCATCTCTTGAGTAGAAACTCTATATTTCAAAAGTGGCAGATTCCTATTGCCTCCTGCCTAAGAATCCCTGCATCAATGGCTACATCTTGTCTGCACTGAGTGTGAAGAAGGGAGTTTGGTAAGTGAGTGAATTTTAAGGGTCGATCTCTCAAGACCTGTTTTTTTTTACATCTAGCAATTAATTGAAATTTCTGTTTCAGTTAGGAGGTAAGTTAGGTTTCTTGCAGTTTTAAATAGGGGTAACTAACATTCTGACAGTAGATGTAGCCAGTTAATTAGGTAGCCAGTTTAACTGGTTTCTGAGCTGCAGCAGAGCTCTAGCAGAGCTGACACAGCATTATTTTCAGAGTATAAATTCAGGGGACTCTCAGTGCTGCTTGTCTGCAGTGAGCACTGCTGGAGGGCACAGAGTGTTAAAGGAGTTTGATAATTGAAGGAGTTTGGTAAGGAGGGGAACATAAATTAAGAAAAAAATTTTGAATGCACGGAGTGTAAAGTGGGAGTTTGTTGCATGAGGAAAGGGAACCTTTCTTTCTTCTACCTTTTTTCAGCCTCCAGTAGCTGCCTCTCTCTTCAGTACAGGGGAAGAAGCTGATTGATGAGTAACTGGTAAGTTATTTTACTTCTCATCGTAATAAAAAGTTTTTAAAGTTGCGTCATGGCAGGTCAGCTCAGCCAAGTGGAATGTACAGTCTGTGGCATGTGGGAAGTCATGGACGCACCACGTGTCCTAGACAAACACATCTGCAGGAAGTGTCACCGGCTGCAGAAGCTTGAGCTCTGGGTTTCGGAACTCGAGCAGCAGCTGGAGTCACTGTTGTGCATCCGCGAGGCGGAGGACTACGTGGATAGCACGTTTTGGGAGGTAGTCACAAGGCAGGTTAGGAGCACGCAAGCAGAGAGGGAATGGGTGACCGCCAGGCAGTCTAAGAGAACCAGGCAGAGAGTGCAGGAGGCCCCGAGTCTATCTTGCTTGCTAATCGGTTTTTCATTTTGGACACTGATGAGACTGATGGTTCCTCGGAGGAGTGCAGTCAGAGCAAAATCCGTGGCACCACAGGTCGATCAGCTTCACGGGAAGGGAGGAAGAAGAGTGGAAAAGCAATAGTGATAGGGGATTCCATATGGGATCAGACAGGTGTTTCTGCAGGAGTAAGCGTGACTCCAGGTTGGCGTGTTCCCTCCCTCATGCCAGGGTCAAGGATGCCACAGAGCGGCAGGAGGACATCTTTCTGCGGGAGGGTGAACAGCCAGAGGTCGTGGTCCACATTGGTACCAATGACATAGATAGGAAGAGCGATGAGGGAGGTATGAAGGAAATTAAAAAGCTGGACCTCCAAAGCAGTAATCTAAGGATTACTTCCAGTGCCACGTGCTAGTGAGCATAGGAATAGGAGGATTGATCAACTGAACACGTGGCTGGAGAATTGGTGCAGGAGGCAGGCATCAGACTTCTGAGGCATTGGGACCGGTTCTGTGGCAGGTGGGACCTGTACAAGATGGACAGGCTACACCTTAACAGGACCAGAACTAATATCCTCACAGGGAGATTTGCTAGTGCTGTTGGGGAGGGTTTAAACTAGCTTGTCAGGAGGATGGGAACCTGAGAGGTAGCTCAAACTGGAAGGAAGTAAAACTGGTAACAGGAGGTAGAAAAGTAGCAAGTGACATTAGAAGGCAGGCAAAACAAAGGCGAGCATCAACTAGGCTTAGAATGCAGAATGTCAAGAAGACAAGGTTAAGGGCACTCTACCTGAATGCACACAGCTTTCGCAACAAGGTAGATAATTTAAAGGCCCAAATAGAGGTAAATGGGTTTGATCTAATTGCCATAACGGAAATGTGGCTACAGGGTGACCAAGACTGGGAACTGAATATTCAAGGATATTTGACATTTAGAAAAGACAGGCAAAAAGGAAAAGGAGGTGGTTTTGCGCTGATCATAAGGGAGGGATCAGTACATTAGTAAGGGAGAATCTCAGATCGGAAGAACAAAATGTGGAATCTGTTTGAATGGAGCTAAGAAACAGCAAGGGGCAGCAAACATTGGTAGGAGATTTTGAGAGGCCACCAAACAGTATTGGTAGTATGGACATAGTATTAATCAGGAGATTAGAGTGGGTAATACAGTAATCATGGGTGACTTCAATCTGCATATAGACTGGGTAAACCGAATGAGCACTAATACCGTGGAAGACGAGTTTCTGGAGTGTGTTCGGGATAGTTTTATAGAGCAGTATGTTGAGGAATCAACTAGAGAACAGGCTATTTTAGATCTAGTATTATGTAATGAGAAAGGGCTAATTAATAATCTTCTTGTAAAAGATCCTTTAGGGATGAGTGACCATAATATAGAATTTTACAATATATTTGAAAGTGAGGTAATTCAATCTGAAGCCAGGGTGATAAATTTGAACAAAGGAAATTATGAAGGTATGAGGGGCAAATTGTCTGAAGTGGATTGGGAAAATACATTAAAAGGTATGACAGTACATAGGCAATGGATAGTCTTTAAAGAAATATTACATAGTTTACAACAATTATACATTCCTTCAAAATGGGGTGTATGGGGTTTTAAGATAGAGGTCGTACCCTTGTATTTTCAGTCAGTTGCATCCTATTTGTAGGATGGGCTGGAATCACTGGTCCTCATCTACAACCAGCTCTCACTGCTGGCTCCAAACGCAACGCCCCGGTATACTGTCTCAGCTGACGGGTGAAATGTAGTGAGGGGAGAAATGAACATGACACCACCTAGGCAGATGTCTTTCTTGATAAAGATAACAGCCAGGGCAGAAGAATTCCAAGCAGCTCAAGTGACCATCATGTCCTGAACCAAAGGCGTACCACACCATATTGTGTGGACTACGATTGTTGGTATACCAGCTGTGGATATAATAGCAAGGGAAGGAGGGTCCCTTCAAGCCTTAGCCGGCAACTCACCTCGGAGAGGGGAAGCTCTGAATCCAAACCTACGGCTTGGAGACCTTGCTGCCGCCGTTCCAGTTTACTGGGCCACGATAGATGAGCTCCAGGCTTAAAGGGTGGAGTCAGTCAGCGCAAACTGTATGCCATCTTAAAGCACCACTGCACAGGCAGGAAGGAAATCCATCCGCCCCAACTATAACTCAACAAGTAAGTCAAGTAGCGACGGGAAAGGGGCAAAAACGACAGGTAAAAGATGGTACTGGCAGCCGCAGTTCCAATTCTGAATGCAGGCAGCTCAGGATATTGGTCGGTTTGATGATGACCTAGAGACGACATCATCAGCCGGTTTCACCCTGAGCTACCAAGCAGCCTTTTTGAAGGACAGCATTGCTTGCTCCAAAATTGGAGAAGGGCCGAGAAAACGTGACCTAAACAAATGCTCCTCTCCCTACCACCCAGTTGGCTAGCCGCTGTCAACAGGCATCTCTTAATGTGGTCAAACTACGACCGAGAAGGAAACGCAAATGCCTAACCTCGCTTCAAAAGGTGGGAAAAGAAGAAAAATTCTGAAACTCGCCTGCTGGAACGTGAGAACAATGCTCGACTCTGGTGTCAACAGTCGCCCCAACGACGCTCAGCCCTGGTGGCCCATGAGCTAGCCAGACTAGACATAGCAGCCCCAAGTGAGGTCCACTTCTCAGAGCGAGGCAGCCTGACAGAACACAATGCTGGCTACACCCTCTATCGGTAAAGTAGACCTCAAGGTGAACGACGCCACATTGGTGTCAGCGTCATGGTGAAGACGACTATCACCACCAAACTTTCAAGCCTGCCAATCAGCCATTCTGAACACATGTCCTTGCGCCTGCCCCTCCAAGACCAGCAGCATGCAACTCTCATCAGCATTTATGCTCCAACCCAACTAACAAAGATAAGTTCTACACAGATCTCCATGAACTCATACAGAATGCTCCTTCCAAGGACAAAATTGTTGTCCTTGGCAATTCCAATGCCACAGTGGGCCGTGACAGCCTGGCATGGAAGGGAGTGCTCTGAAACCATGGAGTTTGAAACTGTATTGAGAAAACGGACGCTTACTGTTGGAACTCTGCAGAAAAGCAGCAGTCCAAAACCAACACCTTCTTTCAAGAAAAAGATTGCTTCAAGACCACATGGATGCATCCCCGCTCTAAACACTGGAACCTGATAGATTACATCTTGGTGCGCCAGTGTGGTCTAAAGGACGTTCTGCATACTAGAGTCATGTCCAGTGCTGACTGTCATATAGACCACCGGCTCGTCCGTTCAAAGCTGAGCTTCCAATTCAAGCCTAGGCCGAAGAACAGGCCTAGAGACAATCCAAAGAAATTGAGTCAGCAACCTGCAAACCTCATCTTGCAGAGATCGATATCAAGCAACCTTACAGACTAGACTGGAACATCCTGATCTCACTGCTGATTCCAGTCCAGAAGAACTCCGAGAACACATCGAAGCTGCAGTGCTGGATACTTCCAACAAGGTCTTCGGACCAACACCAAGAAGAATAGGGACTGGTTTGATGAAAATGACAAGGAAATTCAACATCTGCTAAAAATAAAAAGGTCAGCTCATCAGGCTCACCCGGCCAGCAAGAGAAAAAGACTGACTATTGTCAAGCATGCAGCACCCTTCAACTTAAACTGAGGAACATCCAAAATGACTGGTGGATCGCACTTGCGGAAAAAACTTAACTGTACGCTGATACTGGCAACGTAAGAAGTTTCTATTGTCAAGCATGCAGCATCCTTCAACTTAAACTGAGGAACATCCAAAATGACTGGTAGATCGTACTCCACGCGATATCAAGAAATGGCTGAAGGCACTGGAGACTGCAAAAGCTATTGGCCCTGACAACATTCCGGCAATAGTACTGAAGACTTCTGCTCCAGAACTCGCTGCATCTCTAACCAAGCTGTTCCAGTACAGTTACAACATTGGCATCTACCTGGCAATGTGGAAAATTTCCCAAGTATGTCCTGTCCACAAAAGCAGAATAAATACAACCTGGCCAATTACTGCCCTATCAGTCTACTCTCAATCATCAGCAAAGTGATGAAAGGCGTCGTTGACAATGCTATTAAGCAGCACTTACTCAGAAATAACCTGCTCTCTGACGCTCAGTTTGGGTTCCGACAGGGCCACTCAGCCCCTGACCTCATCACAGCCTTGGTCCAAACATGGGCAAAAGAGCTGAACTCAAGAGGTGAGGTGAGAGTGACTGCCCTTGACATCAAAGCAGCATTTGACTGACGATGGCATCAAGGAGCCCTAGCAAAACTGGAGTCAATAGAAATCAGGGGAAAACTCTCTGCTGGTTGGCGTCATATGTAGCGTAAAGGAAGATGGTTGTGGTTGTTGGAGGTCAATCATCTGAGCTCCAGGACATCACTGCAGGAGTTCCTCAGGGTAGTGTCCGAGGCCCAACCATCTTCAGCTGCTTCATCAATGACCTTCCTTCCATCATAAGGTCAGAAGTGGGGATGTTCGCTGAGGATTGCACAATGTTCAGCACCATTCGCAATTCCTCAGATACTGAAGCAGTCCGAATCCAGATGCAACAAGACCTGGACAATATCCAGGCTTGGGCTGATAAGCAGCAAGTAACATTCACACCACACAAGTGCCAGGCAACAACCATCTCCAACAAGAGAGAATCTAACGATCTCTCCTTGATGTTCAATGGCATTACCATCGCTGAATCCCCCACTATCAACATCCAGGGGGTTACCATTGACCAGAAACTGAACTGGACCGGACATATAAATACTGTGGCTACAATAGCAGGTCAGAGGTTGGGAATTCTGTGGTAAGTAACTCGCCTCCTGTCTCCCCAATGCTTGTCCACCATCTACAAGGCACAATTGAGGAGTGTGTTGGAATACTCTCCACTTGCCTGGATGGGTGCAGCTCCAACAACACTCAAGAAGCTCGACACCATCCAGGACAAAGCAGCCTGTTTGATTGGCATCCCATGCACCACCTTCAACATTCGCTCCCTTGCTTGCATGGAGGGTAATGTCATCATGGATTGGTTGTATCAAAGGCCTGTTTCTGTGTTATTACATATGTAGAACTGTATAGAACGTAAGCACAGAAACAGGCCATTCAGCCCAACTGCTCTATGAATTTTAATGTTCCACACGAACCCTCCTCCCACCTCTCTGACTGGAACATCGGAACAGGAGGAGGCCATTTAGGTCCTTCAGATTTTTTTACCATTCAGTTAGATGATGGTTGACTTTGGACCTCAACTCCCAGTCGCCCATGTTGGTGCCATATCTTTCAATAACCTTGTCTAACAAAAATCTATCAATCCCAGTTTTGACATTTTCAATTGACCCCAGGCCTCAACAGGTTTTTTGGGGAGAGAGTTCCAGATTTCCACTGCCCTTTGTGTGAAGAAGTGCTTCCTGACATCACCCCTGAAGGGCCTGTCTCGAATTTAAGCTTACGTTCCCCTTTCTCTGGACTCTGTCACCAGAGGAAATAGTTTCTCTCCATCTACCCAATTAACTCCTTTAATTAACTTATAAACAATTCAATTCGATCACCCCTGGTCTATGTCCTCTTGATTTAACCCTTCATAAACCCTATCAGCATAAGCTTCTGTATATTTTTTTAAAGGAAGTCTAATCTTACAATAAATCCACAAGTTACTTTCATCTTTTCTTTTCTTTCTGCTCAGTTTTGTTTGTGTGCATTCAACTCTAAATGATCACATATTTGATTAAATTGTTCATTCTTTTTACAAACAGGTCACTAAGTGAAGCCAGTCCTCCAGAGTTCAGCATTGGGATGACAGTAAAGATGTCTGGTCGATCATAATTTTTTGCTTTTTTAAAAAATAAATCCTTTTTTAATTAAATTGCGAATAAGCTCTTCAAATATTGCAAATTGGTTGTTTTTCATGTGGAGTTTGGAAAGGTACTTCTTGAAATATAAAGCTGTCTCTTGGGAAACTATTTTGTGTTTATCAGAATGTAACTGTAATTATTTTTAATGTTGGTGTCTACATTTCCATGTGACAGTTGTTATTGTCTGTAGCAATGATTGATATATCTTTAGAACTGAACTCCAGGATATCTGGCAAAACACAAATAGAATGAGGTGCATTTTTCCACTTGTATAACTGAGTAACCTTTTGGCAGGCGGATGTGTTCCAACGTTTTGGATTATTCTGGGGAAGCCCTGCGAATGGCTTTCAGATCATCAGGCATACTGTGCAGTACACACAATGCTAGATGCAAGTAGACGTGTCAAAAAGGGTAGGCGGAATGGTTAGAGAACAATTAAACGACAAATATTGACAAAAAATTGTGCCAAGAAATTCCTGTGGTAAAATTCCATGTGGTACAATGAAAGTACTTTGGAAGAAAAATTGACTTCAACAAAAGCAGCAACAACAACTTGCATTTATCTAGCACCTTTAATGCATTGAAACATCTCAAGGCACTTCACAGGACCAATGAACAAACAAAATTTGGCACTGGATCACATAAGAAATTATTTTTTCTTTATTCTATCTTGGGTTGTGAGCATCACTGGCTCGGCCAGCATTTATAGCCCATCCCTAATTGCCCTTGACAAGGTGGTGATGAGCCACTGTCTTGAATCACTGCAGTCCATGTGGTGCAGGTACACCTACAGTGCTGTTAGGAAGGGAGTTCCAGGATTTTGACCCAGCGACAGTGAAGGAACAACGATATAGTTCCAAGTCAGGATGGTGAGTGGCTTGGAGGGGACCTTGCAGGTGGTGATGTTCCCATGCATCTGCTGCCCTAGACGTTCGAGGTGGTAGAGGTCACAGGTTTAGAAGGTGCTGTCAAAGGAGCCTTGGTGAGTTGCAGAATGGTACACACTGCTGCCACTGTGCGCCAGTGGTGGAGGGAGTGAATGTTGAAGGTGACGGATGTGGTGCCAATCAAGCGGGCTGCTTTCTCCTGGATAGTTATACCACTGGATAGAGCATTAAGCAAGAAATTATTGGAGCTGGTAGCAAAAGCAATGTAATAATTGTGGGGAACTTTGATCTCCATGTAGACTGGGATAATGAAATTGGCAAGAGTGGTCTCGAAGATGAGTTTGTAGAATATTTTCAGGACAGTTTCTTGGAGTAATACATTGTGGAACCGACTAGGGATAAAGCTATCATAGGTCTCGTATTGTGTAATGAAGCAGGGTTAATTAGTAATATCATAGTAAAAGATCCACTCGGAAATAGTGATCATAATACCATTTAATTCCATGTTAATATTGAAAGTGACTCCAATCACAAACAAGAACCTTAAACTTAAATGAAGCCCAATTACATAGGTATGAGGGGAGAACAGGCTAATGTAAATTGGGTAAATAGACTAAAAGATATGATGGTAAATAAACATTTAAAGAAACAATTCAAAATGTTCAACAAAAATACATTCTATTGAAAAACAAAAAACTCAGCAAGAAAGACCCATTCGTGGCTCACTCATGAGGTTAAGAATAGTATTAGATTAAAAGAAGAGGCTTGCAATATTGCAAAAACGAGTAGCAAGTCTGAGGATTGGGAGTGTTTTTAAAAAACAGCAAAGGGCCACCAAAACAATGATTAAAAAAAGAAAAAATAGAATGAGACTAAAGTAGCCAGCAATATAAAACAGATTGTAAGAGCTTTTATAAGTACATAAAAAAGGAAGAGAGTAATTAAAGTAGAAGTTGATCCCTCAGAGGCAGAGACAGGAGCAATCTTCATGGGGAATGAGGAAATGGCAGAGGTATTGAACAAATATTTTGTGTCCGCCTTCACATTAGAAGACACAAGTTTCATACCAGAAATATACGAAAGCCTAGGGGCTAGAAATAGTGAGGAAATTAAGGATATTAATATCAGCAAAGAAAAAGTATTGGGACTAAAACCCGACAAATCCCCAGGACCTGATAGCCTACCCACTAGGGTTCTAAAAGAGATAACGGCAGAGATAGTGGATGTACTAGCTATGAGATTTTCCAAAATTGCTTAGATTCAGGAATGGTCCCATCAGACTGGAAATTGGCAAATGTTACAGCGCTTTTCAAGAAAGGAGGAAAAGAGAAAACAGGGAACTACAGGCCAGTTACCCTAACATAAGAACACAGGAGCAGGAGTAGGCCATTCAGTCTATCGAGCCTGCTCCGCCATTCACAAGAACACAAGAAATAGAAGCAGAAGTAGACCATGTGGCCCATCGAGCCTGCTCTGTCATTCAATACAATCATGGCTGATCTTGGACTTCAATTCCACTTTCCTGCCCACTTCCCATATCCCTTGATTCCCTGTGAGACCAAAAATCTATGTATCCCAGCCTTAAATGTATTCAATGATGGAGCATCCACAATCCTCTGGGGTAGAGAATTCCAAAGATTCACAACCCTTTGAGTGAAGCAATTTCTCCTCATCTCAGTCCTGAATGATTGGTTCTTTATCCTGAGACTGTGTCCCCATGTTCTAGATTCCCCGACCAGTGGGAACAATCTCTCAGCTTCTACCCTATCAAGCCCTTTCAGAATCTTGTATGTCTCAATTAGATCACCTCTCATTCTTCTAAACTACAGAGAATATAGGCTCAATTTACTCAGCCTCTCATCAAAGGACAACCCCCTCATCCCAGGCACCAATTTAGTAAATCTTCACTGCACTGCCTCCGGTACAAATATATCCTTTCTTAAATGTGGAGACTGAAACTGCACACAGTATTCCAGGTGCGGTCTCACCAAAGCCCTGTACAATTTTAGTAAGACTTCTTTATTCCTGTACTCCAATCCCCTTGCAATAAAGGCCAACATGTCCTTTGCCTTCCTAATAGCCTACTGCACCTGCATGTTAACTTTGTGGGTTCCTTGTACGAGTATCCCCAAATCTCTCTGAACATCAACACTTACCAGTTCCACACCTTTTAAAAAACATTCTGCTTTTCTATTTTCATGACCAAAGTGAATATCTTCACACTTCCCTACATTATACTCCATTTACCATCTTGTTGCCCACTCACTTAATCTGTCTATATCTCTTTGCAGCCTCTCTGTGTCCTTCCCACAGCTTACCTTTCCACCGAGCTTTGTATCATCAGCAAACTTAGATACATTACTCTCTGTCTCTTCATCCAAGTCATTAATATAGATTGTAAATAGCTGAGGCCCCAGCACTGATCCTTGCGACACCCCACTATTCACTACTCCCTGGGTACCTTGCACAGACATGTACAATGATATTTTTGTGGTTGCAGACCAACTTAACATTGATTGTGTGGAATCCCTTTTGGTTGATGAAAACTGTTGTTTGATCTGAGGATGCCTTGATTGCTACATGTGTGCATTCTATGACTCCCTGAAATTATGGGAATCCAGCCAAAGCAGAAAAGCCGATAGCCTTCTCGTTCTGACTGGCCTCATCGGAGGGAAACATGGCATCAGTCACCTGCGAGATGCACCTGTGGGCAGCAGTTTGGGAGATTCTACAAATGTCACCCAGCAGATCCCTGGAAGGAGCCAGAGATGAAGAAATTCAGAGCTGTGGTGACCCTGATGGCCACTGGCAATGTGTGTCCACCTGATCCCCTTGGCAGGAGGTCTTCTTCCAGGAGGCTGCACTTGAGGGGAATGTCTGAACTCCTGATGCACTGGTGCTCAGTAATCTCCACGAATCCCTTCCTTTATCTCTGTACCGTGCGCTGGAGGGATCACCTCCTGCGATCTGGAGCTCTGTGCTCATCCCCTCTGTCCTGTGGAGCGGCAGGTGGCTGAGAAGAAACCTGCTCCTGCTGATGTTGGTGTTGCTGCTGTTGCTCTTGTTCCTCATCAGAGAGCCAATATAAAGCTGCATAAGCTTTTTTTAAATTCATTCATGGGGTGTGGGCATCGCTGGCTCGGACAGCATTTATTGCCTGTCCCTAATTGCCCTTGAGAAGGTGGTGGTGAGCTGCCTTCTTGAACCGCTGCAGTTCATGTGGGGTAGATACACCCACAGTGCTGTTAGGAAGGGAGTTCCAGGATTTTGACCCAGCGACAGTGAAGGAATGGTGATACAGTTCCAAGTCAGGATGGTGTGTGGCTTGGAGGGGAACTTGCAGGTGGTGGTGTTCCCATGTATCTGCTGCCCTTGTCCTTCTAGGTGGTAGATGTCACGGGTTTGGAAGGTGCTGTCTAAGGAGCCTTGGTGCATTGTTGCAGTGCATCTTGTAGATGGTACACACTGCTGCCACTGTGTGTCGGTGGTGAAGGGAGTGAATGTTTGTGGATGGTGGTGCTAATCAAGTGGGCTGCTTTGTCCTGGATGGTGTTGAGATTCTTGAGTGTTGTTGGAGCTGTACTCATCCAGGCAAGTGGAGAGTATTAGATCACACTCCTGACTTGTGCCTTGTAGATGGTGGACAGGCTTTGGGGAGTCAGGAGGTGAGTTACTTGCCGCAGGATTCCTAGCCTCTGATCTGCTCTTGTAGCCACAGTATTTATATGGCTACTTCAGTTCAGTTTCTAGTCAATGGTAGCCCCCCAGGATGTTGATAGTGGGGGATTCAGCGATCGTAATGCCATTGAATGTTAAGGGGAGATGGTTAGATTCTCTCTTGTTGGAGATGGTCATTGCCTGGCACTTGTGTGGCGAGAATGTTTCTTGCAACTTATCAGCCCAAGCCTGGATATTGTCCAGGTCTTGCTGCATTTCTATACGGACTGCTTCAGTATCTGAGGAGTCGCGAATGGTGCTGAACATTGTGCAATCAGCGAACATCCCCACTTCTGACCTTATGATGGAAGCAAGGTCATTGATGAAGCAGCTGAAGATGGTTGGGCCTAGGACACTACCCTGAGGAACTCCTGCAGTGATGCCCTGGAGCTGAGATGATTGACCTCCAACAACCACAGCCATCTTTCTTTGCGTTAGGTAGGACTCCAACCAGCGGAATGTTTTCCCTCTGATTCCCATTGACCTCAGTTTTGCTGGGGCTCCTTGATGCCATACTCAGTCAACTGCTGCCTTGATGTCAAGGGCAGTCACTCTCACCTCACCTCTTGAGATCAGCTCTTTTGTCCATGTTTGAACAAAGCATAATGAGGTTAGGAACAGAGTGGCCCTGGCGGAACCAAAACTGAGGGTCAGTGAGTAGGTTATTGCTAAGTGAGTGCCGCTTGATAGCACTGTCAACGACACCTTCAATCACCTTACTGATGATCGAGAGTAGGCTGATGGGGCGGTAATTGGCCGGGTTGTACTTGTCCTGCTTTTTGTGTACAGGACATACCTGAGCAATGTTCAACATTACTGGGTAGATGCCAGTGTTGTAGCTGTACTGGAACAGCTTGGCTGTGAACGCGGCTAGTTCTGCAGCACAGGTCTTCAATACTATTGACAGAATTGTTGTCAGGGCCCATAGTCTTTGCAGTATCCAGTGCCTTCAGTTGTTTCTTAATATCACGTGGAGTGAATTGAATTGGCTGAAGTCTGGCATCTGTGATGCTGGGGACTTCAGGAGGGGGCCGAGATGGATCATCAACCCAGCACTTAGGGCTGAAGATTGTTGCAAATGCTTCAGCCTGATCTTTTGCACTGATGTGCTGGGCTCCCCCATCATTGAGGATGGGGATATTTGTGGAGCCACCTCCTGCAGTTAGTTGTGTAATTGCCCACCACCATTCATGACTGGTTGTGGCAGGACTGCAGAGCTTAGATTTGATCCGTTGGTTACGGGATCGCTTAGCTATCTATTGCATGCTGCTTACGCAGTTTGGCATGCAAGTAATGCTGGGTTGTAGCTTCACCAGGTTGACACTTCATTTTGAGGTACACCTGGTGCTGCTCCTGGCATGCACTCCTGCACTCTTCATTGATCCAGGGTTGGTCTCCTGGCTTGATGGTAATGGTAGAGTGGGGGATATGCCGGGCCATGAGGTTACAGATTGTGGTTGAGTACAATTCTGCTGCTGACGGCCCACAGCGCCTCATGGATGCCCAGTTTTGAGTTGCTAGATCTGTTCGAAATCTATCCTATTTAGCTTGGTGGTAGTGTCAAACAACACGATCGAGGGTATCCTCAATTTGAAGGCGAGACTTTGAGGTAGTTACTCCTACAAATAGTGTCATGGACAGATGCATCTGCAGCAAGCAGATCGGTGGGGACGAGGTAAAGTATGTTTTTCCCTCTTGTTGGTTCTCTCACCACCTGCCGCAGACCCAATCTCACAGCTATGTCCTTTAGGACTCGGCCAGCAGTGGTGCTCCTGAGCCACTCTTGGTGATGGACATTGAAGTCGCCCACCCAGAGTACATTCTGCACCCTTGCCATGCTCAGTGCTTCCTCCAAGTACTGTTCAACATGGAGGAGTACTGATTCATCAGCTGAGGGAGGGCAGTAGGTGATATCAGCAGGAGGTTTCCTTGCCCATGTTTGACCTGATGCCATGAGACTTCATGGGATCCGGAGTCAATGGTGAGGACTCCCAGGGCAACTCACTCCTGACTGTATACCACTGTGCCACCCCTTCTGCTGGGTCTGTCTTGCCAGTGGGACAGGACATACCAGGGGATGGTGATGGCAGCGTCTGGGACATTGTCTGTAAGGTATGATTCCACGAACATGACTATGTCAGGCTGTTGCTTGACCGGTCTGTGGGACAGCTCTCCCAACTTTGGCACAAGCCCCCAGCAGTTAGTAAGGAGGACTTTACAGGGCTAGGTTTGCCATCGTCATTTCCAGTGCCTAGGTAGATGCCGGGTGGTCTTTCCGGTTTCACTCCTTATTGGCTTTGTGGTGGTTAGATACAACTGAGTGTCTTGCTAGGCCCTTTCAGAGGGCAGTTAAGAGTCAACCACATTGCTGTGGGTCTGGAGTCATATGTAGGCCAGACCAGGTAAGGTAGATTTCCTTCCCTAACGGGCATTAGTAAACCAGATGGGTTTTTACAGCAATCGACAATGGTTTCATGTCCATCATTAAACTAGGTTTTAATTCCAGATTTATTATTTGAATTTGAATTCAAATTCCACCATCTACTGTGGTGGGATTCGAACACATGTCCCCAGAGCAATACCCTGTGTCACTGGGTTACTAGTCCAGTGATGATACCACTGCGCCACCACCTCTCTTTTTCACACTTTGTTTATAGGTTTCCTGGGCTTCCTGGAACTCACCAGGTAAAACAAGGCACAAGGACTGTGGGGATTGACGGAATGAGCAATTCATAGGCAAGGCAGGCTTTAAATACTTAGATGCAGCAGCTGTTTCCTTCTCTAAGTGAAAGGTCTTTGCCCACAGGACTTGTTCTGAGTGTCTGCTATCACTGCTTTGGAGGCGATGTCCAAGACTTTGGAGGTCATTTCTGCTATCTTGGAAGTTTTTTGCCTTTGATCTGCTCTTCCCAGCTCTGGGCCTTCTCAGTAACATGGACAAACGAGCTCCAGTTAAATGTACAAGTTGGTGGGCTCCTGCCACATGCTGGCAGTATTTGCTTCTTTAACCTCCTCCACCCACCAACACTGCCCCCACCCCCGGCATGTTACAAATACCCCCGAAGTTTCTCTGATCCTGCAACCACATTGAATAGGAAGGTAGAACATCTCAATTATAATTGAAGATGAGCTGATAACCTTTGGCCTTTTCTCTCGTTAATACTCACAATTTTGTGGCCTTCATGCTGACTTTCACCTGCAGCAGAAAAGGAAATTCTTGCTCTTGGATCAAATGTGATTGACTATCCTGAACTCTTGAACTTTTTTGACCAATTTCTTCTGAGTAGAAGTGGGTTATTGGTGCCATTGTACAAAAAGGGAAAGGTCTGTAACCCAAGTTGGATCAGTGGATGTCATTTTAATTACTCGAAACCTGAATAGCTTTTCAGGAGCATAAGAACATAGGAGCAGGAGTAGGCCATTCAGCCCATCGAGCCTGCCCCACCATTCAATATGATCATGGCTGACCATCCACTTCAATGCCTTTTTCCCACACTATCCTCATATCCCTTTATATCATTAGTATTTAATAATCTGTCAATCTCTGCTTTAAACATACTCAATGACTGAGCTTCCACAGTCCTCTAGGGTAGAGAATTCCAAAGATTCATAACCCTCTGAGTAAGGAAATTTCTCCTCATTTCTGTCCTAATTGGCTTCCCCCTTATTTTGAAATTGTGTCCCCTGGTTCTAGACTCCACAACCAGGGGAAACATCTTACCTGCATCTACCCTGTCTATCCCTTTAAGTATTGTGTCGGTTTCAATTTGCTCACCTCTCATTCTTCGAAACTCTAGAGAATACAGGCCCAGTTTCCCCAATCTCTCTTCATAGGACAGTCCTGCAATCCCAGGAACAAGTCTGGTAAACCTTTGCTGCACTCCCTCTATGGCAATAATATCCTTCCTAAGGTAAGGGGACCAAAACTGCACACAGTACTCCAGGTGCGGTTTAACCAAGGTTCTATACAATTGAAGCAAGACTTCACTACTCCTGTACTCAAATCCTCTTGCGATAAAGGCTAACATACCATTTGCCTTTTTAATTGCTTGCTGCACCTACATGTTAGCTTTCAGTGACTTAATGACAAGGATTCCCAGGTCGCTTTGTACATCCACGTTTTTTAACCTCTTCCTACTTAAGAAATACTCTGCACATCTATTCCTTCTACCAAAGTGGATAACCTCGCATTTTTCCACATTATATTCCATCTGCCAGATTCTTGCCCATGCACTAAGTCTGTTTAAATCCCCTTGAAGCTGCTTTGCATCCTCCTCACAACACAAATTCCCACCTAGTTTTGTGTCATCCGCAAACTTGGAAATATTACATTTAACCCCCACATCCAAATCATTGATATATATTGTGAACAGCTGGGGCCCAAGTACTGATCCCTGTGGTACCCACTAGTCACAGCCTGCCGATGCGAGAATGACCCATTTATTCCTACTTTCTGCTTTCTGCCTGTTAACGAATCCTTAAATCCATGCCAGTATATTACCTTCTATTCCAGGTGCTTTAATTTTGCTAACCAAAAGCCTTCTGAAAATCCAAGAATACCACATCCACTGACTCCTCTTTATCAATTCTGTTAGTTGCATCTTCAAAAACCTCCCACAGGCTCATCAGGCCTGTGCTTTTATACGCTGTTTTTTCACTTCAGATATTTTTCAGATTTAATGTCATTGACCAGTCCTACGAGAAAACCTTCACTCCCTATCTCCCAAAAAGTGGTTTCACTTGCCCCAAATACAGAGGAGATTTACCAGGATGCTGTCAGGAATGGAGAATGTTAGCTATGAGGAAAGATTGGATCGGCTGAGGTTGTTTTCTTTGGCACAGAGGAGACTGAGGGGACATTTAATTGAGGTGTATAAAATTATGAGGGGCCGAGATAAAGTGGATAGGAAGGACATATTTCCCTTAGCAGAGAGGTCAATAATCAGGGGGCAGATATTTAAAGTAATTTGTAGAAGGATTAGAGCATTGAGGAGAAATATTTTCATCCAGAGGGAGGTGAGGGTCTAGAACTCACTACCTGAAAGCGTGGTAGAGACAGAAACCCTTATCGTATGTAAAAAATACTTGAATATGTACTTGGAGTGTTGTAACCTACAGGGCTACAGACCAAGGGCTGGAAAGTGGGATTAGACTGGATAGCTCATTTTTGGCCAGCACTGACAAGATGGGCCGAATGGCCTTTTTATGCCGTAAATTTTCTATATTTCTAAGTTTTAATGTTTTTATAACTAGATACATCTGTATGCTCCCCAAGGATCAAAGTAATCCCTCTTCATTTGCTTCCGAAAGACTGATGATATCACATACCCTTTCTGTCTTGACTTCAGAAGATATGACACCAGATTGTGATTTAGGCTTTAACTGCCAAACAAGCTTGTTAAACACTAAAATAATAAGTGAACAGTAACAGTGACACACTAGATTTTACAGTAGGTTTTAAGCTCAGCAATCTCCTTGAGTAAGCAGAAAATAACAAATAGTCACTGCCATTGCACTAAACATTATTCCACGTGATATCCTTATGTCGCCGTTCTTTTTTGGGAAGCTTTGTGGTCGGACTGTCTCCCTCCAGAGACTTCAGACAGACCCTGGAATTTAAGCGAGACAGTCTGAGAACTAATCCTCACAAAATAACTAGGAACAAGCAGAGGGACATGTCTGTCTGCTAAACGTAGAAGGAAACTAGCAATGAGATATATTTGCACTATTCCACAAGGAGCATGTATTTGAAAGGAATAACTTTTTTGCTTTCCTCAGGCACTCTGCTAAGAATAAAACAGCCACCTGTTTCACTGATGTCTTGAAATAAACAGGGGCATTTTTTTTTATCCCATTACTGTGAGCAAGGCTAGTTTTTAAATTTTTGTGTACCATAGCTTCGTCAAAAAAACCTTCAGAAAATTCAGTAACTTTCTGTGGAAATTTTGGCAGAACCTACACCTGGCAAAAATCATGGTCTGATTCTTGTCAATACGCATAACATGAGTTAAAAGGATCACAAATTTCCTTGTCTTTCAGGCTGCCTAGCCCTGGGAATTTTGGATCCTTAAAGATATTTTTATTTCAGCTTTCATGTTTTCAGTACAAGTACTAGAAACAAAGTGTGTGCAATTTGTGTGGCTTTCCCACTGTCAGTGCTCCAATCACCATGGTAGTACTGAGATGACATCGATGGGTTGCAGACATTGATGCAAATTTTGATGTCAAAATTTTGGAGTAAGCCATAAAGGAAGAATAACTTCCATTAACCGCACCTTTAAGACCTCCAGATGTCCCAAAGCATTTTACAGCCAAAAAATACTTCTGAAATAGGGCCATGGGATCTTTTACATCCATCTGAGGGGACAGACAGAAGTTCGGTTTAACGTCTCATCCGAAAGACTGCACCTCCGACAGTACAGCACTCCTTCAGTACTGCACTGGAGGGTCAGCCTAGATTTTTGTTCTGTAGGAATTGTGGCAGCCTAGTTGTGCACTGCAAGCTCCCACAAATTAAGCAGATAATCTACTGACTTGGAGCAGAGAGCATGACCCGCTGAGGCACGTCTGACACAGGTTTTTAATAATCCAGGAAGGCCAAGTATTTCACGCTGGCTAAATAAACATTAATTCGAACATATCAAAGAAAGAAGCAAAGTTTTATATTTTTTTTTAAAAACAGTAAATGAATATTGAATATCATTTCCTTTTCAAACCACTCCGATGTTTTAACATGTCAAAAAGTTAATGAAATTCATCTGTTTGATGGGTTTCCCAGCTTCTGATATTGGTAGGAAACAGGAAATCCAGACTCATTATAGAGTGAGTCAATGTCAGTTTTCACATTTCTTTCTAATACTCCATTATTGAAATAAAAATTAGACATCTATAAAAAATAACTGGAAAACTATTGAATTTCCAAAATCTGCTGAGTCCTTTAGAAATATTAACTAATTGATCTTTAGCATAATTCACTGATAAAGCACATCAAATGAGGGTTACAGAAAATAATTTCTCATTATTTATTATTCCTATTATTGAAATCAAAAAATTATTATTGTATTTTAAAGAAGTAGTGACAAGAATCATGTTCTCCTTCGAATGGATTGGTACTCAAATTTATCAGTAAGTATCAGAAGCAAGTCCGTTCAGACAATATTGGCAGAGAGAACCTCCTAACAAATTATATTTTGCTGCATCGTCTTTCAGGGTCAAAATTCCCAGCTGCTTGTGAAGAGTCCCAGAATGTCAATGAACAGCAACAACACCTTGCATTTCTATAGCACCCTTAACGTAGTAATACATCCCCAGTCACTTCACGGGAGGGTGGAAATTGCAGAGGGTCTGGACACAATCTTCCAATCCTCCTTGGATATAGGGGGTGGTGCCAGAGGACTGAAGAATTGCAAATGTTAAGCCCTGTTTTTAAAAAAAAAAACGGAGAGGATAAACCCAGCAAATACAGGCCAGGCAGATCTCAACCTATTTAAAAATATACTGCAGACAAGCGCTTTGCTGAAACCTGTCATTATAATGGCTGGTGGTGCTACCTTACCTCCTGTTCTGTTTAAAGGAGCACTCCCTTTGTGAAAATATTGTTTTTTTTTACCTCAAGAGGAAAGAGAGGCTGATCTATTGCAACATTTTTAATGAAAGCGATGGGAATTATTTTCACGGTTAATTTTGTCACATTTTCAAAATGCTTGAACAACAACAGCTTGCATTTATATAGCGCCTTTAGTGTAATAAAATATCCCAAGATGCTTCAGAGGAGTATAGTCAGACACATTTTGACACTGAGTTGTCCAGAGCATAAAACCAAGGAAATTCTGAGTTGCTATGTCACTTATTCTGATGCAGTGCAAAGGAGGGTCATTTGGGACAAGATGGGCTGATCACAGAAAGGTTCAAAATGTGCGCGGGAAGCTGGAGAGAGGGACAGAGCTTTAACAGCGGAAATCAGGCAGACATGACTTCCACCCAATTTTCCTGCCTGCAATAAATGTTACGCCCAAATTTACCTACTGCTAATGTTGTGAAAAATGGTGAGCAAATCACCCCCAAGTACAAACACAATCAGATGGTACAGAGATATTTTATTGCAGCTGTTTGGTTCCTTTCCAAAATTTTGAAGGATCTAATAAAGGTTTGAGAGAGGGCGGGGAGGAGGTAAGGGAAATAAGTTGCTGCATACCTTAGTACAATAAATGCTTACATTTATTACTGGGCAACATTCCAGTATATTTTGTGTTGCAGTAGGAGACTGTGAACCGATTTATGGTCCAGTTATATATGACAGTTTTGACATCACTGTAACATGAAATACTGTATAGTGGGGAGACAAGCCAATCAGTTGACCGCACATTGCAGTTTAGCAATCGGAATGAGATCCCTCTAAGAAGGAAGTCTACAATAGTCATAGTACAAACTGACTAATAAAACTTTGAGCCAGATTTTGCTGAAAAACTTAAGGGTGTCTGATGATGCTTGCCGTTAATGATGTGCAAATGGTCAACAATTTGTGACAAGGAAGAGGCATTCTGTGAATTGTGAATTGTTGCCACAAGTTGCTGAATGATTTGTACTCTTCCACCATTCAGGAAAACTACATCGTACCCTTAACCTCCCTGTGGTTTTCATAAAGTTGCTGCATTTACACATTAATTGTCCAATATGCTCACCCCAGAAAGTTAAGTCTTGTAATTAACAGCGCAAGTACCCTTTTAAACACTTTGTTAATCGTTAATGACTGCTAATCAACCTCTGTGGCCCAGAAAATAAACAATTAGAAGTGAACTCTCATTCCTTTAGGTTGTGAATCATTGTTGGAGATTTCAAAAATGTCAATTTTTTAAATAAATTCTTACTTTTCCCATTCTGTCTCTTTTCTCTGTCTCTCAATCAAATCTTTCTATCCCCCTCTTCATTTCTCACTCTCTCTCTTTAATTCACCTTAATTCTCAAGCTTTCTTGTGTTTATTTCACAATCCACAATTTGGTTAAGGAGATACCATGTTGGTTGCCCTTTTCATTCATGTCCCATGCCCTGTTGCCAACTCGCACTTTCTGCACCTTTGTGGAGCACAAATGTTTTGAGCTAAAGGGCACAGGGCAAGTCTAATTAACAGCAGAAGCTGTGAGATACCCTGTGACTCATGGAGAGAAAAAGAGAACACAACAGCCCAGATTTTACTGTAGGAATGAATTTAACAGTGCTTGCAATTAGGTAGACTTGTCCCTTACATATTTAGTTTAAAATTTTGTGTGTGGCAAGTTACTGAAAGTGTGAGCTGGTAATGGTACAGTGAGGAAGACAGGGTATCTCAGAGCTGAGTGATCAGGGCAAGCAATAGATTGAAGGGTTGTGAAATGAACAATGTAAGGTCTGAAAAACGGGTGTTAATTCGAGTGGGTGAATTCAATATCAAAGCAGGTACAGAAAGAGAAATAAAGAGAGGGAAAGAAAGATTGGATTACGAGAGAGAAGAAACAAAAGAGTCAGAAAGGAAAAGTTTTTAAAAATTAAATTAAAATTTGATATTTTTAAAATCTCCAACAACAATTAAAACCTGAAGGAATGAGACTCCACACTGGTAATCATCCATTTTCAGCGTCAGATAGGTTGACTGGCTTGTAACAAACATCAAAAGGGTACTTAGACTGATGGACAAGACTTAACCTATGGTGAGTTTAGTTCATATCTACTGCACAAATACAGCAATACCATTCACTCACCTCAGCGGTGAGTTAAACAATGAGATACTGTTTTCGTGAAGCTAATGGTGGAGTGGCATAACTCAGACAGCAACTTTTGGATTTCTCATAGTCATAGAGTTATACTGCATTTAATCGCACATCTGCCTTCCGCCTGAAGTTGCTGCACCATTTGAACATAAATAATGGTGGGTCTCATTAGCTTTACCATTATTGTGACAGCGAATTATGGTCCAATATGACAAAGCAAGAAGAGTAAAATTGAAGTTCAGGACTCATATGCATCTTTCCTCCATACAGCCATGCATGAACCTCCTCCATCAGCTGCACACAATCAACAGTAATGGCTTCAGTTCTGTGCAATCTCCGATTAGCAGTCAGTAATTGCTCTAAAGTTAGTTCCAGTCATCCAGAACATGTTCTGACAGAATACAAATGACTACATTCTGTTCCCCTGAAAGCATTACTGAAATGTAACTTAAACCTTGCAGATGCTCTCTACATCTTTCTAGGATATGCTAAGCTAGTAGATGTGTTTGAGATGTTGTGCAGATTTGCTTTTTGACAAACCTGTGTCTGGGTTTTACATCGATTTTCCAAGCAGTTTTCGGGTCCCTTTCTTTCCGTTTATCATCAAAATTATAATTATTAGAAACTATTATTTCTCCGTTCACATTTTAAAACCTGCATCATTTTCCCTTACTAGAAAGAACTGCTCAAAAGTGATACAGTGATCTGTCAGCAATGGATATTTTCCAGACCTGCAGTGACTGGGGAATGAAGGAATTACATAGGGAAAGAGCAAAGAAGTTCAATATGAGCTGATTATTTCTGGAGACTACCTCCAAAAACAACTATAACTTGCATTTATATAGCACTTATAACATAGTGAAAATATCCCAAGGTGCTTCACAGGAGCAAAATTGGATGAAATTTGACAGCAAGGCACATAAGGAGATATTAGGACAGGTAACAAAGAGGTAGGTTTTAAGCAGCATCTTAAAGGAGGAGAAGGAGAGATGGAGAGGTTTAGGGAGCGAATTCCAGAGCTTAGGGTCCAGGCAGCTGAAGGCATGACCGCCAATGGTGGAACAGTTAAAATCAGGGATGTTCCAGGGCCCTGAATTAGAGGAGCACAGAGATCTCGGAGGGTTGTGGGGCTGGAGGGGATTACAGAGATAGGGAGGGTGAGGGGCTGGAGGGGATTAGAGAGATAGGGAGGGTGAGGGGCTGGAGGGGATTACAGAGATAGGGAGGGTGAGGGGCTGGAGGGGATTAGAGAGATAGGGAGGGGTGAGGACATGGAAGGATTTGAAAACAAGGATGAGAATTTTAAAATTGAGGCATTGCTTAACTGGGAGCCAATGTAGGTCACCGAGCACAGGACACAGGCAGCAGATTTTTGGTTGAGATCAAGTTTATGGACAGTGGAAGTTGGGAGGCTGGCTAAGCCAGCATTGGACAGAGTCAAGAGGTAACAGAGACATGGATGAGAGTTTCATCAGCAGATGAGCTGAGGAGGGACTGAGGATGGGTGATCTTACAGAGGTGGAAGTAGATGATCTTGATGATGGCGCGGATCCATGGTCGGAAGCTCATTGTGAGGAGAAATATGGCAGCAAGGTTGCAAATACATTCCTAACAGGTTCTAGTTTTAGAGATACAGCACTGAAACAGACCCTTCGGCCCACCGAGTCTGTGCCGACCATCAACCACCCATTTATATACTAATCCTACACTAATTCCATATTCCTATCACATCCCCACCTGTCCCTATCTTTCCCTACCACCTACCTATACTAGGGACAATTTATAATGGCCAATTTACCTATGAACCCGCAGGTCTTTGGCATGTGGGAGGAAACCGGAGCACCCGGAGGAAACCCACGCAGACACAGGGAGAACTTGCAAACTCCACACAGGCAGTACCCAGAATTGAACTCGGGTCGCTGGAGCTGTGAGGCTGCGGTGCTAACCACTGCGCCACTGTGCCGCCCCTGTGCACCCACACCACTAACCCCCCCCTCACCCCCCACCCCAGCTCCTTGCCTTTGACAGACTACCTCTTCCCTTAGTCACAATGGGCCACATATGCTGAGAAAATAACTACATGAACGATGATTTAATGCACAAACAAGGAACCACTTGCGGCGAGGAAGACATACTCTGTGAGTTGCCACAAGTTTCTGGACGGTTTGCATCACTCCACCGTTGGACTCACCCTCAACCTCCCTGTGAGTTTCACAAGTTTGCTGTATTTGCCCATGAAACTTGCCACAGAATTCCCAACCCCTGACCTGCTCTTGTTTAATAATTAACAGTGTACGTATCCTTTGAGCCACATAATTGTTGGCGGCCAATCAACCTCTTGAGCCCAAATTTGTGATTTTTTTTTTTTCATTTCCCTTGAACATTTTTGTGTTCTAAAATGTTAGAGACAGGACAAAAAGGCTGGGGGTAATTTTATGCGAGGAGCGGAGGTCTCGACATGGGGGAAAACTGACGTTGGGATTCTTGTGCCCCCTCTCCTGCGAAAGGCCTGCTGAATTTACTGCCAATCAAGCACTTAACTGGACAGCGAGGGGCCTTAGGTAGGATTTAGGAGCCTGCCGCCGTAAGTCCCCGCCTTGCAGAGCTGCTGGCCAATCAGAGGCTGGCAGCTGCAGTGCCACCACGGAGGCAGTGGCTGATGCAGTAGCCGCAGCCAAAGGGAACCGAGGAGTAGCGCTGGAACCAGACTTAAGGTAGGTCAGGGCAGGAGAGGTCTTGTGGGATGGGGCTCGTGGGGGAGAGGGGTTAGGGAACAGTAACAAGGGCAGAGAGATGACCCTCAGCAGACCCGCCCCCCCCATACCCCTTCCCGATGCCAGGTCCCTTGTTCAAGCACTAAGTGCCTTTGAATGAGGGACCCACCTCCAAACCCCCCATCCAGCAGCCGGGAAGCAGCCCACATGGTTTCTCATGCCATGCTTCCCATGCAGCGGGAGGACCACCCGCCACACAGGTAATTGCAGCTGTGGCAGCAAGAGGCCTTTAATTAGGGATTAATTACCCAGTTAAGGGCCTCAATTATACGTATAAACCCAATAACTATAGGCCAGTCAGTTTAACATTGATGGTGGGAAAACTTTTACAGGCAATAATCCAGGGCCAAATTAATTGACATTTAGAAAACTATGTGCCAGTCAATGAAAGTCAGTACAGATTTGTTAAAGGCAAATTACTTGTTAAGACAGTTTAGTTCTCTCTTCTGCCTTATTTTAGGTGGATCTGCTTAAATCAGTGCCAATGTTTACACAGTTTTCTGGACCTGCATCCACTGACAAATGGACTGACAACAAAGACAAAAAAAAACAATTTTTCCCCTCATCTGACCAAACTGGATTCTAAACTCAACTTCCATTTGTGAATGAATATATTTAACCCATTGTGTGACCACCCTCCCCCAACATGACACCACCCACTGCTGCCCCACTGACCTACTCAAAGCCATCCTACCTGCGAAACAAGAATTGGTACGTAATTAATTCCTGATGGGTACTTAGTAGTGGTGTAAATTGTGGTCACCATTTGAATAAGCACTGGTATTACATTATGCTCATCAATTCTAATGGGCCGAGATTTTGCTGGGAGCTGGGCCAGATCTAGGTTCAAGAAGGCAGCTCACCACAACCTTCTCGAGGGTGACTAGGGATGGATAATAAATGCTGGCCTTTGCCAGCAATACTCACATCCTATGAATGAATAAAAAAAAATGTGGTTAAAAGACTACTTACACTGTTAATTACCAGAGAACAGGCCACCCTAGACTGGGTATTGTGCAACGAGCGAGGAATAATGAACAATCTAGTGGTGCGAGACCCCTTGGGGATGAGCAACCATAATATGATAGAATTCTTCATTAAGATGGAGAGTGATGTAGTTGATTCTGAGACAAGGATCCTGAATCTTATTAAAGGAAACTACGAAGGTATGAGGTGCGAGTTGGCTGTGACAGATTGGGAAACGTTACTGAAAGGGATGACGGTGGATAGGCAATGGCAAACATTCAAAGAGCGCACGGATGAACGGCAACAATTGTTTATCCCTAACAAAAACAAGAAATGCTGGATTCACTCAGCAGGTCTGGCAGCATCTGTGGAAAGAGAAGCAGAGTTAACGTTTCGGGTCAGTGACCCTTCTTCGGAACTGTTTATCCCTGTCTGGCGCAAAAGTAAAACAGGAAAGGTAGCCAAACCATGGCTTACAAGGGTAATTATAGAGAGCATTAGATCCAAGGAAGAGGCAGATAAATTTGCCAGGAAAAACAACAGACCTGAGGATTGGGAGCAGTTTAGAATTCAGCAAAGGAGGACCAAGGGATTGATTAAGGGGAAAATAGAATACGAGAGCAAGCTTGCAGGGAACATAAAAACTGACTAAAAGTTTCTACAGGTATGTGAAGAGAAAAAGATTGGTGAAGACAAATGTAGGTCCCTTACAGTCAGAAACAGGGGAATTTATTATGGGGAACAAAGAAATGGCTGACCAACTAAATGCATACTTTGGTTCTGTCTTCACAAAGGAGGACACAAGTATCATACCAGAAATGTTGGGAAACACAGGGCTTAGTGAGAGAGAGGAACTGAAGGAAATCAGTATTAGTAGAGAAATGGTGTTGAGGAAATTGATGGGATTGAAGGCCGATAAATCCCCAGGGCCTGATAATTTACATCCCAGAGTACTTAAGTGGCCCTAGAAATAGTGGATGCATTGGTGGTCATCTTCCAAATTTCTATAGATTCTGGAACAGTTCCTACAGATTGGAGGGTAGCTAATGTAACCCCACTATTTAAAAAGGGAGGTAGAGAGAAAGCAGGGAATTATAGACCAGTCAGCCTGATGTCAGTAGTAGGGAAAAATCGAGAGTCCAAGTTCAAAGATTTTATAGCAGAGCACTTGGAAAACAGTGGTAGAATCGGGCAGAGTCAGCGTGGATTTACGAAAGGGAAATCATGCTTGACAAATCTACTAGAATTCTTTGAGGATATAACCAGTAGAGTTGATGAGGAGGAGCCAGTGGATGAGGCTTATTTGGACTTTCAGAAGGCTTTCGACAAAGTCCCACATAAGAGATTCATAAGATCATAAGATCATAAGAACTAGGAGCAGGAGTAGGCCGTCCGGCCCCTCGAGCCTGCTCGGCAATTCAATAAGATCATGGCTGATCTTTTTGTGGACTCAGATCCACTGACCCGCGCTCTCACCGTATCCCTTAATTCCTTTATTGTTCAAAAAGATATCTACCTTAGCTTTAAAGACGTTTACTGAAGAAGCATCAACTACTTCACTGGGCAAGGAATTCCATAGATTAACAACCTCTGGGTGAAGAAGTTCCTTCTCAATTCAGTCCTAAACCTGCTCCCTCTAATCTTGAGGCTATGCCCTCTTGTCCTAGCTTCACCTGCCAGTGGAAACATCCTCTCTACTTGTATCTTATCTATTCCCTTCATAATTTTATATGTTTCTATAAGATCCCCCCTCATTCTTCTGAATTCCAATGAATATAATCCCAATCTACTCAGTCTCTCCTCATAAGCCAGCCCCCTCAACTCCGGAATCAACCTAGTGAACCTCCTCTGCACCCTCTCCTTTCTCAAGTGAGGAGACCAAAACTGCACACAGTACTCCAGGTGCGGCCTCACCAGTACCTTATACAGCTGCAACATAACCTCTCTGCTTTTAAACTCAATCCCTTTAGCAATGAAGGACAAAATTCCATTTGCCTTCCTAATTACTTGCTGTACCTGCAGACCAACCTTCTGCGATTCATGCACAAGGACACCCAGGTCCCTCTGCATAACAGCATGCTGCAACTTTTTACCATTCAAGTCATAATCCTTTTTACTGTTACTCCTACCGAAATGAATGACTTCACATTTATTCACATTGTATTCCATCTGCCAGACCTTTGCCCACTCACTCAATGTAACTATGTTCCTCTGCAAAGCTCCACAGTCATCTGCACACTTTGCTCTGCCACTCATCTGAGTGTCATCTGCAAACTTTGACACCCTACACGTGGTCCCCAACTCCAAATCATCTATATAAATTGTAAATAATTGCGGTCCCAACACCGATCCCTGAGGCACACCACTAGTGACTGATTGCCAACCAGAATAGCACTCATTTATCCCCACTCTCTGCTTCCTGTTAGTCAACCAATCCTCTATCCATGCTAATACTTTACCCCTAACGCCATGCATCCTTATCTTATGCAGCAGCCTCTTGTGCGGCACCTGGTCGAAGGCTTTTTGGAAATCCAGGTACACCACATCCACTGGGTCCCCATTGTCCACCTTGCTCGTAATGTCATCATAGAATTCCAAAAGATTCGTCAAGCATGACCTGCCCTTCATGAACCCATGCTGCGTCTGCCCAAGGGGACAATTTCTATCGAGATGCCCTGCTATTTCTTCCTTGATAATAGACTCAAGCATCTTCCCCACTACAGAGGTTAAGCTAACCGGTCTATAATTCCCCATCTTTTGTCTACCTCCCTTTTTAAACAGTGGCATCACATCTGCTGTTTTCCAATCTGCTGGGACTACCCCAGAGTCCAGCGAATTTTGGAAAATTACCGCCAGTGCACCTGCTATTTCTCCCGCCATCTCTTTTAGTACCCTGGGATGCAATCCATCAGGGCCAGGAGACTTATCAATCCTTAGCTCCATTAGCTTGCCCAACACTACCTCTTCCGTAATAATGATTGTCCCAGGCCCTCACCTACGTTCGTCTCTTTGTCAATTACTGGCATGTTATTAATGTCCTCCACTGTGAAGACCGATACAAAATACCTGTTCAATGCCTCGGCCATTTCATCATATCCCATAACTAAATTCCCCTTCTCATCCTCTAAAGGGCCAACATTTACTTTAGCCACTCTTTTTCGTTTTATATATTTATAGAAACGTTTGCTATCTGTCTTTATATTCTGTGCTAGTTTTTTCTCATGTTCTATCTTACTTTTCTTTATAGCTCTTTTTGTGGCTTTCTGTTGACCTTTAAAGTTTTCCCAATCTTCTAGTTTCATGCTGTTTTTGGCCACTTTGTATGCCTTCTCTTTCAATTTGATAGCCTCCCTTATTTCCTTAGACACCCATGGCAGATTACCCCTTTTCTTCTAGTCCTTCCTTTTCACTGGAATATACTTTTGCTGAGCACTTTGAAAAATTGCTTTGAAAGTCCTCCACTGCTCGTCAACTGTCCCACCATAAAATCTTTGTTTCCAGTCTAATTTAGCGTGTAAAATTAAAGCGCATGGGATTGGGGGTAAGGTACTGTGATGGATAGAAAATTGGTTGGCAGACAGGAAGCAAAGAGTAGGAAGAAATGGGTCTTTTTCAGAATGGCAGGCAGTGACTAGCGGGGTACCGCAGGGATTGGTGCTAGGACCCCAGCTATTCACAATATACATTAATGATTTAGATGAGGAAACTAAATGTAATATCTCCAAATTTGCAGATGACACAAAACTGGGTAGGAGGGTAAATTGTGAGGAGGATGCAGAGAGGCTTCAGGGTGATTTGGACAAGTTGAGTGAGTGGGCTAATGCATGGCAAATGTAGTATAATGTGGATAAATGTGAGGGTATCCACTTTGGTAGCAAAAACAGGAAGGCAGATTATCTGAACAGCTATAAACAGAGAGGGGAATATGCAGCGAGACCTGGGTGTTCTCGTACACCAGTCACTGAAGGTAAGCATGCAGGTGCAACGGGCGGTAAAAAAAGGCAAATGGCATGTTGGCCTTCATAGCGAGAGGATTCAAGTAGAGGAGCAGGGATGTCTTGCTGCAATTATACAGAGTCTTGGTGAGACCACACCTGTAATATTGTGTGCAGTTTTGGTCTCCTTATCTGATGAAGGATGTTCTTGCTATAGAGGGAGTGCAGCAAAGGTTTACCAGACTGATTCCTGGGATAGCGGGGCTGACTTATAAGGAGAGATTGAGTCGGTTAGGATTGTATTCACTGGAGTTCAGAAGAGTGAGGGGAATCTCATAGAAACCTATAAAATTCTAACAGGACTTGACAGGGTAGATGCAGGAAGGATGTTCCCGATGGTGGGGGAGTCCAGAACCAGGGGTCATAGTCTAAGGATATGGGGTAAACCTTTCAGGACTGAGATGAGGAGAAATTTCTTCACCCAGAGAGTGGTGAGCCTGTGGAATTCGCTACCGCAGAAAGCAGTTGAGGCCAAAACATTGCATGTTTTAAAGAAGGAGTTAGATATAGCTCTTGGGTCTAAAGGGATCAAAGGATATGGGGGGAAAGCCGGAACAGGCTACTGAGCTGGTTGATCAGCCATGATTATAATGAATGGTGGAGCAGGTCCTAAGGGCCGAATGGCCTACTCCTGCTCCTATTTTCTATGTTTCTATGTTTTAGACTTAATGGATTGGAGGATTCTAAGTGTGGCATCGCCATTTAAAAGAGGGTAGAGGGATAAACCCAGAAACTATGAGCCAATCAGCCCAACGTCAGTGGGGAGGAATCTTTTCAAGATAATAATCAAGGGGAAAATGAATTGGCATTTTGAAAAGTATGGGCTAATAAATTAAAGTCACATGCATTTGTTAAAGGTAAATTGTGACTCACTAACTTGATTGAGTTCTTTGATGATGTAATGAAGAAGACTGATGAGTGTAATACAGTTGATGTTGTTTATATTGACTTTCAAAAGGTGTTGGACAATGTACCATAGGGTAGACTTGTTACCAAAGTTAAAGGCCTAAGCATTGAAGGGACAGGGGCAGTGTGGATATACTAGATCAAAATTGGGGGCCAGAATTGGAGCAGTGCGGCGATCTTAGAGAGTTGTTGGGCTGGAGAAGATTACAGAGAAATGGAGGGCTGAGATCACGGAGGGATTTGAAAACAAGGATGAGAATTTTAAAATCGAGGCCTTGCCCGGGAGCCAATGTAGGTCAGTGAGCACAGGGGGCTGAGTTTCTTGACTAAGCAGTGCCCATTTAAAATTCTGTTTTCTCAGATGTGTGCTGACGTTTCTGTTGCCTTTTTAAGTTAGATTTCAAAATTAATAGCGGCATGTGGCAGAACATCACATTAATGTTAATTAACAGCCCTAATGTATTTGTAGTAATGTGTTGTCAAATTAGAGGAAAGGAGCCTGTATTGTTACAAATTTGCATTTAATTAATATTTTTAATGTAAAATAATAATTCAATTAATAATAAAGCACAGACTTGCATTTCTGCAGCATGTTTCATAACAGTTCCTGATGTATTTTGAAATATCGTCACTTTTGTGATGTATGAAATGAAGCAGCCAATTAGTGCACAGCAAGCTCCCACAATTAGCAATGTGATGTTGACCAGATCAAATGCTTTTAGTAATGTTGATTGAGGGATAAATATTGACCAGATGCCCTGACTCTATAAGGGCAATTTTAACCCCGTAAAATGGTTGGCTTGCATCCCAGGTTGCTAAAGGAAGTGGAGGGCAGTACTGGACCTAACCCTAGGGAATGAAGCTGGACAAGTGGTATAAGTGTCAGTGGGGGAACATTTTGGGGATAGTGGCCATAACTCTGTAAGATTTAAGGTAGTTATGGAAAAGGACAAAGATGGACCGAAAATAAAGGTACTGAATTGGGGGAAGGCCGATTTTAAGATGAGAAAAACAGGATCTGGCCAAAGTGGACTGGGAGCAGATACTGTGGGAAGGTCGACATCAGATCAGTGGGAGTCATTCAAAGAGGAAATAGTGAGGGTTCAGAGCCAACATGTACCCATTAAGGTGAAGGGTAGGACTAACAAGTCCAGGGAACTCTGGATGTCAAGGGATATAGAGGATTGGATAAGGAAAAAAAAGGAGGCTTATGGCAGATTCAGAGTGCTGAAAACAGCGGAGGGACTAGAGGAGTATAGAAAGTGTAGGGGGAGACTTAAAAAAGTAATTAGGAGAGCGAAGAGGGGACATGAAAAAACACTGGCGGGAAAGATAAAAGAAAATCCTAAGGCATTTTATAAGTATATTAAGGGTAAGAGGATAACCAGGGAAAGAGTAGGGCCCATTAGGGACCATCGTGGCAATCTGTGTGTGGAGCTGGAGGACATAGATGAGGTTTTAAATGATTACTTTTCATCTGTGTTCACTATGGAGAGGGACGATGTAGGTGTAGAGTTCAGGGAGGGGGATTATGATATACTTGAACAAATTACCATTGAAAGGGAGGAAGTATTAGCTGTTATAGCGGGCTTAAAAGTGGATAAATCCCCAGGCCCAGATGAGATGTATCCTAGACTGTTATGTGAGGCAAGGGAGGAGATAGCAGGGGCTCTGACACAAATTTTCAAATCCTCTCTGGCCCCAGGAGAGGTACCAGAGGACTGGAGGACAGCGAATATGGTACCATTGTTTAAGAAGAGTAGCAGGGATAAACCAGGTAATTACAGGCCGGTGAGTCTAACATCAGTGGTTGGGAAACTATTGAAAAAAATTCTGAGGGACAGGATTAATCTCCATTTGGAGAAGCAGGGATTAATCTGGGATAGTCAGCATGACTTTGTCGGGGGGAGATTGTGTCTGACTAACTTGATAGAATTTTTTGAGGAAGTGATGAAATGTGTAGATGAGGGTAAAGTAGTTAATGTAGTCTATATAGACTTCAGTAAGGCTTTTGAAAAGGTCCCGCATGGGAGAATGGTTAAGAAGGTAAGAGCCCATGGGATCCAGGGTAATTTGGCAAATTGGATCCAAAATTGGCTTAGTGGCAGGAGGCAGAGGGTGATGTTCAATGGTTGTTTTTGCGAGTGGAAGCCTGTGACCAGTGGTGTACCGCAAGGTCGGTGCTGGGACCCTTGCTGTTTGTAGTGTACGTTAATGGTTTCGACGTGAATATAGGAGGTATGATCAGTAAGTTCGCAGATGATATGAAAATTGGTGGTGTCGTAAATAGTGAGGAGGAAAGCCTTAGATTACAAGATGATAGAAATGGGCTGGTAAGATGGGCAGAACAATGGCAAATGGAATTTAATCCTGAGAAGTGTGAGGTGATAGATTTTGGGAGGACTAACAAGGCAAGGGAATATACAATGGATGGTAGGACCCTAGGAAGTACAGAGCATCAGAGGGACCTTGGTGTACTTGTCCATAGATCACTGAAGGCAGCAACACAGGTAGATAAGGTGGTTAGGAAAGCATATGGGATACTTGCCTTTATTAGCCGAGGCATAGAATATAAGAGCAGGGAGGTTATGATGGAGCTGTATAAAATGCTAGTTAGGCCACAGTTGAAGTACTGTGTACAGATCTTGGTACCACACTATAGGAAGGATGTGATTGCACTGGAGAGGGTGCAGAGGAGATTCACCAGGATGTTGCCTGGGCCAGAGCATTTCAGCTATGAAGAGACACTGAAAAGGCTAGGGTTGTTTTCCTTAGAGCAGAGAAGGCTGAGGGGAGATATGATTGAGGTATACAAAATTATGAGGGGCATTGATAGGTTAGATATGAAGAAATTTTTTCCGTTAGTGGAAGTGTCCATAACCAGGGGGCATAGATTTAAGGTAAGGTGCAAGAGGTTTAGAGGGGATTTGAGGAAAAGAAATTTCACCCAGAGGGTGGTTGGAATCTGGAATGCACTGCCTGAAGAGGTGGTAGAGGCAGGAACCCTCACAACATTTAAGAAGTATTTAGATGAGCACTTGAAACGCCATAGCATACAAGGCTACGGGCCAAATGCTGGAAAATGGATAGAATAAGGACTTGATGGCCGGCACAGACACAATGGGCCGAAGGGCCTGTTTCTGTGCTGTGTAACTCTATGACTCTAATGGAAGAATTTGTTGTAATTTCCAATCTTCCATAAATACAGGGAGGTGCCAGAGGATTGGAAAGTGGAAAATGTTACCACTGAAGCTGAAGGAGTGCACTGTCTTTTCTCGTTCCACTTCTCCATAGGTCACTTCATATATTTAAATGTTTACCCAGTTACCGATGTGGACAATCATATACTCTACTCTTTATCCCAGAATAAAATACACCAACTAGGTTTCCTTAATAAACAAAAAAAATCAGTTTATTATTAAAACAAGACTTATCCAGTAACGAAGCAAAGCATTAACGCACAGATTGAAATATGAAAGTTCCCTTTTAAAATCCCCCACACACAAACTCTCACACACTGAAAAAATACAGAAATCTCTTTGCAAAGGTTTGTTACAAGAAAAAGACAAAAAAAAAGAGTACTTTGGCCAAATACTTGCTAATTCTTGAAGAAAAAAAAATATGGAAGGATGTCATTACCCCTTTTGGTCTGGCATCCAGGTATATGGTGACGGGTCACGGGGATCTTTTCTGGAGCAGTTCTTTTCAGGCAATGCCAAGAATTAATCTGGCAGGTTTTTCCAGGAGAAGTGTGGCATCAGGCGTTTCAGCCAGCACACACCTGAATCACTGAGTTTTTCCAAAGACAGGAGGAAAGAGGAACTGCCACACTGGACTTCTCAGGGTCTCTTAGAGAGATGCAGGATAGATGAGCTGGGGATGTCTTTCTTCCTTGGCAGGCAAAACATCAACTGTCTTCAAAACAGTTCACACCCCAACTGAACTGCAAACAATCCAAACCACAAACAAAAAGTCAACCTCTTGACCTCCATAAAGCATGACATGTGGCTTCTCTGTAAACATCTCCCCTTCGTCCAAGGTTCCTGTTTATTTATCTTAAGGCAAGTGATCTCCAGTAGAGGTTGTTTTTAGCACTCTTCCAGTAAATGTTTTCAGTCAAGTGTCCTTTAAAAGACCCCAGTGAGAAAAACAAAATCCAGCATTTTTTCAGACATCCAAATGAATCCATTTCCACAATTTAAATATGAGTCCTCAAAAATATATTTTTTAAAAAAGAAGCCTCTCATAACAAAAATGTGACACCCTTATTCAAGAAAGGGTGTAAGGACAGTCTTGGTGATTACAGGCCAGTTAGTTTGACATCAGAGATAGGTAAGATTTCCAAAAAGTAATCAGGCAAAAAAATTAACATGCACTTGGAAAGTTTTGAGTTAATTAAGGATAGCCAGCACTGACTTTTTAAAAATTAGTTTCATGGGATGTGGGCATCGCTGGCAAGGCCAGCATTTGTTGCCCATCCCTAATTGCCCTTGAGAAATAGTGGTGAGCTACTCTCTTGAACTGCTGCAGTCCATCTGGTGTGGATACATCCATGTTAGGGAATTCCGGGATTTTGATCCAGTAACAGTGCAGGAATGGTGATATAGTTCCAAGTCAGGATGGTGTGTGGCTTGGAGGGGAACTTGCTGGTGGTGGTGCTCCCATGTATCTGCTGCCCTTGTCCTTCTAGGTGGTAGAGGTTGCAGGTTTGAAAGGTGCTGTCGAAGGAGCCTCGGTGAGTTGCTGCAGTGCATCTTGTAGATGGTACACACTGTTGCCACTGTGTGTCAGTGGTGGAGCGAGTGAATGTTTGTGGATGGGGTGCCGATCAAGTGGGTTGCTTTGTTCTGGATGGTGTTGAGCTTCCTGAGTGTTGTTGGAGGTGCACCCATCCAGGCAAGTGGAGAGTATTCCATCACACTCCTGACTTGTGCCTTGTAGATGGTGGACAGGCTTTGGGGAGTCAGGTGGTGAGTTAATCGCTGCAGAATTCCCAGCCTCTGGCCTGCTCTTGTAGCCAAAGTATTTATGTGGCTGCTCCAAGAACACAAGGACACAAGAAATAGGAGTAGATCATCTGGCCCATCGAGCCTGCTCCACCATTCAATACGATCATGGTTGATCTTAGGCTTCAATTCCACTTTCCCATCCACTCACCATATCCCCTGATTCCCTGAGGCACCAAAAATCTATCTATCCCAGCCTTAAATGTATTCAATGATGGAGCATCCACAACCCTCTGGGTAGAGAATTCCAAACATTTATAATCCTTTGAGCTAAGTAATTTCTCCTCATCTCAGTCCTAAATGATTGGCCCCTTATCCTGAGACTGTGCCCCCATGTTTTAGATTCGCTGACCAGCAGAAACAATCTCTCAGTGTCTACCCTATCCATTTTACGTACACACGAACATATGGATTAGGAGCAGGAGTAGGACAATCTGATATGTTTCAATGAGATCGCCTCTCATTCTTCTAATCTCCAGAGAGTATTGGCCCAATTTATGCAGTCTCTCGTCATAGGACAGCCCCCTCATCCCAGGGACCAATTAGTGAACATTCGCTGTACCGCCTCCAATGCAAATATATCCTTTCATAAATATGGAGACCAAAACTGCACACAGCACTCCTACATTATACTCCATCTGCCATTTTGTTGCCCACTCGCTTAACGTGTCTATATCTCTTTGCAACCTTTCTGCGTCCTCCCCACTGCTTACCTTTCCACTGACCTTTGTGTCATCAGCAAACTTAGTTCAGTTTCTGATTAATGGTAACCCCCAGGATGTTGATAGTGGGGGATTCAGCAGTGGTAATGCAATTGAATGTCAAGAGGAGATGGTTAGACCCTCCCTTGTTTGAGATGGTCATTGCCTGACACTTGTGTGGTGCGAATGTTACTTGCTACTTATCAGCCCAAGCCTGGATGTTGTCCAGGTCTTGCTGCATTTCTACACAGACTGCTTCAGTATCTGAGGAGTAGCGAATGATGCAGAACATCGTACAATTATCAGTGAACATTCCCACTTCTGACCTTATGATGGAGGGAAGGCCATTGATGAAGCAGCTGAAGATGGTTGGGCCTCGGAAACTGCCCTGAGAAAGTCCTGCAGTGATGTCCTGGGACTGAGATGATTGGCCTCCAACAACCACAACCATCTTCCTTTGTGCTAAGTATGACTCCAAACTGTGGAGAGTTTTCCCCCTGATTCCTATTGACTTCAATTTTTCTGGGGCTCCTTGATGCCATACTCAGTCAAATGCTGACTTGATGTAGAGGGTTGTCACTCTCACCTCACCTTGAGTTCAGCTCTTTTGTCCAGGTTTGGTCCAAGGCTGTATGAGGTCAGCAGCTGCGTGGCCCTGGCAGAACTCAAACTGAGCATCAGTGACCAGGTTGTTGCTGTGTAAGTGCCGCTTGATAGCACTGTAACACCTTCCATCACTTTGCTGATGACCAAGAATAGACTGATGGGCGGTAATTGGCCGGATTGGCTTTGTCCTGCTTTTTACAGACAGGACATACCTGGTCAATTTTCCACATTGCCGGGTAGATGCCAGTGTTGTAGCTGTACTGGAACAATTTGGCTAGGGGCACGGCCAGTTCTGCAGCACAAGTCTTCAGTAATATAGCTGAGTTGTAGTCAAGACCTATAGCCTTTGTAGGATTTGTAAAAGGCAGATAGTGCTTCACTAATCTAATTGAATTTTTTGATGAAGTAACAGAGAATGTAGATGAAGGGAATGTTGTCGACATGAATTTTACAAAAGCATTTGATAAAGTACCACATAATGTGGTGGATTATAATCCAAGGCCCTTGATGGGGAAATCCTGGATCAGGCATATTCCTCAGATGATCAGTCTCAACTTAAGGTAGAGAAAGACAGATCCTAAAGACACTGAATGGGTCTGAAAGACTGATCGAATACTCCCTTGAGGAAAGGAATCAGCTGAGAATATTACTGTCCTCCAGACAGTCTTTTTAATAAGTTTCAGTCAGGTAATAGAAGGGTTCGGGAATCTCTCTTCAGTTATGTACCTCCCCATCTAACAGTCTATGGAGATGGGTTCACGGGTTAGTGATATAGAAGACCATGTGAGACTATTGCCCTGAACCTTTCCAACGCAACGCACTCCGCCATGAAGCACTGTGAAGTCGGTGGCCTTCCGACCCGGAAGCACTGCCACAGAGCCCCCACGATATTACGTGCGGGGGCTCATTTAAATGGAGGGGGCAGAGCAGCTGCCCCTGATGACGTAGAGTGGGGGTCTGCCGTATCCCCAGCAACGGCGTCCGGCACCACCATGCAGGCGCAGGCGCCATTTCTAAAGGGCTTGAAGCCCTTCAGTGACATTTAAATGTTTAAAGTGACACGGTTTCAATTCAATGAAAATAAAATTTTATTAAAAACTCAAATCCCCTCTCCCACCCCACCCCCAATGCACAAGTAACTAGTTTTATGTTCTATCCCCCACAAAAAAGTGAGTTGGCAGTCATGACCTTCCACCCAAAACTTTATTCCCTTTGACCCTGAACCCCTTCCCACCATCCCCACAGCCAATAAGGATTGTTTTTCCTGCTTCCCCCCGCCCTCAATTTTATTCCTCCCCCCCTCCCCACCAGTGTCTTACTTCAAACTCCCTACGGAGTTCTGAAGGCGGGCAAGCTGTGGCCGGCGGCTGTAAAACCGGCGTGGGACGGCCACCGGCAGCAGGTAAGTTCATTTGCATTTTAAGTAACCTCATTTCCATATGTTAATGAAGTCTTTGGTGCTTGGTGTTGGTTGGGGGTCACACTGAGGCCTCTCCTCCACCGCTAATATCTGTGGTGGGTTGCTTCCGCAAGCATTTTCTGGGCCTCCCCGCCACGATCCACAATGCTGAGGGCTGGTAAAATCCAGCCTAATATAAATTCTAAATTTATATAAAATTTGTTGAAGAACTGAACGTGTAATTCACAGTTGGTGATTCAGTCAATCACAACATTAATAGTTCAAGGAAAAGATAGAATGCACAATCTTGTTTCTAGTAGAGAAACCAATTTTTAAATCCAAATATTGTTACAGTAAATATTTAAGTAGGATATCCATCAATTATTAAAGTACCATTTACCTTAAATCTCTGAGTAGAAGGCTAGAGAGGTAGTGAGATAACTCTGTCCCTGTTAAGGGGAGAATTATCATTACCTCACTCCAATAGTCGTAACATTACCAGAGAAAGATGTTGGAGTCAGTCCAAGAATCTAAAAATCCAATGTGTGCTTCCAATATTTAAACGGTTTTTCAAGTTGCATAGGGCGACACAGTGGCGCAGTGGTTAGCACCGCAGCCTCACAGCTCCAGCGACCCGGGTTCAATTCTGGGTACTGTCTGTGTGGAATTTGCAAGTTCTCCCTGTGTCTCCGTGGGTTTCCTCCAGGTGCTCCGGTTTCCTCCCACATGCCAAAGACTTGCAGGTTGATAGGTTAATTGGCCATTATAAATTGCCCCTAGTATAGGTAGGTGGTAGGGAAATATAGGGACAGGTGGGGATGTGGTAGGAATATGGGATTAGTGTAGGATTAGTATAAATAGGTGGTTGATGGTCGGCACAGACTCGGTGGGCTGAAGGGCCTGTTTCAGTGCTGTATCTCTAAACTAAACATAACTAGTTTCTTAAGTATGGGGATGTTACCTCAACTGTAAGTAAGTTCATTCCCTAAATAAGGCTGTATTATTGTTAATCTCTAGGTAAGGTCCCTCCTCTTTGATTCCTAAGAAAAGTTGTATAACTATTAATTTCTCAGAAAGGCAAGCTGTGAACCTTGTGATGGTTACTTTTTCATTAGTTATCTAATTGTGTTTCAAGATTGTAATTCAGTTCTTGGGTTTGGTTAGCTTTGTCAAAAATTCAATTTTCTGTGGTTTAGAGCTATCAGCATAAAACCATCTTATCAGATATTACACTGTGGTAGCTTTCGTGTCAGTTTGCAAAACTATGCAATCAATGTTTTACTGTGTGGTGAGGTTGGTGACTTTCAGAGTGAATCCTCCTTATCGGAAGTTGCCTTTTATGGTTCTAAAATGAGGCAAGCTTTTTAACACAGAGGCTCATGTCCATTTAGAATTATAGAAATGAACTTCTTAAACTTTTATGAAGATTTAGGATGATTTCTTTTTTTTAATCCCTCATTCATATGAAAATAACTCTTTTAACCTTATAACCCCTCATTATGGCTGTATTCCTTCACAATAAAAGGCTGGTTAACAAAATTGAGGCTGATGGATAAGGATGAGCAGTGTCAGCTTGGATAAAAAATTGGTTTAAGGACAGAGAGAACAACAAGACAGAATCTAACCATCTCCCCCAGACATTCAATGGCATTATGATCGCTGAATTCCCCACTATCAACATCTTAGGTGTTACCATTGACCAGAAACTGAACTGAAGTGGCCATATAAATACCATGGCTACAAGAGCAGGTCAGAGGCTAGGAATCCTGTGGCGAGTAACTCACCTCCTGACTCCCCAAAGCCTGTCCACCATCTACAAGGCACAAGTCAGGAGTGTGATCTAATACTCTCCACTTGCCTGGATGGGTGCAGCTCCAACAACACTCAAGAAGCTCGACACCACCCACTTGATTGGCACCCCATCTACAAACATTCACTCCCTCCACCAGTGATGCTCAGTTGCAGCAGTGTGTACCATGTACAAGATGCACAGCAGCAGCTCACCAAGGCTCCTTAGACAGCACCTTCCAAACCCGCGACCTCTACCAACTAGAAGGACAGGGGCAGCAGATGCATGGGAACACCACCACCTGAAAGTTCCCTTCCAAGTCGCACACCATCCTGACTTGGAACAATATCGCCGTTCCTTCACTGTCGCTGGGTCAAAATCCTGGAACTCCCTTCCTAACAGCACTGTGGGGTGTACCTACCTCACATGGACTGCAGCGGTTCAAGAAGGCAGCTCACCACCACCTTCTCGAGGGCAATTAGGGATGGGCAATAAATACTGGCATAGCCAGCGATACCCACATCCCATGAAACAATAAAAAAAGAAAACAGTGAGTCGTGGTAAATAGTTGTTTTTTCAGATTGGAGGATGGTAGACAGTGGTGTTCCCAAGGGTCAGTGTTGGGATCACTGCTTTATAAATGATTTGGATATTGAGGTACAGTGTAAAATTTTAAAATTTTTCCATGATACCAAATTTGGAAGTATGGCAGATAGTGAGGGTGAAACCAATCGACTGCAACAGGACATAGATAGGCTAGCAGAATGGGCAGACAAGTAGCAGATGGACATTAGTACAAAGAAGTGTGAGATAATGCATTTTGGCAGAAGAGATAGGGAGTGGCAATATAGATTTAATGGCACAGTTCTAAAGAGTGTACAGGAACAGAGGGACCTGGGGGTGCATGTGCATCAATCTTTAAAGACAGCAGGACATATTGAGAGAGTAATTAACAAAGCACTCGGGATTTTGGGCTTCATAAATAGAGGTATTGAGTACAAAAAGAGGAAAGTTATGCCGAACCTTTATAAAGTTCTGGTTCGGCCACAACTAGAATATTGCGCCTAGTTCTGGTCACCACACTCTATGAAGGGTGCGAGGGTCCTTGAGAGGGTGCAGAGGAGATTTACCAGAATGGTTGCCGGGATGAAGAATTATAGCAACAAGATTAGGTTGGAAAAGCTGGGATTGTTCTTCGGGAAAAGAAGATTGAAGGAAGATTTGATAGAGGTCTACAAGATTATGATAGGTTTAGATAAGGTAGACAAAGAAAAGCTGTTCCCATCAGCTGATGGGACAAGGACTAGGGGGACATAGATTGAAGGTTTTGGGCAAGAGATGTAGAGGAGAACGTGAGGAAGAACATTTTATGGAACGAATGTTAATGACCTGAAACTTGCTGCCGATGAGGGTGGTGGAAGCAGAAACAATTAATGATTTCTAAACAGAAATTGGATGGCAGTTGAGGGAAATAAACTTGTCGAGCTATGGAAATAGTGTGGGGTAAAGGGAGTGACTGGATTGCTCTACAGAGAGCCAACATGGATTCGATGGGCCAAATGGCCTCTTTCTGTGCCATAATGACTCCATGACTCTGAGTGCTGCCAACCTTTAAGTACCTCCTCTTTATCTATTTTTATCAGATCCAATTTCTCTACTACCTCCTCCTTTACTGCAACTGGTATTTTGGTTTAATGCATTCTCAGGATGTGGGCATCGCTGGCAACACCAGTATTTATTATCATTCCTGAGAAGGTGACGATGAGGCGCCTTCTTGAACTGCATATAGCAATCTGATACAACTGAATGGCTTACTGGGACATTTCAGAGGGCAGTTAAGGGTCATAGATAAAAGCAAAATACTGCAGATGCTGGAAATCTGAAATAAAATCAGAAAGTGCTGGAAATACTCAGCAGGTCTGGCAGCATCTGTGGAGAGAGAAGCAAATTTAACATTTCAGACTCCACTTCTCTTTCTACAGATGCTGCCTGACCTGCTGAGTATTTCCAGCACTTTCTGCTTTTATGAAGGGTCAAGGATGTTGCTGTGGGACTGGAGTCACGTACGGGGCAGACTGGATAAGAATGGCAGGTTTCCGTCCCTGAAGAAACGTTAGATATTACTAATCCAGTAACATAACCAGTACCCTACCACAGCCCTGCAGAGATTTGGCCTCAACTGGAGTAGTGTGTCCATTCTGGGGACTGGGAAGGATGTGAAGGCTTCAGAGAGGGAGCAGAAAAGATTTACGGGAATGGTTCCAGGGACGAGGGACTTCAGTTACGGGGGTAGATTGGAGAAGCTGCTGTTGTTCTCCTTAAAGAGAAGGTTAAGGGGAGATTTGACAGAGGTGTTCAAAATCGTGAGGTGTCTGAACTGAGAAGATAGGGAGAAACTGTTCCCATTGGCTGAAGGATGGAGAAGTGAAGGACACCGATTTAAGGCAAGTGCCTTGCAAGCACTGCCCAAATCCTGAGATTGAATTTAAAAAAAAGAAAATGATTCTAAGGGCTGAATTTTATTAGCAAACCGCACATTGCGGCAGAGCGCTTTGAACTCGTTGGCCTTCACGCGCGGAAGCACCACCGCTGAGACCCCGCGATATTTCGCGCAGAAGCTCATTTAAATGGAGGGCAGAGCGGCCCCTACCAATGACAGAGGGGACAGCCCCTCCAGTGTCGGTGTCATTTTTAAAGGGCTTCAAGTCCTTAGCAAAAATTTGAATTGATAAGGGTATATTACTCTTCATTTGCTTATAAAAAATAATTAAAAGCTGGAGGCCCTTTCCCAACTCCCACCACCCCCCATAGTTTTTTTATTGCCCTATATTCAGTACCCTACCACAGCCCTGCAGAGACTTGGCCTCAACTGGAGTAGTGTGTCCATTCTGGGAACTGGGAAGGATGTGAAGGCTTCAGAGAGGGAGCAGAAAAGATTTACGGGAATGGTTCCTATCTTATCAAATAGTTTTTGAAAATCCAAATACACTACATCCACTAGTTCTCCCAAAGATACCCCGCTAGTTACATCCTCAAAAAACTCTAACAGATTTGGAAAACATGATTTCCCTTTCATGAATCTGTATTAACTTTCCTTACTCATATTATAATTTTCTAAGTGCCCTCTTATTACATCCCTAATAATAGATTCATACATATTTCCTACATATAGCCTACTGATGTTTTCTCTTGCGTTCATTTCTAGAACAGTGGGATTGTTTTCTACCTTGCAATCCACTGGTAAATGTACAGGGGAATGTACAATGGTGAATAGAGAAATGGCAGTGAAACTAAATGATTACTTTGTGTCTGCCCTCATTGAGGAAGATGCAAGGAAATCTCCAGAATTAGAGATCCAAGGGATTAGGGAGATTGAGGAAGTGAAGGAAATTAATATCAGTAAGAATGTTGTATTGGAGAAATTAATGGGGCTGAAGTTTGATAAGGCGCCAGGATCTGATATTCTGCATCCCAGGGTGTGGGAAGAGATAGCTATGGAGATTGTGGCTGAATTGGTGATCATCTTCAAAAATTCTATAGATTCTGGACCGGTTCCTGCAGATCGGACAGGTACAGTACGGGGGTTAGATACAGAGTAAAGCTCCCTCCACACTATGTCCATCAAATACTCCCAGGACAGGAACAGTCCGGGTTAGATACAGAGTAAAGCTCCCTCTGCACTGTCTCCATCAAATACTCCCAGGACAGGTACAGTATCGGCGTTAGATACAGAGTAAAGCTCCCTAATCCTAAACTGTACCAATCCCTAATTGCCCTTGTGAAGATAGCAGTGAGCTGCCTTCTTGTGGGGTAGGTACACCCACAGTGCTGTTAGGAAGGGAGTTCCAGGATTTTGACCCAGCGACAGTGAAGGAACGGAGATATAGTTCCAAGTCAGGATGGTGTGTGACTTGGAGGGGAACTTGCAGGTGGTGGTGTTCCCATGCACCTGCTGCCCTTGTCCGTCTAGTTGGTAGAGGTCGCGGGTTTGGAAGGTGCTGTCTAAGGAGCCTTGATGCGTTGCTGCAGTGCATCTTGCAGATGGTACACACTGCTGCCACTGTGCGTCGGTGGTGGAGAGTGTGAATGTTTAAGGTGGTGGATATGGTGCCAATCAAGTGGGTTCCTTTGTCCTGAATGGTGTCTGGTAGTGACTGGGATTGATTTTATGCCCATCATTTATATTCTGAAACTATCCTCCACTTACTGCATTTTTGTCTAGAGGAATAATCCTGCTTTTAAGGGGTGACTTTGCTCTAGTTTCAGTCATGAGCTCTGTTTAATCTAGTTCCTTTTCAAATAACCTATGCACCTAAAGAAAATCTTTGATCTTCAAAATAAGGAATCCTAACAATTCAAATGAACTTAAAAGACAACTTTAAATAAACTCAGTTAGCTGTTTTCTGGGTAAGGTGCAAAGCAGATTCCGTTTGCTGAATCGGCACTCCATTTACTACCTTAAACATTCACTCTCTCCACCACCGACACATAGTGGCAGCAATATGCACCATCTACATGATGCACTGCAGCAAGTCACCAAACCAATGATCTTTACCACCTAGAAGGACAAGGGCAGCCAACACATGGAATACCACCACCTGCAAGTTCCCCTCCAAGGTCACACAACACCCTGACTTGGAACTATATTGCCGTTCCTTCACTATCACTGTGATGCCACAACATTGATCCATGTAGCACACCACTAGTTACAGCCTGCTAACTTGAAAATGTCCCATTTATCCCTACTCTTTGTTTCCTGTCCATTTACCAATCTTCTATCCATGCTAATATATTACCTCCAACTCCGTAAGCCCTTATCTTACTTGCTAACCTTTTTTGTGACACCTTAATGAATGCCTTTTGAAAATCCAAGTATACAACATCTACTGGTTCCCCGTTATTTACCCAACTAGTTACATAGAACCACAGAACCATAGAAAAATTATGTCACAGAAAGAAGCCATTCAGCCCATCCTGTCCGTGCCAGCCGAAAAAACTAGCCACCCAATCTAATCCCACCTTCCAGCACCTGGTCTGTAGCCTTGCTGGTTACAACACTTCAGGTGCATGTCCAGTTACTTTTTAAAAGAGTTAAGGGTTTCTGCCTCCTCCACCGTTCCTGGCAGTGAATTCCAGACACCCTCTGGGTGAAGACGTTTTCCCTCATGTCCCCTCTAATCCTTCTACCAATAACCTTAAATCTGTGCCCCCGGTAATTGACCTCTCCGCTAGGGGAAACAGGTACTTCCTAACTAGGCCCCTCATAATTTTGTACACCTCAATTAAGTCACCCCTCAGCCTCCTCTGTTCTAAAGAAAACAACTCTAGCCGATCCAATCTTTCCTCATAGCTGCAACTTTCAAGCCCTGGCAACATTCTTGTAAATCTCCTCTGTACTCTCCCCAGAGCAATTCTGTCCTTCCTGTAATGTGGTGACCAGAACTGTACGCAATACTCCAGCTGTGGCCTAACCAGTGTTTTATACAGTTCCAGCATTACATCCCTGCTTTTGTATTCTATACCTCGGCCAATAAAGGAAAGCATTCTATTTGCCTCCTTCATCCGTCTATCTACTTGTCCTGCCACCGTTAGGGACCTGTGGACATGCACTCCAAGGTTTCTCACTGCTTCTGTCCCTCTCAATATCCTCCCGTTTATTGTGTATTCCCTCGCTTTGTTTGACCTCCCCAAATGCATTACCTCACACTTCTCTGGATTGAATTCCATTTGCCACTTTTCCACCCACTCAACCAAACCATTGATATCATTCTGGAGTCTACAGCTATCCTCTTCACTATCAACTACACAGACAATTTTTGTGTCATCAGCAAATTTCCCAATCATGCCTCCCACATTTAAGTCCAAATCATTAATATATACCACAAACAGCAAGGCGTGCAACACAGAGCCCTGTAGAACATCACTGGAAACAGCTTTCCATTCGCAAAAACATCCATCGACTAATACCCTTTGTTTCCTGTCACTGAGCCAATTTTGGATCCAACCTGCCACATTCCCCTGTATTCCATGGGCTTTCATTTCACTGACCAGTCTGCCATGTGGGACCTTGTCAAATGCCTTGTTAAAATCCATGTAGACGACATCCACTGCAGTACCCTCATCAATCCTCCTTGTTACTTCCTCAAACAACTCAATTAGGTTAGTAAGACATGACCTTCCCTTAGCAACTCCATGCTGACTATCCCTGATTAATCCATGCCTTTCTAAGTGGCAGTTTATCCTGTCTCTCAGAATTGATTCTAATAATTTACCTCCCACCGAGGTCAGACTGACCGATCTATAATTATTTGGCCTATCCCTTTAAACGATGGTATAACAATTTTTAAACAATGGTATAATGTTCACAGACCTCAAATCCTCTGGTACCTCATCAGTATCCAATGAGGATTTGAAGATGATCCTCAGTACATCTGCTATTTCCCCCCTGGCTTCCTTTAACAACCTGGGATGCAATCCATCTGGCCCTGGGAAAGTCAATGGGAAACAGGGGAAAACACTCCACTGGTTGGAGTCATACCTAGCACAAAGGAAGATTGTTGTGGTTGTTGGTGATCATTCATCTCAGTATCAGGATATCGCTGCAGGAGTTCCCCAGGGTAGTGTCCTAGGACCAACCATCTTCATCAATGACCTTCCCTCCATCATGAAATCAGAAGTGGGGATATTCACTGATGATTGCACAATGTTAAGCACCATTCACGGCTCCTCAGATACTGAAGCAGTCCGTGTCCAGATGCAGCAAGACCTGGACAACATCCAGGCTTGGGCTGATAAGTGGCAAGTAACATTTGTGCCACACAAGTGCCAAGCAATGACCATCTCCAACAAGACAGAATCTAACCATCTCTCCTTGACATTCACTGAATCCCCCACTGTCAACATCCTGGAGGTTACCATTACCAGAAACTGAACTGGACCAGCCACAAAAATGCTGGAGCAGCAAGTGCAGGTCAGAGACTGGGAATTCTGCAGTGGGTAACGCACCTCCTGACTCCCCAAAGCCTGTCCACCATCTGCAAGGAACAAGTCAAGAATGTGATGGAATATTCTCCACTTGCCTGGATGGGTACAGCTCCAACAACACTCAAGAAGCTCGACACCATCCAGGACAAAGCAGCCCGCTTGATTGGCACCCCATCTACAACCTTCAACATTCACTCCCTCCACCACCGGCACACAGTGGCAGCAGTGTGTACCATCGACAAGATGCACTGCAGTAAATCACCAAGGCTCCTTCGAGGTCACCTTCCAAACCCACGACCTCTATGACCTAGAAGGACAAGGGCAGCAGATGCATGGGAAGACCACCACCTGCAAGTTCACCTCCAAGTCACACACCATCCTGACTTGGAAATATATCGTCATTCCTTCACTGTCACTGGGTCAAAATCCTGGAACTCCCTTCCTAACAGCACTGTTGTTGTGCCAACACCCCAAGGACTGCAGTGATTCAAGAAGGCAGCTCACCACCATCTTCTCAAGGCAATTAGGGATGGACAATAAATGCTGGCCTGGCCAGCGATGCCCATATCCCCCGAGTGAAAAAGAAACACTGACTGGTGTCTGAGTCCTCTCTCTCTCTCACAGGGAGATATCTGTACACTGACTGGTGTCTTTAATCCTCACAAATTCTAATAAATATGTCAAACACAGTTTCCGTTTCATTAGACCATGTTGATTTACAAAATCATAGTGTAATCAAACAAAGTGCATTGTTGAGATTTCCTTAATAATAGATTCCAGCATTTTCCTGATGGCTAATTTCAGGCTAACTGGCCTGTACTTCCCCATTTTCTCTCTCCCTCCTTTCCTGAATAGCGGTGCCACACTTGCAAACTTCCAATTCACTGGGACCGTTCCAGAATCTAGGGAATTTTGGAAAATCATAGCCAGCGCATCCACTATCTCTGCAGCTATTTCTTTTTTGGACCCTTGGATGTGGGTTGCTGGTCCTGGGGATTTGTCGGATTTTAGTCCCTTAAGTTTCTCCAATAATTTTTCTCTTCTGATATTAATTACCTTAAGTTCCTCACTTATTAGTCCCTTGGTTACCCTCTATTTCTGGTATGTAATTTGTGTCTTCTACTGTGAAGACAGATGCAAAATATTTGTTCAATGTCTCTACCATTCACTATGATAATTTCTCCTGTCTCTGCCTCAGGGACCAATGTTTACTTTACCTACTCTCCTCCTTTTTAAATACCTGTAAAAGCTTTTACAATCTGTTTCTTATATTCCTGGCTGGTTTACCCGTAAAATTCTATTTTTCCCTTTTTATCGACTTTTTGGTGGCCCTTTGCTGGTTTCTAAAATGCTCTCAATCCTTAGACTTACTACTATTCTTTGAAACATTATAACCCTCTTCTTCTAATCCAATACTATCCTTAATGTCTTTAATAAGTCACAGATGGATTTGTCTTGTTGAGTTTTTTTAAAATGGAATGTATTTTTGTTGAACATTTTGAATCATTTCTTTAAATGTTTCCCACTGTTTATTTATTGCCATACTTTTTAAGTCTATTTATCCAATAAACCTTAGCAGTTCTCCCCTCATACCGATGTAACTGGATTTAAGTTTAATATTCTTGTTTGTGGTTGGAGAATGTTGCTTTCAAACTTAATATGGAATTCAGTTGTATTATGACCACTTTTTCCCAGCAGATCTTTTACTATGAGATTACTAATGAACCCTGTCTCATTGCACATTACTAGATCTAAAAGTACCTTTATTCCTAGTTGGCTCCACAATGTATTGTTCCAGGAAACAGTAACAAAAGTATTCTACAAATTCATCTTCCAGGCTACTTTTGCAAATCTGATTGGTCCAGTCTATATAATGATTAAAGTCCCCCACGATTATTACATTGCCTTTGTTACAAGCTCCAATGATTTCTTGCTTAATGCTCTGTCCAATGGTTTCACTTTTGTTAGGGGGCTTATAAACTACTCTGACCCTTGCTATTCCTAATCTCCACCCATATTGATTCTACTTCCTGATCTTCTGAACCAAGATCCTTTATCATTGCTGTCCTTATGTCATCCTTTACTGTCAGGGCTACACCCTCTTTTCCATTCTGTCTGTGTTTTTGAAATGTTTTGTACCCTGGAATACTTATTTGCTAACTTTGGTCACCTTGTAACCACGGGCTGAATTTTCTGGCCCCTCAACGCCGCGGGTCGCGGTGGGGGGCCGGTAAAATGCTATGGGAGAAGCCCGCCTCTACCCACAATGCTGAGAAGGGCCCACCGCATATTACCGACGGCGGCGAGAACTTGGTGGCCCCCCCCGCCGGAGGAGCACAAATGGCGGCCGTAATATTGGAGTGGGATGGCCGCTGCCTGCAGGTATGTTTATGTAAATATGTTAAATGTTGATTTACATATGCTGATGAAGGCGGGCCTGGGTGGGCCGAAGGGCCTGTTTCAGTGCTGTATCTCTCTATGACTCGAAAGACACATTGCTTTAAAATTTATTACAAATAATTAAATAAATGTTCCCAGCCGCTCTCCCATAAACTTACATTTCGTTCCTTGCCCTCTACCACCTTCCTCCACCCCCCCCCCCCCACCAAAATACTCACCTTGTGTACCTGACCTTTTCATCAACCCTCAAAGTTCACAAACATTTGACTATTGCCTTCCCATTAAACCCCCCCCCCCCACCCCCGAGACCAATCAGGTAAATTTGAACCCTCTCCCCCTACTCCCACACTGATGGACTTCCCTCCTTCCCTCTCCCTACCAGTGCTCCACCATACTTCACTGCTCTGAGATTGGACGACACAGGAGGGCCAGCTGCCAACCGTAATATCGGAACAGGAAGGCTGGCGGGACCAGGTATGTCATTAATTCTTTTATTTGTATTGATTAACATATTTAAATGTGACTCCCATCACTGAGCAGCGGTGGGACTGCCATGAGGCCTCGCCGTCACTGGCAATATGGGGCTGGGACTTCACAGCATCGAGTCCTCTCCCGGAGGCATTTTATAGCCCCCCCCTGCCATGGCCCCAGGTATCGGGGGTAGTGGGGGGGGGGGGTTTGTAAAATTCAGCCCAAAATGTCTCATCTGTTTTCTTCAAGAATTAACAAGTATTCCTTTTTTGTCTTTTTTCTTGAAAAGAAAATTTCTTTACTTTTTTTATCTTTAACGTGTGTGTGTGTGTGTGTTGGTACGTGTGTGTGTGTATACGTGTGTACGTGTGTGTGTGTGTATACGTTGGTACGTGTGTGTGTGTATACGTGTGTATGTGTGTGTGTGTGTGTGTGCGTATACATGTGTACGTGTGTTTGTGTGCGTGTGTGTTTGTGTACGTACGTGTGTACATGTGTGTATACACGTGTGTGTGTGTACGTGTGTGTGTGCGTGTGTTGGGGGGGTATTTAAAAAGGGAACTTTTATATTTTAATCTTTGTGTTAATGCTTTGCTTCGTTACTGGATAAGTCTAGTTTTATAATAAACTGATAATTTTGTAGTTTATTCAAGAAACCTGGTTGGTGTATTTTATTCTGGTACAAAGAGTATATGATTGATCGTATCGGTAACTGGGTTTTCTTTTCTTTTGGGCCTCCTTATCTCGAGAGACAATGGATACGCGCCTGGAGGTGGTCAGTGGTTTGTGAAGCAGCGCCTGGAGTGGCTATAAAGGCCAATTCTGGAGTGACAGGCTCTTCCACAGGTGCTGCAGAGAAATTTGTTTGTTGGGGCTGTTGCACAGTTGGCTCTCCCCTTGCGCCTCTGTCTTTTTTCCTGCCAACTACTAAGTCTCTTCGACTCGCCACAATTTAGCCCTGTCTTTATGGCTGCCCGCCAGCTCTGGCGAATGCTGGCAACTGACTCCCACGACTTGTGATCAATGTCACACGATTTCATGTCGCGTTTGCAGACGTCTTTATAACGGAGACATGGACGGCCGGTGGGTCTGATACCAGTGGCGAGCTTGCTGTACAATGTGTCTTTGGGGATCCTGCCATCTTCCATGCGGCTCACATGGCCAAGCCATCTCAAGCGCCGCTGACTCAGTAGTGTGTATAAGCTGGGGATGTTGGCCGCTTCAAGGACTTCTGTGTTGGAGATATAGTCCTGCCACCTGATGCCAAGTATTCTCCGAAGGCAGCGAAGATGGAATGAATTGAGACGTCGCTCTTGGCTGGCATACGTTGTCCAGGCCTCGCTGCCGTAGAGCAAGGTACTGAGGACACAGGCCTGATACACTCGGACTTTTGTGTTCCGTGTCAGTGCGCCATTTTCCCACACTCTCTTGGCCAGTCTGAACATAGCATAACTGAACATAACTGGGTAAACATTTAAATATATGTTGTGACCAGTGGAGAAATGGAACTAGAAAAGACAGTGCACTCCTCCCACCTCGGTCGTAACACTTTTTTTTTACATTTTACTTATTCTTGAAGGATTGGTAGCCAGAGGACACAGATTTACAGTAATTGGCGGAAGAATTGGAAGCGACATGAGGAAACATTTTTTAACACTGCGAGTTGTTGTGATCTGGAATGCGCTGCCTGAAAGGGCGATGGAAGCAGATTCAATAATAACTTTCAAAAGGGAATTGGATAAATAGTTGAAAAGGAAATATCTGCAGGGTTTTGGGGAAAAGAGCTGGGGGAGTGGGATTAATTGGGTAGCTCTTTCACGATGCACTTTGGGCCAAATGGCTTTCCTCTGTTGCTGTATCATTTTATGATTCTATACATAGCAGGGGATCAGTTATTGGGTCAAGACTAGGGCAGACTGGCTGCAGGACATCCCATCCCACTGCACTGCAATCAGCGGAACATGCCTCTCGGAATTTCAGGGGCTATAATGTTCGGTGCTGGGATTGAGATGTGTGCTGATGGCAGTTCTTCACTGATACATGTTCTTTTCTGCATTCCAGCAGGCAATTATAAGACCAAGAGCTCACTGACGGGAAAAACAGTATTTTTTTTTCCTTGGGATGGAAGACTTCCTGCAATGGGAACTGGTAGCTGGAAATGTACACATCTGTAAGTAAGATCCAAGCAATCTGCTCAAATGCTTATGTTTCCCAGTCATTTTGTCTTTCTGTAATGGCAACTTATTTACATCCTTTCTTCAATCACTGTTTTCTTCAGGGAATATTTATTGCTACACTAAGAAACTTACAAGAATAAAAGTCCTGCATTTGGGTTTGAAGAGATTCTCTTGTTACTAGTGAGGATTTAATGGACAATATTTTTGCTGCAGCAGGATGACTAACAGCATTTGCCATTATTCAGACAAGTCCCTTGTATGGTTAGGTTTTTAATTTTTTTTTGTCTGGCAAGTGTGCCGAATGTGTGAGCTGATGATGTTGCAGTGAGAGAAACAGAGCATCTCAGGCCTGAATGAACAGGCCAAGTAACAGGGTATCTCCTTAACCAATCAGATTGAAGGATTGTGAAATAAACAGTGCAAAGACTGAGAAGGAAGTGTGAATTAGAGAGGGTGAATTCAATATCAATCAGGTAGAGAGAGATAAATAGAGGGAAAGAAAGAGTGGATTGAGAGAGAGAGAGAGAGAGAGAGAAAAGAGACAGAAATAAAGGTAAGTATTTTCATTTTAAATTTGATATTTTTAAAATCTCCAACAACAATTAAAAACTGAAGGAATGAGGCTCCACACTTGTAATAGTTACTTTTCAGTGCCAGAGAGGGCGATAGGCTGTAACTAGCATGATGCCCGTCCACCATCTACAAGGCACAAGTCAGGAGTGTGATGGAATACTCTTCACTTGCCTGGATGGGTGCAGCTCGAACAACACTCAAGAAGCTCAACACCATCCAGGACAAAGCAGCCCACTTGATTGGCATCCCATCTACAAACATTCACTCCCTCCACCACTGACGCATAGTGGCAGCAGTGTGTACCATCTACAAGATGCACTGCAGCAGCGCACCAAGGCTCCTTTGACAGCACCTTCCAAACCTGCGACTCTACCATCTAGAAGGACAAGGGCAGCAGATGCATGGGAACACCACCACCTGCAAGCTCCCCTCCAAGTCACACACCATTCTGACTTGGAACTATATCACCGCTCCTTCACTGTCACTGGGTCAAAATCCTGGAACTCCCTTCCTAACAGCACTGTGGGTGTCCCTACCCCACATGGACTACAGCGGTTCAAGAAGGCAGCTCACCACCACCTACTCATGGGCAATAAGTGCTGGCCTAGCCAGTGACACCCACATCCCACTAACGAATATTTAAAAAGCTGTGGCTCAGTTGTTGCACTCTCGCTTTGGAGCCTGAAACGTTAACTGTTTTTTTCTCCACAGATGCTGCCTCACCTGCTGAGTATTTCCAGCATTTTCAGTTTTTTTTCAGATTTTTAACATTTGCAGTATTTTCCTTTTGCATCAATAAATGTTTGTTGGGTAAAGGTATTAAAGGATCTGGAACCAAGGCAGGCAGATGGAATTTAGAATCAGATCAGCCACGATCAATCAACTCAAGGGGCTGAATGGCCTCTTCCTGTCCTCGTGTGACCAGTATTTCTTACTTATGATAGTGCAATTACCTGCAGATGATTGAGGTTGAATACAATTCTGCTGCTGCTGATGGCCCACAGCATCTCATGGATGTCCAGTTTTCAGCTGCCTGATCTGTTCTGAATCTATCCCATTTAGCATGACTTCCAAAAGTCACTTTGTAAAGTGCCACATAACAGGTTTGTCAGCAAAGATGATGCTCGTGGAATAAAAGGGACAGTGGCAGGATGGATACAAAATTGGCTGAGTGACAAGAAACAGAGAGTAGTTGTTTTTCGGACTGGAGGAAGGTATATAGTGGGGTTCCCCAGAGATCGGTACTAGGACCACTGCTTTTCTTGATATATGTTACTGACCTAGACTTAGGGGTGCAAGGCACAACTTCAAGCCTTGCAGCTGGCATCAAACTTGGAAGCATTGTGAAATGTGATCGACTTCAAGAAGACATAGACAGGCTGGAGGAAAGGGGCAGTCACGTGGCAGATGAAATTTAATGCAGCGAAGCATGAAGTGATACATTATGTTAGCAAGAATGAAGAAAGGCAATATAAAATAAAGAGTACAATTCTAAAGGGGGTGAAGGAGCAGAGGGACCTGGGGGTATATGTGCACAAATCATTGAAGGTGGATGGCAGGTTGATTAAACCAAGGATCCTGTATGTTTTTTTTTAACAGCCATCTCAACTTGTCCTGTCACCTTCAAAAATTTGTGTCTGTACACCCCTGGTCTCTCGATCCCTACAACCCCTTAAAAATTGTAGCATTCCTGGAACTGGGTCATTTGCATAAAAATGGAAGGTGTCTTCTCGTTTTACAGCGATCCTCCTCCCTGCACAGATACCCAGAATCTTGAAGCAGCGTCAGAGGAGGCAGTGAGCTGTTCCCAGGGACGAATAAAAGAAATAAAAACAACTGGCAGCATCCATGGAGAGAGAAACAGAATTAATGTTTCAGGTCTGTGACCCTTCATCAGAACTGAGTAAAAGGACTCATTTTTAAATAAAGGGAATCAACACTGCAGTAGCCATTTTCCTACTGACAGTCAATCAATCTCTCTGTTACCAATGACCATTAAGAAGGACGTGCATTTATATCACGCCTTGCACAGCCTCAGAATGTCCCAACGTGCTTGGCAGCCAAAAGGAGTACTAATTTGAGGTGTGGTCACTGTAGTAATGTAGGAAACAAGTCACAGCCAACATGCACACAGCAAGCTCCCAAAAATATCTGGCCTGTATGTGACTGCAGACCCACAGCAATGTGGCTGACTCTTAACTGCCCTCTGAAAAGGCCTAGCAAGCTCTCAGTTGTATTTAAGAAGGCAGCGCAACACCACCTTCTCAACGACAATTAGGGATGGGCAATAAATTCTGCCAATGATGCCCACATCCCCAGAATGAATTTAAAAAATTAGCTATAATAAAAACAAGAAATGCTGGAACCACTCAGCAGGTCTGGCAGCATCTGTGGAAAGAGAAGCAGAGTTAACGTTTCGGGTCAGTGACCCTTCTTCGGAACTGACAAATATTAAAAAAGTCACAGGTTATAAGCAAGTGAGGTGGGGGTGGAGCAAGTGAGGTGGAGGTTATCTCTTGCCCCACCCCCACCTCACTTGCTTATAACCTGTGACTTTTTTAATATTTGTCAGTTCCGAAGAAGGGTCACTTTCCACAGATGCTGCCAGACCTGCTGAGTGGTTCCAGCATTTCTTGTTTTTATTTCAGATTTCCAGCATCCGCAGTATTTTGCTTTTATTTAAAAATTAGCTTCTGTCTTTGAAAGGCTATTTTCAAAATGCACAGATTGAGAAATAAGAGTAATTTTGATAAATCAAGGCTGAGAAAAAATGTTGTTAAAATTATATGATTGTTGACCATATTCCTGAAATATTTAATTTTTTTTGTCTGTGAATTATTATGGGACTGAGAACTCTCCCAGTTGTCACAACGTGGCACTAGGAACACATTCATTTTGTGGCTTTGAGTTCAGATAAACAAGTTATAATTTTAACTTGTGCTGTGAGGATCAGTAATTTCATCAGAAAATTACATAGGATGAAGGAGCAGGAGATCATCTCTAATTTGGTGCTTTGGTTTGGGAAAGGATTTATAAACAGCCGAGCCTGGAGAGAATTGTACATTTGATTTGGCGAAACTGTCAAACATTCTGTTAAATATGCAATAAATCAGAGTGTGCTCAGAAGTATAGCCTTTAGCTATGTTTGCATTTCTTATTGTAAAACTGTTTTCAGTGTTAGGGATGCAACAATCTTGTTCCTATTTACGCTGCATAGAATTTACTGCACAGAAGCAGATCATTCAGGCTAACTGTTTAGGTGTGAGCTGCGGCTTGCTGTGTGGAAAATGATATGGTTGTTGACCATATTCCCTAAATATTCCGTCTGGATCAGAACGTTGAGGGTTCTAAACTTGCTTACTCATGCAGGTCAGTGTAAAGGATCCTATGGCACTATGTTGAAGAGCAGGGGAGTTCTCCCTGGTCAATATTTATCCCTCAACTAACATAACTGAAACAGGTTATCTGGTGACTTATCACATCACTGTTGGGGTGGGAGCTTGCTGTGTACAAATTGGCTGCTCTGTTTCCCACATTACAACAGTCACTGTACTTCAAAAAGCGCAGGGCGGCACAGTGGCGCAGTGGTTAGCACCGCAGCCTCACAGCTCCAGTGAACCGGGTTCGATTCTGGGTACTGCCTGTGCGGAGTTTGCAAGTTCTCCCTGTGTCTGCGTGGGTTTCCTCCGGGTGCTCCGGTTTCCTCCCACATGCCAAAAGACTTGCAGGTTGATAGGTTAATTGGCCATTATAAATTGCCCCTAGTATAGGTAGGTGGTAGGGAAATATATAGGGACAGGTGGGGATGTGATAGGAATATGGGATTAGTGTAGGATTAGTATAAATGGGTGGTTGATGGTCGGCACAGACTCGGTGGGCCGAAGGGCCTGTTTCAGTGCTGTATCTCTAAAAAACTAAAAGTTGCTATAAAGTGCATTGAGGAGTACTTGACATCATTAGAGATGCTGTGTAAATGTAAGTCTTTAAATCTTTCCAACTGGTGCATGCTGGTATTTATGCTCCACATGAGCCTCCTCCCACCCGACTTCATCTCAGCATATCGTTCTAGTCCTTTCTCACTCATGTGCTTACTAGCTTCCCCCGAAATGCTTAGGCATCAGGAGTCGGGGAGCATTTATCAATCACCTCCACACTCAGTGTAATCAATGTTCATCGGATTCAGTCTCCCTGCTAGTTGTGGGATCTTGCTGTGTGTTCAAATTGGTTGCCACGTTTCCTGCATTACACAGTGAGTACACTTCAAATATTCCATTGACTGTAAATTGCTTTGGGATGTCCTGAGGTGGGGAAAGGTGCTACATAAATGCAAGTCTTTTCTTTTATAGGTCTTTCTCTCCTCTTCCAAACTCTCTACTCCCAAAAATTTAAGATTTTTAAAAAATGTACTTGAGCTTATTTATGAATTGCAATCATTAGAGGTTCAAAATCATGAGAGATTTGATTGATAGGAGGTCAACTGCTTCCAGTGACAGGAGAGTCAATTCATAAAGAAGCTTGTGATCTGGAACGCGCTGCCTGAAAGGGCGGTGGAAGCAGATTCAATAATAACTTTCAAAAGGGAATTGGAAAAAAACCTTGAAAAGGAGAAAGCAAGAGGGTTGTCTGGAAAGAGTGGAGGGAATGGCACTAATTGGATGGCTCTTTCAAAGAGCTGGCACAGAGACGATGGGCTGAATGGCCTCCTCCTGTGCTGACTGATTCTAAGATATCTGTCTTATAAATTATATCAGCAAAGTTATTTGTTCATATAATAAAGACTTAATGTAAAGAAACTATAAACATTAGACTTTTAATCCGGAGGCAGCTTGTAGCTTTTATGGGAATGTATATAGCTAAGTGTTATTCTTGGAAAAATCTATACGCAGGAATTATCAAAATTACACCCCCTGCTGCAGCCAGACACATTTTGCTGAGGACACCAATCGCACTCAAGACATTGACCACAATCATCAACAGCTGTCTAAAGTATTCATCTGGCATGAATCAGCTCTCAGATGTTTACGATCTTACTCCACCTGAACTGGCCCATTATCAGATGCGGTAAATATATAGCCTGAAATTCCTCGATCACTCCCATACACAATCAAATACTTTAAAAAAAATTCTGAGTGAATAGAAATTCAATATCACAAATCAAGTTGCCTCACCAGTGAATTATAACTGTTGACCTCTTTTATACTTGTATTGAATCTAGATTAGACCACACTTCATATTAAAAGGATACAGAGATACTGGAGAAGGAATGTCTAAGATTATGAAGTTTGGAATTCTCTACTACAAAGGGCTCTTGTTGTGCAGTCATTGAGTATATCCAAGACAGAGATCGATATACTTTTAGACTCTAAGATAATCAAGGGATATTGAGGATCGGGCGGCAAAGTGCAGTCGAGGTAAAAGAGCAGCCAGGAACATTTTGAATGGCAGAGGGTCTCAAAAGGACCAAATGGCCTACTCCTGCTCCTATTTCTTATGTTTTTATTTTCTTAGGAGATTCAGAAAGTCCAACTACATTGTGACAGAAACTACACCTGCCAAAATGAGACATATTAATTTTGTCATATGGAACATTATTATTTGAATGCTTACTGGACATTGAACATAACTTGTTTTAAAAAGACCACAGAACAGTGGCTGAAAACATGGCTGCACATGTGCATTCTAAAAAACAGTAGCATGGAGACACAATGGGAGTACCCCCGGTTTCAATTAGCCAGATGGGTTTTGTCAATAGTGATGATCAAGAGACATTAAGAGTCATTAAATGTGAAAGAGCCAGCATTCCACCCCCCACTGAGAGTGTCTGGTAAACTGTGAGGAATCCGCAAACCTCACAGGTGAGGTTGTGTCAATCAAAAAGCTAATCACATAACTAACCTGCTGGCCAACCTGGAGTTAATTGAATTGTGCTCACAGAACAGTTTTTGGAAGAAACTGCAATTGAACTTCAAGGAGGAAGGTCTCCCTCTCTATCTCTCTCTGTCTCACACAAAGCTCCAGGGACCCACGGAAGTAACTTAAGCCTCAAGACAGAAGACCAGCGAAATAAGTTTGGAAGTGTACACTGGGCCCCAACGAGAACTACAAGACTTAACTTCAATCAAAGACTTTTCATCCAACCCAAAACCAGTAACTGAACTCCATCTATTACTTCAAACCTTTCCCCTTTAATTCTTTCTCTTCCTCTGTCTCTATTTGCATGTATATTTATCGCATATGCATTCTAGCATGGTCGCGTCTTCAGTAGTTTTAACTGAATTAGAGTTTTAAGGTTAATAAACTTACAACTTTCTAGTTCAAGTCTAAGAAAACCTGTCTGGTTGATTTCTTTGCAAATACAATTAGAGAGCAGTGAGCAAGGACTCACTGAGGGGAAGCTAAAAACATAGTGTTTTAAAAGTTAAACCCTGTTACGGCCAAATCAGGAAAAGGCTGAGAGGGGAGCCCTAGACCCCGTCCTCACCTGGTCGTAACAACAGTAAAACCTTTTAAAAGATTGATCACTTCCTGCTTTATCAAGGAAGTAGTGTAACACAAGAAATACAGAGGGAGTGCATGAGAATAGATTAGCAGCTGACATAAAAGGGAACCTGAAAGTCTTTTATGACACAAATAGTAAAAGAGTGGCCTAAGGAAGGGTGGGACTGATTAGGGAAAAAAAGGAGATCTCCAATTGGAAGCAGAGGGCATGGCTGAGGTACTAAATGAATATTTTGCATCTGTCTTCACTGAAGAAGATGCTCAGTGCAGAGGTAACGGAGAAAGTAGCAGTGATACTGGATGGGATAAAAATAGATAAAAGTATTATTCTACAATGCTAAGATCAGGAGCTTCAAACTGAATCAGTTGAAAGGTCCAGAACAAATCCCCTAAAACATGGAACACCAGTCGATTACTTAATTCATCATTTTTTTTTTAAAGCCCAGTTTTTGACAATTTATCTAAGATTACAAGTAAAATCTTAGTTAAGCCTGAATTTTAAAGCAGGGAAGGTTCAGTAAGAGAGAAATTGAACTTCTTTATTCTATTCCAAAACCTGCTACTAACACTTTTTTATGGTTGGTTATATTTGTAATTAATTTGTTCTTTTCCACTCAGAAACCCCCAGAATGAGTGGGAAGAGAAAGTTATGGAACTGAACAATTTCCAGTGCTATCTGTGATTCCGAAATATACACGGTTAATGGAAGATAAATAAACTTGAGTGACTAATTTTTGATTTTGGCCAATCTTGGTGTAGGCAGGAACTTGATAAATGATGACCACAATAACCCATTTATTACTTAATTTCCCCATGGAAACTATTTACGAGTTCCCAACAGGGTTTCAGCTAGGAAATTACTTCCAGTTACTCGTTTATTAAATGATCCACTAATTTGATTGACAAGCTAGTACAGGGCAGTGTATTCATCTCTCAGCCTCTGGTTCCTAACGCTTCACTTATTTTGATCTTCAGAAACCACGTTTTTTGTTCCTGATTGGGCAGTACTGAGGGAGTGCTGCACTGTCGGAGGGGCAGTACTGAGGGAGTGCTGCACTGTCGGAGCGTCAGTACTGAGGGAGCGCTGCACTATCGGAGGGTCAGTACTGAGGGAGTGCTGCACTGTCGGAGCGTCAGTACTGAGGGAGCGCTGCGCTGTCGGAGGGGCAGTACTGAGGGAGCGCTGCACTGTCGGAGGGGCAGTATTGAGGGAGCGCTGCACTGTCGGAGGGGCAGTACTGAGGGAGCGCTGCACTGTCGGAGGGGCAGTACTGAGGGAGCGCTGCACTGTCGGAGGGGCAGTACTGAGGGAGCGCTGCACTGTCGGAGGGGCAGTACTGAGGGAGCGCTGCACTGATGGAGGGTCAGTACTGAGGGAGCGCTGCACTGTCGGAGGGGCAGTACTGAGGGAGCGCTGCACTGTCGGAGGGGCAGTACTGAGGGAGCGCTGCACTGATGGAGGGTCAGTACTGAGGGAGCGCTGCACTGTCGGAGGGTCAGTTCTGAGGGAGCGCTGCACTGTCGGAGGGTCAGTACTGAGGGAGCGCTGCACTGATGGAGGGTCAGTACTGAGGGAGCGTTGCACTGTCAGACGGTCAGTACTGAGGGAGCGTTGCACTGTTGGAGGGTCAGTACTGAGGGAGCGCTGCACTGTCGGAGGTGCAGTACTGAGGGAGCGCTGCACTGTCGGAGGTGCAGTACTGAGGGAGCGCTGCACTGTCGGAGGGTCAGTACTGAGGGAGCGCTGCACTGTCGGAGGTGCAGTACTGAGGGAGCGCTGCACTGTCGGAGGTGCAGTACTGAGGGAGCGCTGCACTGTTGGAGGTGCTGTCTTTCAGATGAGACATTAAACTAAGACCCCGTCTACCCTCTCAGATGGATATAAAAGTTCCCATGGGAGTTATTTCGAAGAAGAACAGGGGAGTTTTGCCCCCCTCCCCCTCCTTGAAACAATATTTATCCCACAACCAACATCATGAGAACATAAAAACAAGAAATGCTGGAACCACTCAGCAGGTCTGGCAGCATCTGTGGAAAGAGAAGCAGAGTTAACGTTTCGGGTCAGTGACCCTTCATCGGAACTGACAAATATTAGAAAAGTCACAGGTTATAAGCAAGTGAGGTGGGGGTGGGGCAAGAGATAACAAAGGAGGTCTAGATTGGACCAGGCCACATAGCTGACCAAAAGGTCACGGAGCAAAGGCAAACAATATGTTAATGGTGTGTTGAAAGACAAAGCATTAGTCCAGATTAGGTGTTAATACACGGAGAACATATCTGGTGTTTATCACATTGCTGTTTGTGGGATCCTGCTGTGTGAAAATTGGCTGTTGTGTTTCCTACATTACAACAGTGACTACACTTCTAAAGTTCTTCATTGGCTGTGAAGCACTTTGGAACATCCTGTTGTTATGAAAGGTGTTTTCAAAATGTATGTCTCTCTTTCTTTATCCAATGATAGAAAAAATGGAATAGTATCTTAGTTGAATATGTTTTGAGTTTTCAGAACATTTATTTGCTCAAAGCATTTCAGCATTTTCTTGGTGCTAGATCTGCTTTGTGATTCCTCAGCACTGAAAAATGTCATTGTTACAAATTCAACAGCACCTTCCAAACCCACGACCTCTACCACCTAGAAGAACAAGGGCAGCAAATACGTGGGAACATCACCACCTGCAAGTTCCCCTCCAAGCCACACACCATCCTGACTTGGAACTATATCGCCGTTCCTTCACTGTCACTGGGTCAAAATCCTGGTACTCCCTTCCTAACAGCACTGTGGGTGTACCTACACCACATGGACTGCAGTGGTTCAAGAAGGCAGCTCACCACCACCTTCTCAAGGGCAATTAGGGATGGGAAATAAATGCAGGCCTAGCCAGTGATGCCCACATCCTAAGATTTCCAATTTCTCCTCATCTGTCCTAAATGGGCAACCCCTTATTTTTAAACAGTGACCCCTTGTTCTAGATACTCCCACAACGGGAAACATCCTTTCCACATCCACCCTGTCAAGACCCCTCATGATCTTAGATGTTTCAATCAAGTTGCCTCTTATTCTTCTAAATTCCAGCGGATACAAGTCTAGCCTGTCCAACCTTTCCTCATAAGACAACCTGGCCATTCCAGGTATTAGTCTAGTAAACCTTCTCTGAACTGCTTCCAGCACATACTGTCCACAGCACTCCAGATGTGGTCTCACCAATGCCCTGTATAGCTGAAGCATAACCTCCCTACTTTTGTATTCAATTCCCCTCGCAATAAATGATAACATTCTATGAGCTTTCCTAATTACTTGCTGAACCTGCATACTAACCTTTTGCAATTCATGCATTAGGACACCCAGATAGAGTCATAGAGAGATACAGCACTGAAATAGGCCCTTCGGCCCACTGAGTCTGTGCTAACCAACAACCACCCATTTATACTAATCCTACATTAATCCCATATTCCCTACCACATCCCCACCATTCTCCTACCACCTACCTACACTAGGGGCAATTTACAATGGCCAATTTACCTATCAACCTGCAAGTCTTTGGCTGTGGGAGGAAACCAGAGCACCTGGTGAAAACCCACACGGTCACAGGGAAAACTTGCAAACTCCACACAGGCAGTACCCAGAACCGAACCTGGGTCACTGGAGCTGTGAGGCTGCGGTGCTAACCACTGTGCCGCCTCATGCAGATCCCTCTGCATCTCAGAACTCTGCAATCTCTCACCATTTAGATAATATGCTTCTTTATTCTTCCTGCCAAAATGGACAATTTCACATTTTCCCGCATCATACTCCATTTGCCAGATCTTTGCCCACTCACTGAACCTATCTGTATCCCTTTGTAGCTTCCATATGTCCTCTTCACCACTTACTTTCCTACCTATTTTTGTGTCATCAGCAAATTTAGCAACCATACCTTCCGTCCCTTCATCCAAGTCATTTATATAAATTGTAAAAAGTTGAGGCTCCAGCACTGATCCCTGTGGCACACCACTCATTACATCTTGCCAACCAGAAAATGACCCATTTGTGCCTACTCTCTGTTTCCTGTTAGCTAGCCAATCTTCTATCCATGCCAAAATGTTACCCCCTACACCATGAGCTTTTATTTTTGGCCCATCATGTCTATGCCAGCTGAAAAACAGCAATCCAACCTAATCCCACATTCCAGCTATTGTCCATAGCCTTGTGGATTACGGCACTTCAAGTGCATATCAAAGTACTGTTTAAATGGGATGTAGTTTTCTGCCTTTACACCCTTTCAGGCAGAGTTCCATGCCTAATTGCCCTTGAGAAGGTGGTGCTGAGCTGTCTTCTTGAATACAACTGAGTGGCTTGCTCGGCCATTTCAGAGGGCATTTAAGAGTCAAGCATATTGCATTGGGTTTGGAGTCTGTGGGCCAGACCAGGTAAGGACAGCAGATTTCCTTCCCTAAAGGGCATTAATGAACCAGATGGGTTTTTGCAACAATCGATGATAGTTTCATGGCAACATTACAGAGACAAGCTTTCAATTCCAGATTTATTTAGTTAACTGAATATCAGTTTCCCAGCTGCCATGGTGAAATTTAAACTCATATCTCTGCATCATTAGCCCAGGGTTCTGGATTACTATCTAACCACTATGCTATTGTCCCTCTATAAAGAACATATTAAGACAAGTGACCAAAATGGTCAAAGAGGTAGGTTTTATGGAGCATCTTAAAGTTGGAGAGAGAAGCAGACAAAGAGCTTAGGGACCATGTCACTGAAGGCACGGCCACCAATGGTGGAGCAATGAAATCAATGATGCGCAGGAGGCCAGAATTGGAGGAGTGCAGAGAGTTGTAGGGCTGGAGGAGGTTACAAATATAGGGAGGGGTGAAGCCATGGAGGGATTTGAAAACAAGGATGAGATTTTTAATATTGAGGCATTGCCAGACTGAGAATCTTGTAGGTTAGTGAGTACAGGTCAATAAGTCAAAAGGAAATGACAAACAGCTACTTCCACATACGTGCATACAAGATATTTTACACAGCTTGAAGGCTTAACTGGAGTTAGCTCCTACCAGGAATGACTGGTTCCGGGTTCGCAACGTACAGCTCCAGTGTTACATGCCGCTCATTAAGAACACCTGACCTTGATTGATTGAACCCATTTTGATGGTCATTAAATAATTTTTGTTTAAATTCTTTTTTTAAATTAACATTGTACTTGTGAGAAAGTACCATTCAATTAACAACTTTTTTGTAAAAACCTTTAAAATGTTGTTGAAATGTGTCTCTGTCTTGTTCATTATCAGCGGCATTTGTGTAACAGCATTGCAGATCTTCAGATATTGCGTTTTTGACTAAATTTTTAAAAATAGTTCTTCGTGTTATTAATGTTGCCAACCCCTGGTCTAGGGAAGCTTTGTTCCCAGAGATGATATTTGATGGGAAAAAGTTGAATCAAAAAGGGATCTACGTTTCAGCTTCCTGTCAAGGTACAAGCCAAATGGTCACATTATTAAAAAAAACATCAAGGGCAGACAGTAAGGAACACAGGAGAAGTACATTTATATACTATGGTAGTACCCTACCATCAATAAATATATGATCCACAGAGGCAAAAATAAACCATTTACATTGACCTCACCCAATTTCAAGATGTACAAACTTTTTAAGGCACTTTCTGTGCAAATTAAACATTTTACTTTTGGGCAAATGCATGATTTGACAAGCTGTTCCAAACTTTAAACTAGCTACTCTCTGGTGTAGATTTCTTTTAAATATACTTTGCAAGGTTCTATTTTAAAATTCGATTTGAAAGTACAAACCACAAAATTCCAAATGATTGTCAAAATTGTTGGTTTCATGTACCCACACATTTAACTGGCCTCTAATGGAGAAAGCGGTAATTAAGAAACTTCTTCTTCAACACAATTATCTAAAGTTAGAGTTATAAACTTGAGAAAAACTCCTGTGGCCCAAATAGGTCACTCCCTTTGGGTAAGAAAAATAGAACAGACGAAAATAAACTTAGAAATTTACAAATTAAGAGCAAGGGATTTTGCTGTAAAGTCAGATAATCAAAATAGCAACCACAATCAAAGAATGGGCCAATTATAAAGAAGGAAAACATTGCATTTACAAAGAACCTTTCACAACCTCAGGATGTTCCAAAGCACTTTCAGTCAATTTGTGCACAACAAGCTCCCACAAATAGAAATAAGATAATGATCAGATCAGCTGTTTTTAATGATTGCTTGTAATGCCACAGATATCCCTCTTAATCTGAAGCAGTTTCAAGTTTAAAAATTAGGGATGAATGAGGAAGGCCATTCAGCCCATCCAAATGTATCCATCCAGAAACATACAAAAATTCACCTCACTCTCCCATCACCCATTGCAGCATCAAGTGCTTCTTAAATATTTCAAGAACTTTTGTCCCCACTGCTGTCACTGAAAGTCTACTCCATTCCTGCATCTGTGAATCTTTAACAATCTTATATTTACCGTTTAATCAATATAATTTTAGCAACAACAAAAAACATAAGGCATAGGAGCAGGAGTAGGCCAATCGGCCCTTCGAGTCTGCTCCACCATTCAATATGATCATGCCTGATCTTCTACCTCAACACAACTTCACGCATATCCCCATATGCCTTGGTTCCCTTATTGCCCAAAAATCTATCGATCTCTGTCTTCAATATACTCGACAACTGAGCATCCACAGCTCTCTGGGGTAGAGAATTCCTAAGATTCACAACCCTCTGAGTGAAGAAATTTCTCCTCATCTCAGTCCGAAATGGCCGATCCCTTATGCTGAGTATGTCCTCTTGTTCTACAGAATTCAGCCAGGAGACACAGCCTCTCAGCATCTACCCTGTCAAGCCTTCTCAGCATCTTATATATTTCATTGATAATACTCAAGAATTAAAAAGTGTATTTATTTATTCTTAACTACCCTCTGAAATTGCACAGCAAGCCACTCAATTGTCATTTGGTAGTACAGAACTTGAGTATTGTTGAAATTAAATTTCAAACAAAGCTTGTCAGTTCACTGTCAGTCACCAAAACCGGTGCATTCTCCATGGCAATGCCTCTACCAGAGTCCACTTCCCAACCAGTCAGCACTCTCTTCTCATACAGCATAAATTTGTGCTTTCCCTTACATTGGTATTCTTGCGAATTGTCCTGATGAGTGCAAGACGAAAAGCTTTGACAAGATGTCTGTTTTCAGCTCAATTGTATTTAAGAAGGCAGCTCATCATCACCTTCTCAAGGACAATTAGGGATGGATAATGCTGGCTTTGTAAGCAACGCCCACATCTTGTGAATGAATAAAAAACAATTTTAGCATTATCTCTGGGGAAATGATTTAATATTTTGTATTTCGTATTCATGTCAGTTTTTCAGTTACGACCTGTTCACTTTGTGTCACCAGCCTGTCACTCCAGGCTCAAATTATATTATTTAATTTTTCAGTTCTAATTAAATTATCGAACTAATAATGTTTAATGATAAATGTTCTCCAATAGACCAGAAATTCTGGTGACAAAACAACCACCACTGGGGTTGCTGGAACATGCATTAGACTAGGAATTCTACCGTATCATTTCTTCAAATCCTCACTGCTCTCAACAACCACAAGATCAAAATAAAGAAAGACCTTGCATTTATATAGTGCCTTTCCCGGCCTCAGGACGTCCAAAAGTGCTTTACAGCCAATGAAGCACCTTTGTAGTGTAGTTACTGTTATAATGTAGGAAACAAGGCAGTCAATTTTTACACAACAAGCTCCCACAAACAGCAATGTGATAACGACCCAGATAATCTGTTTTATGGATATTGGTTGAGAGGGGACATCGGGGAGAATTCCCCTGCTCTTCAAATAGAACAATGGGAATAGCCTATGTCCACCTGAGAGGAGCAGACAGAGCATTCAGCTTAACGTCTTATTCAACAGACAGCACCTCCCACAGTGTAGTGCCAAAGTGTCAGTCCTATTTGGTGTTTGAGTTAGTGGACTGGCCTATTACCAGTGAGTCAAAGCTGGCACATAAAGGATGTGACTTATTGGGCTCAGGGAATTGAGGGTAATATATTTGCATTGATTGAGGATTGGTTAACGGATAAAAACAGGGAGTAGGAATAAACAGGTCATTTTCGGGATGGCAGGCTGTAACTAGTGGAGTGCCACAGGGATCAGTGCTTGGGCCTCAGCTATTTACAATCTACATCAGTGACTTAGATGAGTGGACCGAGCATAAATACCAGCATGAACTAATTGGGCTGAATGGCTGCTATAACTCAATGATAGAGAGATAGAGAGATAGATAGATAGATGTTCACCTCTTCTAGCCATTGAATAAAGTTTTTCTTTAAATGTTCTTTAATAACAGTTTTGTGACGCTCTGCAATTTAGGACATTGTCTTCTTCCTGTAGTATTTTAATTACAACCGAGCTTGTGTGAACTATTGCCTTTTAATAACTATGCAGCAGCAATTCTCCTTAAAATTTCCACTATTCAAAACACTAATTTCTTTTAAATGATTTGCATTTCAAACAGATGCCGCACTGTGACTTCCATTTTCTGGTTTGCTGCAGGGAACCATTCAAGTGGATAATACAATTTAGGGGTTAACAGACAGAGACTCCAACATTTAGATTGGAATGTAGAATATGCACCTGAGGCACCAGAACTAAGACTAGTCCAAAAATAAATAGCACAGAACAATACAGCACAAAAGCGGCCGTTTGTTTTCACCCAGCACAGAATGGGGAGAATATTCATAGTTTCTGAATATGATGCACTGATGGTTCAGAAAATCACAGAATGAAGAATTATAGTGGGAGGCCATTCACCCCATCATCCCTGTGCCAGCCCTTTGAAAGTGCTATCCAATTAGTCCCACTCCCCTGCTCTTTCCCCATAGCCCTGCAAATCTTTTCCCTTCAGGTATTTATCCAATTCCCTTTTGAAAGTTATTATTGAATCTGCTTCCACCGCCCTTTCAGGCAGCGCGTTCCAGATCACAAGAATCTTTCTTGGGCTGTGAGGTTATTTTTTGTCTGACAGGAGGAGATTGATACAATGGGAGGTTATCTCATGCGAGTCTTCATTGTGCAAAAATGTGACAGATAAAGAATGAGAGCGATAACGTATATTCTTCCATATCTCCAACCTACAGCTTACAAACGGATTCAGATTTTTTAACCACGAATCAGATACTCTCTGCTAATGGTCATCTCAAATCACATCAGAAATCAATTCCTACTTTCTTCTTAAGAGACGATATACCACACCTTCATCTGCTTGTTACCAGATTAATATACAGTGAAAGAGGTAGCTGGCAGTCTGAATTTATCTTTCCAGCCTGCGTAGTTGCAGATGACACAGTTTAAATAGGAAACTTTCAATGGGCAAAATGAGGTTTGCAAACATCAATCTTTCCATTCTACTCTACCATCTGTATCCTAACTCACACCAAGTCCCATTCACCCATCACCCACCGTGCTCATTGACCGACGCTGGTTCCCAGTCCGGCAATTAGATTTTAAAATTCTCATCCTTGCATTCAAATCCCTCCATGCCTCGCCCCTCCCTATCTCTATAACCTCCTCGAGCCCTACATCCCTCCAAGATCTCTGCACTCCTCCAATTCTGGCCTCTCGCGCATTCCTGATTTTAATCGCTCCACCATTGGCGGCCGTGCCTTCAGCTGCCTGGACCCTCAGCTCTGAAATTCCCTCCCTGAACCTCTCCGCCTCCCTCTCCTCATTTAGCTTGCTTTTTGACCAAACTTTTGTCACCTATTCCAATATCTCCTTTAGTGGCTCGGTGCCAAATCTTGTTTGCTAACGCTCCTGTGAAGCTCCTTGGCATGTTTTACTTCGTTAAAGGTAATATGGAAATGCAAGTTGTTGTTGGATAGTATATTGTCAGACCATCATATCCTCCACTGTTCCATCATCAATCCTCCTAATGATTTGTGCTGCGCTTTATATTTCTCTACATGCCAATCACCTACAGGGCATGTGATAAATCAATAGACAATTGTAAATGTGAAATGCACTGTAGAGCAGCTGGAGACAGTTAATATGATTGCCTCGGTGTTCATGACATCTACATGTTAATCGACTCAGAGCATTAATATCTGTCATCCAATAACTCATTATATTCTACAGGTAACAGGCACTGTAATTGGCAGAAGCTGTATCCCAGGGACATAGGAACAGGGGAAGGCCGTTCAGCCCCTCAAGCCTGTCCCCTCATTGAGTGGGATCATGTGTCATGAAGGTGCTTCCATTATTAATATTTTGAGGACTAGTGTTTAAAAGAATGTGAAAATTGGGGAGATGTCTGGATTTGTTTTTTAAGAAAGGGTTACTGGAAGAGACAGGTAAATTCATCTGCATTTTAATTAACCTCATTTTAAGATTTTAATGAAGGTCCCGCTCCTTAGCCACGGGAGGGCAGCACCGAGGCCTCCACACCATCACTAATATCTGGCGGGGCCTTCTCGGCCTCTTGGGTCATGGCGGGCCATCCCCCGCAAGCATTTTATGGGCCACCCCACCACGACCCACAACGCCGAGGGGCGGGTAAAATCCAGCCCTAAAAGTGAAACTAACTTCAACAATCAAGTCGCATGACAATCATAAATCTTGATCTGTCGTTCCACTGCTGGAAACAGGTGCCTTGCAGTCTGTGTAATTCACTCAGTTCAAACCCACCAAGTTTCAGCAATCTATGTTCGCAGAGAAAAATCCTTTCCTTAGTTTTTAAAACACACAGAATTCCAAGCTTTCAATACAAAAACAAAACTCTTGTAACAGTGTCAGCAAATTTGGCTACAATACAGTCGCTCCCTTCACCCAAGTCATTAATATAGATCGTAAATAGTTGAGGCCCCAGCACTGATCCCCATGGCACTAGTTACAGTTTGCCAAACTTAAAAGGCACCATTTATCCCAACTCTGTTTCCTGTTAGTTAGCCAATCCTCTATCCATACTGATATATTACCCCCAACACCATGTGCTCTTTTCTTGTGTCGTAACCTTTTATGTGGCACCTTATCAAATGTCTTTTGGAAATCCAAATGCACTACATCTACTGGTTCCCCTTTATCCACCCTGCTTGTTACGTCCTCAAAGAACTCTAATAAATTTGTCAAGCGCAATTTCCCTTTCCTAAAACCATGTTAACGCTGCTTGATTTTATGATGATTTTCTAAATGTCCTGATACTACTTCCTAAATAATGGATTCCAGCATTTTCCCAATGACAGATGTTAGGCTACCCGGCCTATAGTTTCCTGCTTTCTGTCTCCCTCCTTTCTTGAATAGAGATATTACATTTGCGGTTTTCCAATCCACTGGGACCTTTCCAGAATCTCAGGAATTTTGGAAGATTACAACTAATGTATCCACGATCTCTGCAGCCATTTCTTTTAAGACTCTAGGATGCAGGCCATCAGGTCCAGGGGACTTGTCAGTCTTTACTCCCATTAGTTTTCCTAGTACTTTTTCTCTTGTGATAGCAATTGTTTTAAGTTCCTCCCTCCGTTTTGCCCCCTGATTTTCTACTATTATTGTGATGCTTTTAGTGTCTTCTACAGGCAAGACAGAAATTTGTTCAAAGTCTGTCATTTCCTTGTTTCCCATTATTTCCCCAGTCTCATCCTCGAAGGGACCAATGGTTTACTTTAGCTACTCTCTTCCTTTTTATATACTTGTAGAAGCCCTTACTGTCAGTCTTTATATCTCTTGCTAGTGTACTTGCAAAGGGCACTGGAAGCAGATTCAATTGTAATTTTCAAAAGGGAATTGGATAAATATTTAAAAGGGGCAAAATTTGCACGGCAATGGGGAAAGAACGGAGAAGTGGGACTAATTGGATAGTTCTTTTAAAGAGCTGGCAAAGGTACGAGGGGATGAATGGCCTCCTTCCGTGCTGTAAGATTCTATGATTGTGATTCTATGCAATGATGACAATGGCTCTTTAAAGTGCTCTAATGCTTGAATATGCATTTAAGCTACATTTGACAACAAGCTGTCATGCAATGATAAACCTATCTGACCAGATTACCATGCTTTACCTTACTTCCTTTTTTGGTGAGAGATTTTATAGAATTATGTTTGAAGTAATATAGTTTTCTTCCTCCAAAATCAGCAATTAAATCACCCCATCCTGGTATGAACTGTTGCCACATGTACTTAAAGAAAGTACAAAGTGGGAACTGGTTTCAAAAACCAAACCTAAAAATAAACTCTGTTGAAATGTTTCCCACCTTTAAAATCTGCAAACATATTGGCTTGGATTTTGCAGTCAGCAGCGAAGCCCTGGTGCTTACCACTGACCTCGAAGAAGGCTACCACAAAGATCCAGCGAGCTCTGTGGCTTGGATTCCCCCTTTCCCAATGTTAATTTGAATCTGGCACCAAGTTAAGGGGATCTCCAGGCATGCAGCAGTGGTGATGTCAGCAAGCAGGATAAGCAACCAATCGCATTGAAGTATTCCAACAGACAACCAACCAGGAAGTAAAAATCATTTTATCCTTCACTTTTTATTTAAATTCTCAGATTGTGAAATAAATGAATAATTTCTTCTTGGCATTTCTTCACGGACAATTATTTTGGGAAGGTTGTAGTCATCGGTTGTAGGCCCGCTGGTGACTAGTCAGGCCTATCCGTGACTGGCAGATACTCCTACAGCAGGTACAAGTGAAGGTGTAGTCACTGCTGGTGGAAATTAGATCTATCCTTCTCCTCCTTTTCTCTTTCATGCTGGTTCTTCGCTCAGTCTCAAAGGTGTCTGAAGCCCTCCTGATGTAGCATCTCCAGGCATCACGATCTATGGCCTGTGCTTCCCACTGGCGATGGTCAATGTGGCACACAGAGAGGGACTTCAGGTAGTCCTCTGTTCCTTTTACCCATGGTGAGCTCTCCAAACAACACTACCTGGGGCAGGCAACTGTCATCCTTCCAGGTAATGTGACCCGCCCAACACAGTTGGCTTTGCAGGAGGATGGCCTCGACGCTGGTGACGTTGGCTGTTTCCAGGACTTCAATGTTTGTGATGCGGTCCTGCCAACGGATCTTCAGGATGCTGCAGAGGCAGCACTGATGGAAGCACTCGAGAAGGCGCACCTGGGTACCACACTATAGAAAGGATGTGATTGCACTGGAGAGGGTGCAGAGGAGATTCACCAGGATGTTGCCTGGGCTGGAGCATTTCAGCTATGAAGAGAGACTGAAAGGGCTAGGGTTGTTTTCCTTAGGACAGAGAAGGCTGAGGGGAGATATGATTGAGGTATACAAATTTATGAGGGGCATTGATAGGTTAGATAGGAAGAAACTTTTTCCCTTAGTGGAGGGGTCAATAACCAGGGGGCATAGATTTAAGGTAAGGAGCAGGAGGTTTAGAGGGGATTTGAGGAAAAAGACTTTCACCCAAAGGGTGATTGGAATCTGGAACGCACTGCCTGAAAAAGGTGGTAGAGGCAGGAACCCTCATAACATTTAAAAGTAGTAAGAAGATGAGCACTTGAAACGTCATTACATACAAGGCTACGGGCCAAGCGCTGGAAAATGGGACTAGAATAGTTAGGTGCTTGATGGCTGGCACAGACACAATGGGCCGAAGGGCCTGTTTCTGTGCTGTGTAACTATGGCGGCGGTACAGCACCCAATGACTCAGCACCATACAGAAGGGTGGTGAGGACTATAGCTTTGTACACTTTGAGTTTGGTCTATGCGCTGAGGCTGTGGTTGCTCCACACGTGTTTGCACAGTCTGCCGAATGTTCTGTTTGCTTTTGAGAGCCTGTTGTCCACTTCCTTGTCTATGGTGGCATCAAACGAGATGACGCTCCCCAAATAAGTAAATTGCTTGACGGCATTCAGCTCGGTTCCCTCGATGACAATGCTTGGTGGTCTATATTCCTCTTGGGGTGCAGACTGATGCAGGATTTCAGTTTTCTTTAAACTGATTTTAAGTCTGAAGAGTTGTGCTGCCTCGGAAAACTGTGTTGTTCTACGTTGCAGGTCTGACTGACTGTGGGCCAGGAGAGCACAGTCATCGGCGAAAACAAGTTCACGGATGAGTTTTTCTTGTGTCTTTGTGTGAGCCTGAAAACGCCTGAGGTTGAAAAGGCCTCCATCAGTCCAGAAACATACGTAAACTCTGTCCTTAAGGTCTTCCGTTGCCTGCTGCAGCACCATGCTGAAAAAGATGGTGAAAAGGGTCGGGGCCAGCACAGGTCCCTGCTTCATGTCATTGGAGATACAGAAGGGACTTGAGAGGTCGCTGTTTTGCTTGACTTGTCCGTTCTGATTTTCATGAAACTGCTTCACCATGGCCAGGAACCTGGGTGGGCATCCAAGTTTTCCAGGATTTTCCAAAGTCGATCTCTGCTCAGTGTCGAAAACCTTGGTGAGGTCTGTGAACGTGACGTACAGGCCTTTGTGTTGCTCACAACATTTTTCTTGTAATTGTCTGAGTGCACATACCATGTCTGTGGTGCCTCTGTTTGCTCTGAAACTACACTGGCTCTCTGGGAGGTTTTCTTCTGCAATGGTAGGCACAAGCCTGTTCAGAAGTATTCCAGCCAGGATCTTCCCAGCAATAGAAAGGAGGGTGATCCCACAGTAGTTGCAGCAGTCTGATTTTTCTCCTTTGTTTTTGTACAAGGTGATGATAACAACATCACGAAGATCCCATGGAATCCTGCTCTGCTCCCAGCAGGCCTTGAAAAACTCATGGAGCTTGGTGTATAGGGCAGGGACACCATGCTTCAAAGCATCGGTTGGAATTCCATAAGCTCCGGGGGCTTTGTTCTTCATCTGGTTGATGGCGGTCACAGTTTCCTCCAGGGTTGGGCCCTCATCCAGTTCTCCTTTGACAGGCTGTTGTTTGATGCAATTGATGGCAGTATCATGCACTGTGCACTTGGTGCTGAAGAGAGTTTCAAAGTGCTCCAACCAGCGATCCAGGACTGACTCCTTGTCGGTGTGTAGGGTCTTGTCATCGGCGCTCCTCAGGGGGTTTTGGGTTTGATGTGCTGGTCCATAGACAGATTTTAGTGCTTCATAGAAACTTCTTATGTTGGCAGTATCAGTTGAGTTTTTTCCGCAAGTACGATCCACCAGTCATTTTGATGAAGGGTCACAGACCTGAAACGTTAACTCTGTTTCTCTCTCCACAGATGCTGCCATTCCTGCTGAGTATTTCCAGCATTTCTTGTTTTTATATTGTTGAGTTATTGTTGGGGTGGATGGATTTCTTTCCTGCCTGCACAGTGGTGCTTTAAGGTGGCGTACAGTTTGCGCTGACTGACCCCACCCTTTAAGCTTGGAGCTCATCTATCGTGGCCCAGTGAACTGGAACGACGGCAGCAAGGTCTCCAAACCTACGGCTTGGATTCAGAGTTTTCCCCTCTCCTCGGTCGGTTTCCAGCCAAAGCTTGAAGGGACCCTGCTCCCCTTGCTATTACATCCACAGCTGGTATACCAACAATCGTAGTCCACGCAATATGGTGTGGTACGCCTTTGGTCCAGAACATGGTCACTTGAGCCTCTTGGAATTCTTCCGCCCTGGCCGTTACCTTTATCAAGAAAGACATCTGCCCAGGTGGTGTCATGTTCATCATTTCTCCCCTCACTACATTTCACCCATCAGCTGAGATGGTGTATGGGGGGGTGAGGCACTTGGAGCCAACAGTGAGAGCTGGGTGTAGATGAGGACCAGTGATTAGAATCCATCCTACAAATAGGATGCAGCTGAGTGAAAATACAAGGGTACGACCTCTATCTGAACACCCCATAATTTAAAGATAAACAAAATACATATTTTTTTTAAATGTGTATTGTTTTTTTTTAAATGGAAAAGTTTGATATTCCACAATATAAAATGAGCTTTTCAGGGACAGTGAGGGTGTTTAGCAGTAATTTTGAACTTGGTGGGCCATTAAAAGCCCAGCTACACCTCATTGAACAAGAGCAAGTGGCAGTATTTCTTCATCATCGGTCTCCTCTTCGTCTTTCACTTCTTGCTGCTGCATCACTGCCTGGATAGCTTGCAGTTCTTTGGTATCTGAAAGAAGAAAGGCATAAGGGTAGGGTTGTGGTGTGGGGAGAGGAGGAAAGTAAAAAAGGTGCATGCTTACACCATCTGCACTTTGTAAATCAGAAGAGGTTGTGGGATCAAGGGGAAGTGGGATGTGAGAAGGAGGGTTATGTATGAACATACTATCATCTTCGATAGTTTCAGCGCTACCGCAGGCCACGGCCTCAATCACGGCCACCCCAGTGATGGTGAGCACCGTCTCCTCCATCGAGTTTGTGACAAAAGTGCCTCTTCGTTTTGTTAAATATATTTTTTGAAGATTCATTTTTGAAAGATTGAAGAAATGTTAAACTTTGGGGTTTTCAAAGGGGGTCATGTAAAGGCCACTTGACTTTGAAAAAACAGTGCCTGGAAATTTTTTTAAAAAGGGGCACAGAGTTCTTGTGAAGAAAACAAGCCTTTCCAGGAAACCACTTACCCTCCAGCTCAATAAACAGAAAACGTTGGACACCTGGAAAAGTTGTTTACAAAGAAGTAACAGGTCAAGATTGATGTAGGTCAAAATGTTGACCTCCTGTTGTCGGTTTTGCTTTTGAATTGTTTGGAGTTCGGGTTGAACTGTATAAAAAGGGAGAGAACTTCCAAGGAGAGAAGAGAATTCCCAAGGAAGGAGAGAAGACCACAACCCAGCTCCGCTTTCCAGCACCTCTTTAAAAGATCCTGAGAAGTCCACTGTGTTAACTCATCTCGTCTCCTGTCTTTGAAAAGCCTGCTAAATTAATTCTCAACGCCACCTGAAAAGAACTGTTACAAAAGATGCCAGTGACTCGTCTACATGTACTCAGAGGCCAGACTGTACGCCAGTTTTGGAACACAACATATCTCATCTGCTGGTTCTTCAAGAATGAGCAAGTATTCAGTCCAAGTGTTTTTTTTGTCTGTAACAGAGCTCTAAAAACAAAAACTCTATTTTTTTCGGTTAACTGATGTAGGTGTGTGTATGAGAGTGTGAGAGGCTAAGGTAAAAAGGGAACTTAAATATTTAAATCTGTGTGTTTATGCATTACATCATAACTGGTTAAGACTTGTTTTATAATAAACTGATAATTTTGTTGTTTATTAAAGAAACCTGGTTGGTCTGTTTTATTCGAGGATAAAAATAGCGGGCCGGACTTCATAGTCTCGCTGACGTAATCGGCTGCGAGTGAAAACAATGGTGGCCCGCCCATGCGGTGCATGTCGCAGAGCCACCGTGATATTAAGTGCGGCGGCTCATTTAAATAGTCGGGGCGGACTGACCACTCCAATGGGGTCGGAGGGGTCGGGTTGCCCGTCCCCGGCAATGATGTCAGCAGCTTTTGCGCAGATGCGCTACGGTTCAATTAAATTTTAAAGATATATTGATGTAAAATTGATCGCAAAAAATTAAATAAATGTTTCTTGCCCCTCTCCCAACCCTCCCCCATAACAATAGAATTAATTACCTGCCCTCTCCCCTCCAAAACACTTACCTTGTGCACCTGACCTTCCCACCCCCAAAGTTCATAAACTTTGGCACTTTACCCCTTCCCACCATCCCTACACCAATGAAATTTCTGTTACCCTAACCTCCCCCCCCCCCAGCACTGAAAAACTTACCTGCTCCCCCCTGCTCACCAGTGTTCCGCCTTGGATCCCCATCTGGGGGTCCGAAAGCACGCAAGTGCTGGCCACTGGCACCAATATTGCAGCTGGACGAAAGACGGAGGCGCAGGTCTGATTAATTCATTAATTTGAATGGATTTAAATATATTAACAGGTGTCCCATCGCTGAGCGGCAGGAGGGCCACCATGAGGCCTCGCCACTGCTGGCAATATCAGGCTGGGCCTTCCCGGTGTGAGCCCAAAGCGGGTCTCTGCCAAAGGCATTTTCCAGCTCTGTAAAAATCACCCCAGAGTCCATGATTGACCGTATCGGTAAGTGGGAAAAATTTAAATATATGTTGTGACCCGTGGAGAAGTGGAACTAGAATAAACAGTGCACTCCACCCACCTCGGTCGTAACAAGGTGAGGACGTACAGGTATGCAGGCTCCTGCTGCCTCCAGTTATGTGACACCTTGTCCTGCAAGAGAGTGAAATGTGTCAGTGTGTCTGGTGAAATGTGTTTGGGTGATGTGCCTGACACGGACACGATCGGCCAAAGGGCCTGTTTCTGTGCTGTATAACTCTATGGTTGAATAGCTGACTGTGTGTGTGTGTGTGTGTGTGTGTGTGTGTGTGTGTGTGTGTGTGTGTAGGCTGTGAAACGCTGGTGTGAGGCTTGTAACAGAGCTAAATGTGTAAGGGTGAGGTGAAGCTCTGAAAGTTCGGTATGAGTTATGACTGAGAGACTGTTGGTGGGTGAGTGATGGGGGAATGGTTCACTGAGCAGTGTGAGGTTAGCTGTGCAGTTCACGGGATATGACATTTGACAATGCATTCACTGGCCTTGACCACTTTTGAGAGATTAAACTTGTGGGACTGCATCCAGGCCCATAGGGCTACAATGCTGCCATTGTTTGTGAGGGCTATCGGCTACCACTGCATTTGCAGTGTCAAGAGCTCCCTGTGGCGACAGGTTATCTCTCCTCTTTTTATTCTTTCGTGGGATGGAGGCATCGGTGGCAAGGCCAACATTTGTTGCCCATCCTTAGTTGCCCTTGAATGGAGTGGCTTGCTAGGCCATTTTAGAGGAAAGTTAAGAGTCAACCACATTGCTGTGTGTCTGGAGTCACATGTAGGCCAGACCAGGTAAGGATGGCAGATTTCCTTCCCTAAAAAGGACATTGGTGAACCAGTTGGGTTTTTAGTGACAATGATAGTTTCATGGAACCATTACTGAGAACAACTTTCAATTACAGATATTTTTATATTAATTATGGAAGTTATTAATTGAGTTTAAATTCCACCAGCTGCTATGGTGAGATTTGAACCCATGTTCCCAGGGCATTACCTCCGATCCACCTCCTGCACCAGGGCCTCCTGTGCTGTGTCAGAGAACCCTGGAGCACACCCTGTCCTGTTGTGCCATTCTTGTGTCTTTCCCACATCAAAGTCACTTCTGCAATGAATTCCAGCACATGCTGCAGTCGAAATGCACCTCCACTTTAAGAGGTGCAGGCCAGTTTGAACTTGTGCTAGCCTCCCACAGTTTTGCACCCCCTGCTTAGGTGTGCAGTCCCTCAGCGGCGTGCTTAGCACTGGCTGGATGCTGCACCCATGTAAATGAGTAGGCAGCATTGGAAAGAATGGGCAAAGGTTAATCGCACATCACGATTCCCACACCCGTTTTGGGGGCTATCCAATTTTGCCACCTTTATTTCTTATCCTTCTGGAAGGAAAGCACAAGGCAATGGGATTAGCTGAGAATTGCTGCAACAAAGAGCCAGCACAGAGACAATGCCCTCCTCCTACATAGAAAGGTCAAAACATTTACGCAGAGAAAAGGCCATTCGGCCCATCGTGTCTCTGTGCCAGCCGAAAAACAGCTATCCAGCCTCAATCCTCCTTCCAACTCCTGGTCCGTAGCTCTGTAGGTTGTGGGAACTCATAGATATCCAAGTATTTTTTAAATGCAATGAGGATTTCTGCCTCTACCACCCTTTCAGGCAGTGAATTCCGGATCCCCACCACCCTCTGGGTGAAAAGATTACTTCTCAACTCTCCTCTAATCCTTCTACCAATTACTTTAAATCTCTGCCTCCCTGGACATCCAGGGCAAAGACTCAGAGGGCGGAGTTCCGGAGCGGTAAGTATAAAAACCTTACCTCGGGGATTCACGACCTACATCCAGGACAAAGACTCAGAGGGCAGAGTTCCGGAGCAGTAAGTTACCTCGGGTGGAAAATAAATCTGAAAAAATGACATCACAGGAAATCTCTGACCTGATTGGCTGGTAGGGAATCTGCACTGAATTTGAAAATAAGACATTGATTAAAACCCAAATTAACTAATTAATTAATAAGTAGAGGAGTAACTAAACTGGAGGGAGGAGATAACTGGATTTAGCATTTAATATTTATAGTAGAAATCTAACGCTAGGGACCATATAGTTAATTGTAACCTAATTTAGTAAAGATTTAATAAGTATTTAAGTATTTATTTTAAACTAATTTATTAATTAGTGTTAGAAATGTCAGTTAGAGGGGTAAATTGCTTCACCTGAGAGATGTGGGAGGTCCGTGACACTTCCAGCGTTCCGGACGACTACATCTGCAGGAAGTGTACCCAGTTGCAGCTCCTCACAGACCGCATGGATCGGTTGGAGCGGCAACCGGATGCACTTAGGAGCATGCAGGTGGCAGAAAGTGTCATAGACAGGAGTTTTAGAGAAGTGGTTACACCCAAGGTGCAGGCAGATAGATGGGTGACCGCTAGAAGGGGCAGGCAGTCAGTGCAGGAATCCCCTGTGGCTATCCCCCTCTCTAACAAGTATACCGTTTTGGATACTGTTGGGGGGGATGGCCTATCAGGGGAAAACAGCAGCAGCCAGAGCTGTGGCACCACGGCTGGCACTGTTGTTCAGCAGGGAGGGACAAAGCGCAGAAGAGCAATAGTTATAGGGGACTCTATAGTCAGGGGCACAGATAGGCGCTTCTGTGGACGTGAAAGAGACTCCAGGATGGTATGTTGCCTCCCTGGTGCCAGGGTCAAGGATGTCTCTGAATGGGCAGGGGGCATTCTGAAGGAGGAGGGTGAACAGCCAGAGGTAGTGGTACACATTGGTACTAATGACATAGGCAGGAAGAGTGATGAGGTCCTGCAGGGGGAGTTTAGGGAGTTAGGTAGAAAGTTAAAAAACAGGACCTCTAGGGTTGTAATCTCGGGATTACTCCCTGTGCCACGTGCCAGTGAGGCTAGAAATAGGAAGATAGTGTAGCTAAAGACATGGCTGAACAGCTGGTGTAGGAGGGAGGGTTTCAGATATCTGGATTATTGGGATCTCTTCCGGGACAGGTGGGACCTGTACAAGAAGGACGGGTTGCACCTGAACTGGAGGGGCACAAATATCCTAGCTGCAAGGTTTGCTAGCGTCACTCGGGAGGGTTTAAACTAGTGTGGCAGGGAGTTGGGAACCAGAGCAGTAGGACAGCAGGTAAAACAAATGAGGGGGAACTAGTAAATAAGGCCAGTAAGACTAAGAGGAAAAGCAGGCAGGGAGATGTTGCTGAGCACAGTGGGACTGGTGGTCTGAAGTGCATTTGTTTCAATGCGAGAAGTATAACAGGTAAGGCAGATGAACTTAGAGCTTGGATTAGTACCTGGAACTATGATGTTGCTGCTATTACAGAGAATTGGTTGAGGGATGGCAGGATTGGCAGCTAAATGTTCCAGGATTTAGAAGCTTCAAGCGGGATAGAGGGGGATGTAAAAGGGGTGGGGGAGTTGCATTACTGGTTAAGGAGAATATCACAGCTGTACTGCGGGAGGACACCTCGGAGGGGTCATGCAGCGAGGCAATATGGGTGGAGCTCAGGAATAGGAAGGGTGCAGTCACGATGTTGGGGGCTTACTACAGGCCTCCCAACAGGCAGCGGGAGGTAGAGGAGCAGATATGTAGACAGATTTTGGAAAGATGTAAAAGCAACAGGGTTTAAGTGGTTGGTGATTTTAACTTCCCCTATATTGACTGGGACTCACAGTGCCAGGGGCTTGGATGGGGCAGAATTTGTAAGGAGCATGCAGGAAGGATTCTTGAAACAATACGTAGATAGTCCAACTAGGGAAGAGGCCGTACTGGACCTGGTATTGGGGAATGAGCCCGGCCAGGTGGTCAAAGTTTCAGTGGGGGAGCATTTCGGGAACAGTGACCATAATTACGTAAGTTTTAAGGTACTTGTGGATAAGGATAAGAGTAGTCCTCGGGTGAAGGTGCTAAATTGGGGGAAGGCTAATTATAACAATATTAGGCAGGAACTGAAGAATTTAGATTGGGGGTGGCTGTTTGAGGGTAAATCAACATCTGACATGTGGGAGTCTTTCAAACGTCAATTGATTAGAATCCAGGACCGGCATGTTCCTGTGAGGAAGGATAGGTTTGGCAAGTTTCAGGAACCTTGGATAATGAGGGATATTGTGAGCCCAGTCAAAAAGAAAAAGGAAGCATTTGTAAGGGCTGGAAGGCTGGGAACAGACGAGACCCTTGAGAATATAAAGAAAGTGGGAAGGAACTTAAGCAAGGAGTCACGAGGGCCAAAAGGGGTCATGAAAAGTCATTGGCAAACAGGATTAAGGAGAATCCCAAGGCTTTTTATACATATATAAAGAGCAAGAAGGTAGCCAGGGAAAGGACCGAGGAGGGAATCTATGCGTGGAGCCAGAGGAAATGGGCGAGGTACTAAATGAGTACTTTGCATCAGTATTCACCAAAGAGAAGGACTTGGTGGACTTGGTAGAATACGGAGGGTGGTAAGGGAAGAAATTACTGGGGCTTTGACAGAAATCTTTGTATCCTCATTGGCTACAGGTGAGGTCCCAGAGGACTGGAGAATAGCCAATGTTGTTCCTTTGTTTAAGAAGGGTAGCAAGGATAATCCAGGAAATTATAGGCCGGTGAGCCTTATGTCAGTGGTAGGGAAATTATTGGAGAGGATTTTTCGGGACAGGATTTACTCCCATATGGAAACAAATGAACTTATTAGTGAGAGGCAGCATGGTTTTGTGAAGGGGAGGTCGTGTCTCACTAACTTGATTGAGTTTTTTGAGGAAGTGACAAAGATGATTGATGAAGGAAGGGCAGTGGATGTAGTCTACATGGACTTCAGTAAAGCCTTTGACAAGGTCCCTCATGGCAGACTGGTACAAAAGGTGACGTCACATGGGATCAGAGGTGAGCTGGCAAGATGGATACAGAACTGGCTCGGTCATAGAAGACAGAGGGTAGCAGTGGAAGGGTGCTTTTCTGAATGGAGGGATGTGACTAGTGGTGTTCCGCAGGGATCAGTGCTGGGACCTTTGCTGTTTGTAGTATATATAAATTATTTGGAGGAAAATGTAGCTGGTCTGATTAGCAAGTTTGCAGACGACACAAAGGTTGGTGGAGTTGCGGATAGTGATGAGGATTGTCAGAGGATACAGCAGGGTATAGATCGGTTGGAGACTTGGGCAGAGAAATGGCAGATGGAGTTTAATTTGGACAAATGCGAGGTAATACATTTTGGAAGGTCTAATACAGGTGGGAAGTATACAGTAAATGGCAGAACCCTTAGGAGTATTGACAGGCAAAGAGATCTGGGCATACAGGTCCAGAGGCCACAGAAAGTGGCAACACATGTGGATAAGGTAGTCAAGAAGGCATGCGGCATGCTTGCTTTCATCGGTCGGGGCATAGAGTATAAAAATTGGCAAGTCATGCTGCAGCTGTACAGAACCTTAGTTAGGCCACACTTGGAATATTGTGTGCAATTCTGGTCGCCACACTACCAGAAGGATGGGGAGGCTTTGGAGCGGGTACAGAAGAGGTTCACCAGGATGTTGCCTGGTCTGGACGGTATTAGCTATGAGGAGAGGTTGGATAAACTCAGATTGTTTTCACTGGAACGACGGAGGTGGAGGGGCGACATGATAGAGGTTTACAAAGTTATGAGTGGCATGGACAGAGTGGATAGTCAGAAGCTTTTTCCCAGGGTGGAAGAGTCAGTTACTAGGGGACATAGGTTTAAGGTGCGAGGGGCAAAGTTTAGAGGGGATGTGCGAGGAAAGTTTTTTTTTTACACAGAGGGTGGTGAGTGCCTGGAACTTGCTGCCGGGGGAGATGGTGGAAGCAGATACGATAGCGACGTTTAAGAGGCATCTTGACAAATACATGAATCGGATGGGAATAGAGGGATACGGACCCCGGAAGTGCAGAAGGTTTTAGTTTAGACAGGCATCAAGATCGGCACAGGCTTGGAGGGCCGAATGGCCTGTTCCTGTGCTGTACTGTTCTTTGTTCTTTGTTCTTGACCTCTCTGCTGTGGGAAATATGTCCTTCCTATCTACTCTATCTCGGCCCCTCAACTTTATACACCTCAATTGACTCTCCCCTCAGCCTCCTCTGTTCCAAAGAAAACAAACCCCAGTCTATCCAATCTTTCCTCATAGCTAAAATTCTCCAGTTCTGGCAACATCCTTGTAAATCGCGTCTGTACCCTCTAATGCAAGCACATCCTTCTTGCAATGCAGTGACCAGAACTGTATGCAATATTCTAATTAGTGTTTCATACAGTTCCAGTATAACCTCCCTGCTCTTATACTCTTGGCCTTGACTAATATAAGAAAGTATCCAGTATGTCTGTGCTGTAAACTTCTACGGTTCTGTAAGAGCTGGAAAATCTCCAGTAAGTAGCACAGAAAAGAGGTTATAACTCTGGTCAGTTTTATATTGGATAGAACCATCTGAACTGGGGCAATGTTACTCCTTGTTACTACAAAGGATGGAAATGGGATTCAGTGACATAAAAAAGGCTCGAATTCCAGAACAAAGAATTGCAAATGGATTAATGACCTTGATTTCAGGGAAAGTGGTGTAGGTGAAAATATAGGGCACGCAAACCCTTAAATTCAGGATTGGAAACTAATGAAGAGGCCAAAAATCTATGGAATAATCATTAGGAGTGTTTACAATTTGTTGAGTGCAATGACAGAAGTATATAATTAGGGGATGGACAATAACTACAGCACTAAAACCTCTTGGAATCAGATGAAGCACAAAATGAGATAAACATACTGTTCACAGCAAGCACAGATGTAATGGAAATAGACCTTTTTTTTTAAAGAATAGGGTCTTTGGCAGTATGTTGAGAATAGGGAAGAAAGAGAATCTGAGTGATTCAGACAGCTGCAGGAGATTCATAAGACAACAATAAAAGCAATGGAGATAATACATGAACTCGTTAAAAAAAGAATAAAACCGCAGGCAATAGAAAGACACCAAACATAAGAGCCCTGGATGGATATAGCAGCTCAGATTACAGATACAATAAGGAACGGCAAGGCTCTAAATAAGTGGGTGGAAATTGAGTGCTACCTTAAAATCAGAGTTGCTGGAAACCTGAGAGATAATTAGAATTATCTGGATGATAGATTTGCTCCAGGAGTTATTATTATACAAAGAGGAGTAGGGGAGGGGAGCGATACTGGACATGTGTTTGTCTACAGAAATTAAAAACAGGATACAGGAGTATCAAAGAAAAGAATAGCTCAGCCTCAGTGCACAAGGTAGAACCTCAATCACATCACCTCGACAGAAGGTCCATCACAATCTAACAATTTAGGACATTGACAATTTTCCAAATTAGTCTCAATTTTAGAAAAGCTTTATCTGACAGCTTGAGAAAACAGAACAGCAATATGTTTCCCTCTCCAACTTTCCCTCCCATTCTCACTCTCACCTTAGCATCTTCGTCCTCCGACATTATTCCCATTAAACTCAAAGCAAACTTCACAAAACAGTGGGTGTTAAGCAGGTGCAAAAACATGCCAGTTGAGCAGCTGAACAGCTTGTGCTACACAAGTGCCAGGTAAAGTCCATCTCTAGCAGGATGGAATCTAATCATCTCTCCTTTGACATTCAACAGCCTTACCATCGCTGAATCCACCACCATCAACCTCCTGGGCATCACACCAACCAGAAACTAAAGTGAACCAGCCACATAAATATTTTGGCTGCAAGAGCAGGTCAGAGGCTAGGAATCCTGGGGTGAGTAACTCACCTCCTGACTCCCCAAAGCCTATCCACCATCTACAAGGCACAAGTCAGGAGTGTGATGGAATACTCTCCACTTACCTGGATGGGTGCAGCTCCAACACTCAAGATGCTCGACACCTTCCAGGACAAAGCAGCCCGCTTGGTTGGCACCCCATCCATCACCTTAAACATTCACTCCCTTCACCACTGATGCACAGTGGCAGCAGTGTGCATCATCTACAAGATGCACTGCAGCAACTCACCATGGCTCCTTCGACAACACCTTCCAAACCTGCGACCACTACCACCTGGAAGGACAAGGGCAGCAGATGCATGGGAAGACCACCACCTGCAAGTTCCCCTCCAAGCCACACACCATCCTGACTTCGAACTATATCACTGTCCCTTTTCTGTCACTGGGTCAAAATCCTGGAACTCCCTCCCTGACAGCACTGTGGGTGTACCTACACCAAGGACTGCAGCAGTTCAAGAAGGCAGCTCACCACCACCTCCGAGGGCAATTAGGGATGGCCAATAGATGCTGGCCTGGCCAATGACACCCACATCCCATGAATGAATTTTAAAAAAAATCTTTAGGTGACACAGACTGGAAAAAGCTGAATATAAATGTATTTCCCCATTATGGAGGCTCGTACAAAGCCTGGCCACTAAATTGTCCGTTTCCCAAATTTTCAGAGAACTATTGTCCAGAAATATTGTGCAGTCCACAACAGCATTAATCAATGTTTCAACATTTATGACCTGATTAAAAAAGCTGCTTAAAGCATAACTCTGGATGGAGAACTACAATTGCTACTAATCCTTTCCACCTCACTTACAGAAACAGAACAGGGCATCTGTGCCCAGTGTACTGGGCCAATATTTATCCCACAATCAACATTGTGAGCAGAGATCTGGTCATTATCTAGGCTGACACCTGAGCAGTACTGAGGGAGTGCTACACTGTCGAAGGTGCCATTTCTGACATGAGACTTTAAAAGAAGGCCCTGTCTGCCCTCTCAGGTGGATGTAAAAGATACCATTTAAAGTAGAGCAGGAGAGCTCTCCCAGTGACTTGATCAATATCTATTCTTCAATCAACATCACAAAAAAAATTATCCAGTCATTTATCACATTGCTATTTGTGGGAGCTTGCTGTGCATGAATTGGCTGACCTGTTTCCTACATTACAATAGGAACAACACTTCAAAAAACACATCATTGGCTGTAAAGTACTTTGGGACAGCCTGAGTTGGTGAAAGGCGCTATATAAATGCAAATTCTTTGTTTTCTTCCACTTATTCTAAATCATGTGTTTCTTCAATTTTCTTAGTGCTTCATAAATTATCATGAACCATTGGTCTTTCTCCTGTCCTTTAAAAAGGGGGAAATCTAGTGCATGTTTAATAAATTAGAAGAGCTACTTAGTCATATGGGCAATAGACTTTGAAAGTCACCAGATTTTGTTTTGAGGACAGTAAGATTTAGGATGTGTGCCTGGCAGTTGTTTGTTTCAAAAATTAGTTGCAGGGTACATATAACCTCAAGTATTTTATGCGCATCTTGTTATTGAACATTCTTTGTGGCTGTTTTTGCTGACAGTAGGGGAAACATCACATCGAATCAGAGATTGATGAGTACACAAAGCAGCCATTCAGCCCATCGTGCCTGTGCTGGCTCTTTGAAAGAGCTGTCCAATTAGTCGCACTCCCCCTGCACTTTCCCCATTGCCCTGGGAGTTTCTCCCTTTGAAGAATTAATCCAATTCCCTTTTGAAGTTATTATTGAATCTGCTTCCACCGCCCTTTCAGGCAGCACATTCCAGATCACAACAACTCACTGTGTAAAATAAATTTACCTCATCTCCCCCTCTGGTTCTTTTACCAATGACCTTAAATCTGTGTCCCTCTGGTTACCGACCCTCCTGCCACTGGAAACAGTGGAAGAGAGTGGAGAATGTTGACAGTATTGATCAACGAAACTATTATGGAAAGAGATAATTAGTTGAGGGGTCAAAGATAGAGGGTTGAATTTTACCAGCCTATTGGAGACGGGCTGGGAGGCAGGAGGAACGGTAAAACGGCAGCGAAAGGCGTTGGAAGAGAAGCCAAACATCTTTACGTTGCAACTGGATATTTCCAAAGCTGGCTGGGTTGGCGGGAGGAGGTCACGTTGGAGCGTGGCGGGAAGTAAATAAGCCTGTTATACAATTTTAACAGCAATTTTACCAGGTTTTTCTAATTTTGCACGGGGAACAATGGGGCTTGGCTGCAGTCAGCACCCAATGCAAACGGTAACCTGACTTGGCAAGTAGGGTGGAATGGAGTGGACAGCGGAAGTAGCCATCGGGAGCAGGGACAAACTTGCCCAGCACAGCGGGGGCATTCTATTTGAGTGCCCGCTCAGACTTTGCACCTATATCTACGGAGCAAGGTGGGATGGGAGGCCCAGAGAACTGAGTGTCTCTATCTGCCGTGGGCCTCATTCACTCAGGCTTTGAGACCTCCAGTGAGGAGGAGCGTCAGAGAGGGAGGGAGCTACAGGCACACGCAGCGAGGCAGCAGCAACCAGAGGGGCAGCAGGATTATCAGTCTGGAAGGGGGCAGAGAGGGGAAAGGGCACACAGGGGCATGCAACCAGCCTCCTGCATGCAGAAGACAATATCCAACAGAAATATTGAGTTTTTTGACAAGGTGACCAAACAGGTGGATGAGGGTAAAGCCGTGGATGTGGTCTATATGGATTTCAGTAAGGCGTTTGATAAAGTTCCCCACGGTAGGCTATTGCAGAAAATACAGAAGTATGGGATTGAAGGTGAATTAGTGCTTTGGATCAGAAATTGGCTAGCTGAAAGAAGACAGAGGGTGGTGGTTGATGGTAAATGTTCATCCTGGAGTATAGTTTCTAGTGGTGTACCGCAAGGATCTGTTTTGGGGCCACTGCTGTTTGTCATTTTCATAAATGACCTGGATGAGGGTGTAGAAGGGTGGGTTAGTAAATTTGCGGATGACACGAAGGTCGGTGGAGTTGTGGATAGTGCCGAAGGGTGTTGTAGGTTACAGAGGGACATAGATAGGCTGCAGAGCTGGGCTGAGAGATGGCAAATGGAGTTTAATGCGGAAAAGTGTGAGGTGATTCACTTCGGAAGGAGTAACAGGATTGCAGAATACTGGGCTAATGGGAAGATTCTTGGTAGTGTAGATGAGCAGAGAGATCTTGGTGTCCAGGTACATAAATCCCTGAAAGTTGCCACCCAGGTTAATAGAGCTGTTAAGAAGGCATATGGTGTGTTAGCTTTTATTAGTAGGGGGATCGGGTTTAGGAGCCACGAGGTCATGCTGCAGCTGTACAGAACTCTGGTGCGGCCGCACCTGGAGTATTGCGTGCAGTTCTGGTCACCGCATTATAGGAAGGATGTGGAAGTTTTGGAAAAGGTGCAGAGTAGTTTACTGGGATGTTGCCTGGTATGGAGGGAAGGTCTTACGAGGAAAGGCTGAGGGACTTGAGGTTGTTTTCGTTAGAGAGAAGGAGGAGAAGAGGTGACTTAATAGAGACATACAAGATAATCAGAGGGTTGGACAAGGTGGCTGGTGAGAGCCTTTTTCCTCGGATGGTGATGGCAAACACGAGGGGACATAGCTTTAAGTTGAGGGGTGATAGATATAGGACAGATGTCAGAGGTAGTTTCTTTACACAGAGAGTAGTAGGGCCGTGGAACGCCCTGCCTGCAACAGTAGTAGACTCGCCAACTTTAAGGGCATTTAAGTGGTCATTGGATAGACATATGGATGAAAATGGAATAGTGTAGGTCAGATGGTTTCACAGGTCGGCGCAACATCGAGGGCTGAAGGGCCTGTACTGCGCTGTAATGTTCTATGTTCTATGTTCTAGAAAGGGTCTACCATTGGAGGCTCAGCATTCCTGCAAATGCTAGACAGCAGTGTCGCTGAAGACTGCACCTTTCCAGGGAGGGCAGTCACTGAGTTGTGCGCCATGATGGTGGATGAGCTGAGCCCTTTGGGAAAGGGCATCCAAGGGCACAATGCCTCCTCGGAGGATGAGAATCTGTGGAGGGGATGGTGATCAGCTGTAACAGGATGCAAACCCCAAGGGACAACAAGCAAGGCGCAATGTGGTATGCACGAAGGAGGATCACACCACACTAATAGACACGTTTCACATAAGCCTTACTTCCACCCACAGTCAATCCAATAAATCCTTCACCTTGGGCAGCCTTGTTGTCCTTTCCTTGAATGCCCTTACATTTCCCTGGAGCTGTCGTCACATGAGGCAACAGCATGGGGAATGGCATGACCGCATTCCGTGTGCTCCTTCCCATTGTTCTACTCCAGAAAGCTTTATGTTGAAGGATGTTGCTGGAGCCAATCTTTACTTGGTCTTGTATTTATTTTACAAAGTAAAAAGAACACAAACATGCACTCAAATCTGTCCCCAGTTTCAGTGTTCCTTTTATATACTCAAGTAAGACTCTAATTAATACTCTCCACCTGCATATGATTAAACACAGTCAACAGATTCCCTTCTTTTTCTTTAAATAAAACTTCACGTGCACAAATATTTCAAAACAAATCAAATTAAATTCCATATTCTGTACAAATCATTACATTGAGAGATGCCCTTCCTCGAGGACCCCATCAATTCCTTTGTTTTATGAAAAGAACTGCTTATACAATCAGACAGTTGATGAACTACATCTACCCATTTAATTTTAGAGATATCCTTTCTCTCCAGTATTTGTTTCAATTCAGCAAGGTCAATCCGTAACCTTTTCTTGCTCATACCTTTGTAGAATGTACATTATTTCACAAGGGGCAATTATCTATATAACATTCAATAGATTTCTAATCTTCAGCACACTCCTTGTATAGAATCTCACCTAAAATTTTTGACAAATAAAACCCCATATCCACTGCCCCAAGAGCCAGTGTTTCTGCAGCTAAAGTAATTTTAACAACCCTTTTTATTTTCTTAGCAGCTAAACGACAACATTTCCCATTTTCACCCATCAGAAATATTTTGAAGCTAGCTGCACTCGAATACCCACCAGCAAGATTAGCTTGTGATGCATCTCTAAAAATGACAAGTTTCATATTCTTTCGGTTATCTAAGGATGGAAACTTAAGTATGCATTTCTCCAGATTTAAATTTTAATAATATTTAATTTGCTCTTAAAACATTCTCAATTTTTGGATGTTTCATCATAGTAATTAACTCTATCACATCAAAATTAGCATCAGATCTAGTCTGAGTGCACAACCAGTTTAATTGACCATTCAAGCTTCACAATTGTTCTGTCTCTTCAGATATATCACCATCTGTCTTTGATGACCCAACATGATTAACCCGTATGGGAGTAAGACTCTAAACAGGATTGTTGATTGAAAATTATTCCAGACCTACTCTGCTTAATATCTAAACCAATATATTTAAAAACCCCATAAACCTGACTCCCAATCTTAAATTCTACTCTAATCTTATAACATTTCTCAAAATCTGCAGTATCACCCCATAAGAAATCATCAACATGCATCATGAAGGTGTTTGAAAGTTTCCCTTTATGATACCAATATTGATTTTAGTTGAACACATCCAATTTTCAGCAAAGCAGATCTCACTGAGAAATACCACACCCTGGAAGCATCATTAAGGCCATAGACACATTTGTTTAGTTTCCTCTGCATCTGCTGCCTCTTTAGGTGATTTCAGAAGTATCACCCTGCCGAAATGTGGCTTTTATGTCAATGGATCTACACTCCCATGAATATGTGATCAAAAGAGCAAAAAAGGTTTTCAAGATTACTTTTCCAACTGTGGGAAAGTCCATTCTAACATCGGTACCACCCAATCATGCTTCGAAGGCCCTCTCAACTAACTTCGCTTTAGCCTTACAAGTCCCATCTCCAAGGGCTTTTTCAGTACAAGTCCATCTATGCCAAGGCTCCTTATCTAGTATCTCAGAATAAACTCCAAACTGTCTCCAACTCTCTAATTCCTGATTTTTTGCCCCCTCATTTAGTTTATCCTCAAGTTTATTGGCAGCCACCAAAGCTTCAGTCATGAGGACCTCTGCTTCTAGTTCTATTGCAAGAATGTTCTTCAGCCTTCATTTCATTGTGTAATCTATTCAAACGACAGCCTCTACTAGCACTTTGGTGTCTTCCGGTTCTACTACTGTAAGATCGCTCTCTCGCACAATTGGAAACTTTCTCCAGTATGTGATCGTTTCCTGATACGAGTCACTTTCAGACCCACGACTGGAACTTGCACTGCAATTCCCTATTCTCCACTCTTTCACCCCATTCTGCCAGTCCATGAACCTTGCTTCTTGACCATTGTCCTGAACATTCAATCAATATTTAAACTTACCAGTAGATTTTCCTGCACGTCCTACAATTGTCGCATACCTCCATTCACTAGAACCCTCTGGAATGTACATCACTCGGGTACCTACTTGGGGCAACTGGCATAAGAACATAAGAAACAGGAGCAGGAGTAGGCCATTCAGCCCCTCGAGCCTGCTCCACCATTCAATAAGATCACGGCTGATCTGATTGTGGTCTTGACTCCACGTTCCTGCTTCCCCCACCAATAACCCTTGATCCATTGTATGTGAGAGCTCTGTCCTGTGCATCATGATTACTCACATTACCACTATCCAACCCTGTTCCTCAGGATCTTCATCATAATACACATGAGCATGTCTCCAGGGGTGTCACTGACCTCAACCTCCTCTGGAGATCTTCCCTCTACAGCTTCCCACTTCAAGGTCCCCCAACCCCAGACAACCCACTTCTACCTCCTTCCCAAAATCCACAAACAGGACTGTCCTGGTAGACCCATTGTTTCAGCATGTTCCTGCCCCACCGAACTTATTTCTTCCTATCGTGACTATTTTTTCTCCCCTTGTCCAGTCTCTTACCACCTATATCAGTGACTGATGCCCTACATCATTTGACCAATTTCCAGTTTCCTGGCCCTAACTGCCTCCTCTTCACTATGAACAACCAACCTCCATCCCCCACCAGGACAGTCTGAGGACTCTCCACTTCTTCCTTGAACAGAGCCCCATCGAGTCCCCATCCACCACCACCCTCATTTGCCTGGCTGAACTTGTTCTCAATGTTCAGCACCATTCATGACTCCTCAGATATTGAAGCAGTCCATGTAGAAACGCAGCAAGGCGTGGACAATATCTAGTCTTGGGACGATAAGTGGCAAGTAACATTCATGCCACACAAGTGCCAGGCAATGACCATCTCGAACAAGAGGGAATCTAACCATCTCCCCTTGACATTCAATGGCATTACGATCGCTGAATCCCCCACTATCAACATCCTGGAGGTTACCATTGAGCAGAAACTGAATTGGAGTAGCCATATAAATACTGTGGCTACTCACTGCCTGAAAGGATAGTTGAAGCAGAAACCTTCAACTCATTTAAAAGGAGTCTGGATATGCACCTCAAGTGCTGTAATCTGCAGGGCTATGGACCAAATGCTGGAAGGTGGGATTAGAATGGGTGGATCGTTATTCAGCTGGCACAGACATGATATGCCAAGTGGCCTCTTTCAATGTCTTAAACTTTCTATTATTCTATGACTCTAAGAGCAGGTCAGAGGCTAGGAATCCTGCAGCGAGTAACTCACCTCCTGTCTCCCAAAGCCTGTCCGCCATCTACAAGGCACAGGTCAGGAATGTGATGGAATACTCTCCACTTGCCTGGATGGGTGCAGCTCCAACAACACTCAAGAAGCTTGACACCATCCAGGACAAAGCAGTCCACTTGATTGGCACCCCATCTACAAACATTCACTCCATTCACCACCGCGCAGTGGCTGCAGTGTGCACCATCTACAAGATGCATTGCAGCAATGTATGAAGGCTCCTTCGACAGCACCTTCCAAACCCACGATCTCTACCACCTAGAAGAACAAGGGCAGCTAGTGCATGGGAACACCACCACCTGCAAGTTCCCCTCCAAGTCACACACCATCCTGACTTGGAACTATATCGCCGTTCCTTCACTGTCGCTGGGTCAAAATCTGGAACTCCCTTCCTAACAGCACAGTAGGTGTACCTACTCCACATGGACTGCAGCAGTTCAAGAAGGCAGCTCACCACCATCTTCTCAAGGGCAACTAGGGATAGGCAATAAATGCTGGCCTGGCCAGTGACACTCACATCCCATGAATGAATAATAAAAAACATTGAACAACCTCTCCTTCAATTCCATTCACGTCCTTTAAGTAAAAGGTGTTGCTATGGGTACCCGCATGGGTCCTAGTTATGCCTGTCTTTTTGTGGGATATGTCGAACATTCCTTGTTCCAGTCCTACTCAGGCCCCCTCCCCCAACTCTTTTTCCGATACATTGATGGCTGTATCGGCGTCATTTCCTGCTCTTGCCCCAAATTGGAAAACTATCAACTTTGCTTCCAATTTCCACCCTTCTCTCACCTGTACATGGTCTTTCTCCGACACTTCCCTTCCCTTTCCCGACTTCTCTGTCTCCATCTCTGGGGATGGGCTGTCTACTAATATTAATTTTAAGCCCACTGACCTGCATAGCTATCTTGACTACACTTCCTCACACCCTGCTTCCTGCAAGCACTCCATTCCACTCTCCCAGCTTCTCTGTCGCATCTTCTAATAATGCAACCTTCCACAACAGCGCCCCTGATATGCCTTCCTTTTTCCTCAATTGAGGATTCCCCACACTGTGGTTGACAGGGCCCTCAACCATGTCTGACCTATTTCCCACACCACTACCCTCACCCCTTCCCCTCCCAGAACAACAACAGGGTTTCCCCTTTCCACTCCACCAGTCTACACATTCAAAGGATCATCCTCCATCATTTCCAACAACTCCTGCGTGATGTGACCACCAAACACATCATCCCCTCCCCTCCTGTCAGCATTCCGAAGGGATTGTTCCCTCCGCAACACCCTGGTCCACTCCGTCACCCCCAACCCCTCGTTCCCTTCCCAGGGCACCTTCTCATGCAATCACAGGGGATGCAATGCCTGCCCTTTTATCTCCTCTCTCCTCACCGTCCAAGACCCAAACACTCCTTCCAGGTGAAGCAACAATTTACTTTTATTTCTTTCAATTTAGTATACTGTTATTCACTGCTCACAATGCGGTCACCTCTTACATTGGGGAGACCAAACACAGATTGGGTTAATGCTTTGCAGAACACCTCCACTCAGTCTACAAGCATGACCCATAGCTTCCTGTTGTTTGTCATTTTAATTCACCACCCTGCTCTCACACCCACATTTGTCCTTGGCTTGCTGCAGTGTTCCAGTGAAGCTCAACGCAAGTTCAAGGAACAGCACCTTATCTTCCAGTTAGACACTTTACAGCCTTCTGAACTCAACATTGAGTTCAACAATTTCAGCAACGACCCCCATTTTGATTGTATTTTTTTTTTAACCATGTGCCAGTCTTAAACTTGTTTTTCATGTTTTTGCTTTTGAACACACCTGTTCATTATTCTGCCATTAACACTCTCTCTGAACAAATGATTTGTCGTTTGCTATAACTATTACTGTTGCTTTTGTCATTTATTCCATGACATCTTTGTCATTTAATCTCTCCCACCATCTACTGAAATGCCAAGTGTGCACGACATAACACCAAGCTGACCCAGAGGACCAAGCTGATGGTTTATAAGGCCTGTGTTCTCAGCACCTTGCTGTATGGCTGTGAAACCTGGGTGACTTACAGCTACCAGGAAAAGAAGCTCAGTAATTTCCATCTTCACTGTCTGCGGTGCATTATGGGTATATCCTGGGAGGACAAAAATCACAAATATGGCAGTCCTCTCAAAGGCAGAGCTCCCAAGTGTGTCGGCACTAATCAAACAGGCAGCTTCAGTGGTTCGGACACATCCACAGGATGGAAGATGGTCACATACTCAAGGACCTTCTATATGGTGAGGTAGCCGGGGCCAGACAAACAGTGGGGAGCCCAAAGCTCCGCTTCAAGGATGCTTGCAAGCGTGACATGAAGGCACTAAATGTCGACTATTGCTCCTGGGAGTCACTAGCTGGCGAAAGAGGGAAATGGCGACACATCCTGTGGTCTGGTGTGCACTACCACAGCGACCAGTTGCTACAGCAGCTTGGCAACAGGTGCCAACGTCAAAAACAACAACTCACAGCGTCACTGGCTGAACCAGCAATGTCAACATTCCCCAAACAAAAAAGAAACTTGGCAGCTTCACATGCAGCACTTGTGGCAGAACCTGCCTGACCTTCACAGCCTTCAGCAAAGGTGCTCCAAGAGAAGACACCCCAGCTAAATGGATTGTTTGCTGCATGTCCATCATCTTTCGAAGGATGCCAACCTACCAACCTACCCTCTACCCTATCAGTGACCTTCCCTTTTGTCCTTCCTCCCCTCCCCCCTTTCAGTGGCATAAAACCCAACACATTTCTACCTTCAGTTCTGAAGAGTTATACCCAACTCGAAATGTCAACTCTCTCATTCCACAGAAGCTGCCAGACCTGCTGAGTATTTCCAGCATTTTCTGTTTATATTTCAGATTTCCAGCAGCTGCACTATTTTGATTCTATTTGAGTTTTTGAGGTACAAGGTGTTCTTGTTTCCCTCTATCAGCTATTCAGGTTCTAAGATTTTGTACTCAATCCCAATTAATCGTGAGGAATGAATTTTAATAGTTTGATTTCCATGTTTGATAACTATTGTCTTACCATCACGACCGATTACCTTACCAGAGCCTTTCCATTCCCTATGATTCTCTCTTTTATAACACACCAAATCTCCTGAACTAATTCGGTCTCAGATACCTCAGAGCTCTGCAAATTTTCTCAGACGTCAGCTTTGAAAGCCCATCCCCCTGCATGTAAAGCATTCAAATGTGTAGAAAGAAAATGGAACTAATTGTAGTACCTTCTGGAGCAGAGGACGGTTGCACAGAACACAAGGCAATTCGGGATTCCGCCCATAGACCAATTGATAGGGACGATATCCTCCAACCATCTGAATCAAATTCTTCACATGAACTGCCCATGTCAGGGCAGTTGTCAACTTGCAGTTTGCCTGGTCAACTAAGATTTTATGCAGCTTTTCATCAAACACTGTGATTCCTTTCACAAAGCCCATTGCTGAAAGGAATTTCAGCTGCAGTATTCATAACCGTCGTGTTCATGTTTTTACACACGTCTCTGAACTCATCAGTGGCAAATTCCCCTCCATTATCAGTCAGAAACTTAGCTGGTGCCTCAAGTCTGGTCCCTATGCATTTCTCCAAGATTTTATCTATAATCACCCTTTTGTCCTGGCTATGTATGATTGTAGAAAGACTAAATCAGGTTTTCAGATCTGTAAAATGTGGAATGAAAATACTTTTGTCTTTTTCCCATACCCTCCAACACGGACTAGAAACATTGGCTGGAATTTTATGTTGTGGTGGCAGCCCAGCCCAAGAACCAGAAATTCAGGGGTGACCCCGCCTCCACTGGGCCTGGAAGCCACGCCTATGATTTTGCATGACCCAGGCCCTTAATTGGCCTCGGGCTGGAATTCTGTCCCTCTGAGGCAGGAAGTCCTGCCTCCAAGAGCTACCGGCCAATCAGCGGGCTGGCAGTTCTTCAGTCCCAGCAGCGCCACCAGGAGCGATGGCCACTGTGGGAACTGCACCCAGCGGGAGGAGCAGCAATGGAGGAAGCCCCGGAAAAGGTAAATGGGCTGAAATTTATGTTGCCGTCGCCACCGACATGGCAGTCTGCCCGTGCGGATTGCTTATTGCGGAGCTGCCAAAGTATTAAAGCTGGTGGCTCATTTAATTAGTTGGGGTGGACCGTCCCCCCTGATGACATGGAGGGGCCAGGCAGTCTGTCCCCAGCAGTGGTGTCAGGTGCCACTGCGCAGGTGTTGACACCATTTTTAAAGGGCGTCAAGCCCTTCAATTTAGTTTAAATATTTGAAGATAAATGACTTGTAAATTTCATTAGAAAAATTTACTTAATGTTTCTAGCCCCTCTCCCCACCCCCTTCTGTACCTGACCTTCCCCCCCAAAAGTTTATGAACTTTTCACTTCAACCCTTTCCCACTATCCCCTACACCAATCAGATTGCTTTGACCCCACTCCCCCCCCACCCCCAACACTGAAATACTTACCTGCACCCACCTCCCCATCAGTGTTCCGCATCAGATCTCTGGACGGAGATCCGAAGGCGAGAGAGTGCCAGCCACCGGCAGGGCTATCGCACCAGGACCAACAGCGGGAGTGGGTAAGTATTTCATGCATTACTTTAAATGAATTAACATATTTAAATGTTGATCCCGTTGCCAAGCGGCAAGGCAGAGGGGGGTCAGTTGGGTGGGGGCGGTGGGGAGGTGCCCCAGCGGGGGCAGCTTGTGCCATGCGGGGGACTTCCGTGAGGCACAGGGTGCCTGATTAGGAGGGCACTACCCCCTAGACCACAAGGAAGCCACCAGTTTTTACTGGGCAGCCTCCTGAGGCAATTTCTCAGCGGCGGTGGGAGGAGGCCCTCAAGTGACAATTAAGGGCCATAATTGACCTTGGGCAGAAAGTTGCTGTTCATCTCCCCCGCCCCTCGCAAAACTGCAGTGGGGGTGGGAAGGCAACGGGAACGGCACCCCCGCTTCCCATTCAATTTTATGCCCCCCACCACTTCTAGCCTGCTCCTGCAGGGGGCATAATATCCTGGCCATCAGGTTTTGTTTCCTCCCACAGCCAAAGACTTGCAGGTGATAGGTAAATTGGCCATTGTAAATTGCCCCTAGTGTAGGTAAGTGGTAGGGAATATGGGATTACTGTAGGGTTAGTATAAATGGGTGATTGTTGGTTGGCACAGACTCGATGGGCCGAAGGGCCTGTTTCAGTGCTGTATCGCTAAATAAACAAACAATATATAATACTGCCCTGACTGGGTAAACTGTAAATCCACTGACTTTCCAAAAACAATTGCCTATTATGCTTCATATCAAGTTTTGCTTGTGCCTTTTTCATTGAAGGTTTACTTAATAGTACAGGTATCTCACTAGAGACTACATCAGTACTGATAAAATGGCTTAGCCCAGCTATTTTACATGGAATTACTACTCTCTTCAGTGACTTCAATGCATGGTCATCACCAAACCTAAAGTAAGTAGTATCTTCATACTCATTAACCCTGCATCCATCTTCACTACTGAGTGAATCCAGATAACATTTTAACCAAGCTGTCAATGTGCAAGCACTATCTAACACAGCACAGTTGAATGAATTCGCAACTAACACATTCACCACAGGACTAAAACTCCTTGCGACTAGACCAATTTGTTCAGATTCATCATCACCTTCCTCTTCTGCCTCAGAATTCCGTCATTTCGAGGACTCTGCCCCTCTGCTTTGGGCGTTTCATTGCATAATAATACTTCGAGTCACACCCAAAGAACCTATTAACTGTTCCTTGAGCATTACTGGGGTTCATTTGCCTATGATTGCTGTTCCAATTCTGTCTTCTGCTGTAATAGCCAGATCTGCTAAAAGGTACTTTCATCCTCATTTTTCCTGTCTTTAACTTTTCCATTGTACTGCTGACTGCATCACATATCTGGACCATTTCAAAATTCGGCAATCATTGAGTCCTCCATTCTTTGTGTCACCACAGAATGTCCTGTTTGCTCTAGGGCTGCAGGAAATGATTGTTTTCCCAGGAATTTCTTTAAAGCCACTGACATTTGATCCAGCAGGGAGTCTTTTTCCAAGAACCGAAACCCAGTTATAACCAGGAACCTGCCCATATGCGACACTCTAGTACAATCCAGAAATGTAAATGCTAGCACTGAACCAGGGATCTCCAAATTGAATTTCCTCAGTCTTCTATACAGTCTGTTAAAGTCCATGATATATTCATTGAATAATTGTGTTTTCTGAAATCTAAGTCTGACCATGCCTCATAGGCATTTAATAGATCAGCTTTCTTGCTGATCTCATGCAAGAATTCTAACAGAAGACCCAAACCTTCATCAGCATCCAGTTTACTTCTGATTTTACTTTTGGCAGGAAGTGACAACACCAAGGCCATACCTTGTTTCCTCTTTGGTAGAGATGTAACCCGTGTTCCCATAGCCATTTCATTGTTCCACTGGTCATATGGTTCAGGCTCAGAGAACACCCTAACAATTTACACTTGCTTTCCACCATTTTCCACAAGAGCCAGTGACATTTTAGTTTTCTACTTGAGAACAAGTGTTTTTGCTTTCAACTTTCAGTTTTAGGCAACCATCTTCTGCTACCATATTATACTCTAGAAAGCCTGTTGTTGAAGGATGATGCTGGAGCCAATCTTTACTCAGTCCTGCATTAATTTTACAAAGTAAAAAGATTACAAACATGCAGCTCCTCACTCAAACTTTCACCCAGTTTCAGTACCTGGCTCCTTATATATACTCAAGTAAAACCCTAATTAACACCCTCCACCTGCATATGATTAAACACAATTAACATCCATCACACCTTTGCTGGGGCCAGCAAACTGTTAATAACCCAGTAATGTTTAAAAAAGTAAAGGATTCCTATAATGGTGCACCATTTCAGAATTAATTGAAGACACATGCACAGCAAGGTGACATCTCATTTCAAGATATAACCCCATGAAAGCTGACTGCAGCTAGGTGGACTTTCTCACGTGCTTGCAGGTGTATCCCCTGTGGGTGCTCCCCCTATGGATGTTCCCCCTGCGGGTGTGCCTCCTGTGGGTGCTCCCCTGACGAGCGCTCCCCCTGCGGGTGTTCCCCCTGCAGGTGTTCCCCCTGTGAGTGCTCCCCCTGTGGGTGTTCCCCCTGCGAGTGCTCCCCCTGCGAGTTCTCCCCCTGTGGGTGCTCCCCCTGTGGGTGTTCCCCCTGCGGGTGTGCCCCCTGTGGGTGCTCCCCCTGCGGGTGTTCCCCCTGCAGGTATGCCCCCTGTGGGTGCTCCCCCTGCGGATGCTCCGCTTGTGGGTATTCCCCCTGCAGGTGTGCCCCTTGTGGGTGCTGCCCCTGTGGGTGCTCCCCTTGTGGATGTTCCCCCTGTGGGTGTGCCCCCTGTGGGTGCTCCGTCTGCGTGTGTTCCCCCTGTGGGTGCTCCCCTGACGAGTGCTCCCCCTGCGGGTGCTCCCCCTGTGGGTGTTCCCCCTGCGAGTGCTCCCCCTGCGGGTGTTCCCCCTGCGAGTGCTCCCCCTGTGAGTGCTCCACCTGTGGGTGCTCCCCCTGTGGGTGTTCCCCCTGCGGGTGTGCCCCCTGTGGGTGCTCCCCCTGTGGGTGCTCCCCTTGCGGGGGCTGCCCCTTTGGGTATGCCGCCTGCGAGTGATCCCCCTGCCATTGCTCCCCCTGCGGGTGCTCCACCTGCGGGTGTTCCCCCTGCAGGTGCTCTCCCTGCGGGTGCTCCCCCTGTGGGTATGCCGCCTGCGAGTGCTCCCCCTGCGAATGCTCCCCCTGCGGGTGTCTCTTTCCCCTTGTTGCCCAGCCATTGCTCCACAGAGCTCATGGAGCTGCTGAGGGCATGCAGGTCCGCCTGCATCTCCGGCATCCGCTGGGTCGTCTGCTGGATGTGGCTCTCCATGAGGGTCGCCAATCACTCAATGGAGGATGCCATGTGCACGAGCCAGGAATGGTGGCACTCATGATCTGGATAGACTCCTCCATCATTTGTACATGGTTGTGCACAGCCGCTGGAAGATCCACCAGATGTTCCTGCACCTCAAGCTGCATCTCCAACATCTGCTGCCTTGTTGATGACTCCAGAGGCATGTCATCAGTCTGAAGCTCAGCACCACTGGGCCCTCTCATAGTCCTCCGAGAGTGAGTGGCCTCAACTGTCACTGCCTCCGTTAGCGGCTCGGATGAGTCTGTGCTGTGTTTACCAGATTGTGACTCCATTATCAACCGCACGCAACTGCCCACTGATGTGACAGTATCTGCTTTGATGGAGGGTATGAGAGAATGATGTGACGGTGCACTCTCTGAGGTATCCCCCTCCTCCTTAGAGATGGGGGCTGTCACTCAAGTTCGGTGGCTGGCCATTCCTGTCTATGACCTGCAAGAGAGATCAGAGTGATGAGAGAGCTGCGCGCTTTCCAACACATCCTTCGAACTACTCATCATCTGGAGCTCTATATCATCAGTGGTGCACACATGAGCAGTGTTGCTTTATGATCACCAAATGGTGTCCTGCATCCATCTATTCGGCCACTCACTCTCTCGGACTCCAAATCCAACTCCTCATCGCCGATTGCCTTACCTGCCTCCAATCCTCTCAGCTCCAAAGCCTCTTCCTCTGTAGGTGTGAGGATGGCCATGTGGGGCATGCAGCCTTTAGTTCTTGACATTTCCCGTGCATTGTGAGCTGTCTCCTCCTGCAAGCTCATAAATTCTCAATGTTACTTACCCATCAAAGACACGCATGACTCCTATGTTGGGGGCAGCCTGACTGTCCAATGTGGTACCACAGGGATGCCTTTTGCATGACCAGTCAGTACCGGCTGTGCATGTCGCCTCTGCCCGACCGGTGTCCTGTACAGAGAGGTTAACATGCATCTGCCAGCCAATGCTGATGTCTGGACTTCACTAACTGGATGGGCAACCCCCTTCTCCAATCTCACGTTCATCTTCAGTCACATTTAAGACTGCAAGTTTATTATGCGCTGCACACACCTTTTCAGAACACATAAGTCCCTTGACCCTCTTTTGATACTGCAGCCAGGTAGTCACCTCCTCAGATTTCTCCATCCCGACCTGCTTGGTTTGGCAAGTAGGTCCCCTCCTGCCCTTGGCAAGGAACAGGACTTCCCTCCATTCCCTTACAGCCTGGAGGAGGCATCGTTAAATCAGGGAACAACCCTTGATCTACCTTCGGCCATGTTCAGTACCCTTCACAATTCCTTAGATAGAGAAGCAGTCTGTTTCCAAATGCAGCAAAACCTGGACAACATTCAGGCTTGGGCTGATAAGTGGCAAGTTATATTTACACCACACAAGTGCCAGGCAATGAACAACTCAAACAAGAGAGAATCTAACCATCTCCCATTGACATCCAATGGCATTACCATTGCTAAGTCCCCCATTATCAACATCCTGGAGCTTACCATTGACCAGAATCTGAACTGGACCAGCCATATAAATACTGTGGCTACACGAGCAGGTCAGAGGCTGGGAATTCTGTGCTGAGTAACTCATCTCCTGACTCCCCAAAGCCTGTCCACCATCTACAAGGCACAAGTCAGGAGTGTGATGGAATACTCTCCACTTGCAGCTCCAACAACACTCAACAAGCTCAAGGTGCAATGGGCGGCACAATGGCGCAATGGTTAGCACCGCAGCCTCACAGCTCCAATCACCTGGATTCAATTCTGGGTACTGCCTGTGCGGAGTTTGCAAGTTCCCCCTGTGACCGTGTGGGTTTTCACTGGGTGCTCCGGTTTCCTCCCACAGCCAAAGACTTGCAGGTTGATAGGTAAATTGGCCATTATAAATTGCCCCTAGTATAGGGTAGGCGGAGATGTGGTAGGAATATTGGATTAGTGTAGGATTAGTATAAATGGGTGGCTGATGGTCAGCACAGACTTGGTGGGCTGAAGGGCCTGTTTCAGTGCTGTATCTCTAAATAAAAATAAAATAAATAAAAATAAAATAAATCATTGTGATGAAAACCACATCTGCCAAGAATGAGGCACATTAATTTCATCATATGGAACATTAGTTTAAAACTCTTTCTGGACTGAAAACATGGCTGCACCTGCATTCTAACAGGACAATGGCTGGAAACATTTGCATTCTAAGAAACAGTTACCTGGAGAAGACAATGGAACTGCTCCCTGATTCAATTAACCAAATGGATTTTGATCATAAAACATTGACCGTGTGAAAACCAGCATCCCCTATTAAGGGTGTCTAAAAAGATTGAAAGAATCCACAAAACCTCACCGGGCAGGTTGTCATGAAAAAAAGAGCTAGTCACATGACTGGCCTGCTGGCCCAGGTTTGCTTTGAATTGTGTTCACAGAACAGTTTGGGTCAGACTGCAATTTGAAAACAAAAGAGAAGGAAGGTCTCTCCCAGTCTCTCTCTCACTCTCTCACGAAAAGCAGAGACTGCAACTGGATTTCAAGAAGACAGAAAACCATCGAAACAAGTTTGAAAGTGTGTACTGGGCCCCAACCAGATGGCAAGATCTAACTGCAATCGAAGATTTTACATCGAACTCAAAAGACAGTAAATGAACTCCAGCTATTGTTTCAAGCCTTTCCCTTTAATTCTTTCTCCTTTTCTGTCTCTATCTGCATGTGTGTTTATCGCGTATGCATGCTAGCGTGTCCGCGTTGCATATTTTTTGTAGTTTTAACCGAATTAGGGTTTTAAAGTTAATAAATTTACACCTTTCTTGTTTAAATCTAAGAAAACCTGTCTGGTTGATTTCATTGCCATTACAATTGGAGAGTAGTGAACAAGGATTCACTGAGGGGAAGCTAAAAACACGGTCTTTTTAAAAATTAAACCCTGTTACGGCCAAACCAGGAAAAGGCTGATTGGGAACCCCTAGACCCCTTTCTCACCTGGTTGTAACACCATTCAGGACAAAGCGGCCCACTTGATTGGCACCCCATCTACCACCTTCAACATCCAAGCCCTCCACCACCGTGGCAGCTGTGTGTGCCATCACCACCTTCTCAAGGGCAATTAGGGATGGGCAATAAATGCTGTCCTCGCCAGTGACGTCCACATCCCAAGAAATGAATAAAAAGCAGTCTTCACTTTGTACTCCTGCCAGTGCCAACTCATTGCTCCCACCATGGCTGCTGCATTTCCATGTCCTGCTGGCTGGTTTTTAAAGGATCCAGAACATCCTCCCTCTTGTGCCATCTCACTGGCCACCACCCCAACTCCCCACCCTGCTTGCCGGCTCTTAATTGATCAACCCTGACAATATCATGTGTGCAACTGCACCCCGCCCGCACAGACATGACACCTGCATTTGGCCCCAGTGACAGGACTTGCTTGCATGAGGTAAAATTCCGGCCAGAATCCATTTTGTTTGAATTAAGGAACAATGGAGGAGCTACTACATTGTTCCGTGTTTACTATAGGCGACCAAATAGTGGGAAGGAGATAGTGGAGTAAATTTGCAGGCAAATTTCAGAAAGATGCAAGAACTATAGATGAGTGATAATGGGGGACTTCAATTATCCTAGATTGGAATAGTAACAATGTAAAGGAAAGGGTGGAATTACTGAAATGAGATTTACTGGTCTCACTGGTAAAAACTCAACTGAAGGAGAAGTGGATGAACTAAAGCAGGCCATTGCAGAAAGGATCATGCTCCAAATGTTCTGGTCTCCTATTCCCTTCTGGCAGTCCTGTCAGTTAAATATTCCACATCTGGTGTAGAGAAACACTGAGGTGGGAACTTCACTTGAGGATGTAGTTGTAACCTGCCATCTTTGAACATAACATTCAAATTCAAATTGCAACAGCAAACAGCAGAGTAATGAAGGGAATGCTTGGGAGATGGGAATCCTGAGTAAATATGTGAGTGGGAGGGCGAGGGAGTCTTTAAACAACGGCCAAAGTATTCCAATTTCAGACTAAATATATATCCCCTGGTATGCTTAGCAGCCAGCTGCACTCACAACCTGCCAGAAACCGGGTGGAACCCTGTGACTATTTTGAAATATTTCAAAACTAGTATAGTATCCCATGAGATATTGAAATATACTAATTAACGAATGGGAATCTGCACAAGCATTTAATCAATTAAACCCAAACAAGTTCATTTTTTTTATCATACCACTCACTCTCTTCTCTCCCCCAACGTTCCACTGAATGTCTCCTTATGCTTTCCGAGATCTCTGCACTACTCCAATTCTGGCCTTTTAGGCAATCAAAAGGGAATTAGATAGTTACCTGAAAAAGAAGAATGCATAGGGTTGTGGAGGAGAAGGTGGGAGAATGGCACTAAGAGAATTGATCATTTGGAAAGTCAGTGCAGACATGATGGGCTGAATGGCTTTCTTTCTTGCTGCAACAATTCTCTGGGGCAGCACAGTGGCGCAGTGGTTAGCACCACAGCCTCACAGTTCCAGCGACCCGGGTTCAATTCTGGGTACTGCCTGTGCGGAGTTTGCAAGTTCTCCCTGTGACCGTGTGGGTTTTCTCCGGGTGCTCTGGTTTCCTCCCACAGCCAAAGACTTGCAGGTTGATAGGTAAATTGGCCATTGTAAATTGCCCCTAATATAGGTAGGGGAATATAGGGAAGGTGGGGATGTGGTAGGAATATGGGATTAGTGTAGGATTAGTATAAATGGGTGGTTGATGGTCGGCACAGACTCGGTGGGCTGAAGGGCCTGCTTCAGTGCTGTATCTCGAAATAAATAGATTCTGTGATCCCTGATTTCCATCGATCCACCATTGACGGCCATGCCTTCAGCTGCCTAGGCCCAAAGCTCTGAAATTCCCTCCCAAAAAGTTTTCCATCTCTCTCTCCTCCTTTAAGAAGGTCCTTAAAACCTACCTCTTTGACCGAGCCTTTGGTCACCTGGCCTAATATCCCCTTATGTAGCTCGCAGGTCTCTGCTAATGCCTCAGCTCATTTGCTGATGAAACCCTCAACCATGCATTTGTTATGTTTAGACTTGACTATTCCAGTGCCTTCCTGGCCGGCCTCCCATCTCCCATCGTCCACCCTCCATAAATGTAAGCTCATCCAAAACTCTGCTCACCAGGTCCTAACTCGCACCAAATCCCGTTCATCCATCACCTCTGTGTTCGCTGATCTACATTGGCTCCCAGTTAAGCCAAGCCTTAATTTTAAAATACTCATCCTTGTTTTCAAATCCCTCCATGGTCTCGCCCCTCCCTATCCCTGTAATCTCCTCAAGCCCTACAATCCACCAAGAGCTCTTCACTTCTCCAATTCCGACTTCTTATGTATCCTGCTTTTAATTGCTCACCATTAGCGGTCATGCCCTACGCTCTGGAATTCCCTTGCTAAACTTCTCCGCCTCTCTCACTTGTCCCTCAACACTCCTTAAAAGTTATCAGTCTGACCAAGCTTTTGGTCACCTGCCCTAACATCTCTAGGCGGCTTGGTGAAGCATCTTAGGACATTTACTGCATTCGGTGATATCGAACTAGATGCTAAAATAAGGCCGGACTTTGAGTTCTATTCTCTGATTAGGTGGATGAAGGAAGTAGCTGTCCTTTTTCACTGCTGCAGTGGGGGTTTTTGAGGTTGTGAACCAATACAAGTCAATTTTATCATAATCCTTTTTAAATCAGTCAGCTGTCTTTTTCCTTGAAGCAATACTATAAAAATAGAGGAACCAGGGTGGCACAATATCCAAATACAATTCATCTGGCTGTTGCTATCTTTGAAGTTATGTTTTGTAACACCCTGCCCATTCAAGCTAAGAAAACCACTAATTATTACCCAATGATCCGGAGAGCTCCTTTGCAATTAAAGGAAGTTCTAAAAAGTTGGAAGCAGAGGCTTTTATGTGGATACCCATGAATCCTGATGGGATTATAAATTGTTCTCGACGGCTATATTCATGATCACAATGCATGGCATAGCTACAACAAAGTGCTGCCTTCAAAGTTTTTGCCCAATTGCATGTTTACTTTAAACATTCGAAGGACCTTATATTTATTTTTCACTTTTTACATCCTCCAGGATTTTACAGTCCTCTTCCTAGCCAAGGAATTACTGTTCAAGTGGAGTCATATCAATAAACATGGAAACCAGTTTGTGTGCAGAAAGATCCCACAAGGAACAAGCTAATGAATGAATGACAGATATTCTGTTTTTTTGATGAGGGGCATTGTCCATGACACCGTGAAGGGCCTTGGAGGGGGTGCAGTGCAGATTCACCAGAATGATACCAGGGCGAAAAGGGTTAAATTATGAGGACAGATTGCACAGACTAGACTTGTAGTCCCTCGAGTACGGAAGATTAAGGAGTGATCTAATCGATGATTAAAGGATTTGATAGGATCGATAGAGAGAAACTATTTCCTTTGGTGCGGGGAGTCCAAAGCAAGGGGGCAAAAACCTGAAAATTCGAGCCAGGCCTTACAGAGATGATATCAGGAAGAAGTTCGCCACACAAAGGGGAGTGGAAATCTGGAACCCTCTCCCCCAGAAAGTTGTTGAGGCTGGGGGTCAATGGAAAATTTCAAAACTGAGATTGATAGATTTTTGTTAAGTCAGGGTGTTAAGGATTATGGAACAAGGGTGGGGAGCATTGATGGAGTTAAGATACAAATCAGCCATGATCTAACTGAATGTTGGGATAGTCTCGAGGGGCTGAATATCCTCCTCCTGTTCCGAACCATGTTGCTCTTCTTTGAATAATGGCTGTAGGATACTTAACGTACACCGAAGCAGGTAGATGGAGCCTCAGATTAATATCGCATCCAGAAGTAATTATTTTATGGCGGCATTAATGATACACAGAAAACACTGCAGAAGTGCTAGAATTAAAACAAACACTTTCTATTTGATTCAGAAGGCTTGCAATTCTGTACCAGCAAAGATTAGGGATGTAAAATTTCCAGTTGTATGTCTTACTATACTCGGGATTGGTTCCATGACCTGAAAGGTCATTCATTTTGGTAAATTACCATTTGAGTTCTTCAACCAATTTTCTTTCCTCCTTTCCTGACTATTGACTCCGTCAGCACGGGGCTACAGGTAGTTGATGCTCACGGTTACCTTACCTAAGTAGTCTTCTTTATGTGTGAGCTTAGCACAGTGACGTTACAACTGGGAAGCAAAACACATCCTCCGCTCAACATAAAGTACTGCTTACAATTCCTGAAAACAACAATGACTTGCATTTATATAGCCCCTTTAATGTAGTAGAATGTCCCAAGGTGTTTCACAGGAGCATTATCAAACAGAATTTGACACTCAGCCACAAAAGGAAATATTAGGACAGGTGACCAAAAGCTTGGCCAAAGATTTTAAGAGATGTCTAAAAGGAGGAGAGGTAGAGAGGTGGAGAGGTTTAGGGAGGGAATTCCAGAGCTTAGGGTCCCGGCACAGCCGCCAATGGCAGAGCGACTAAAATCAAGGATGCACAAGAGGCCGGAATTGGAGGAGTGCAGAGACCTCAGAGGGTTGTGGGACTGGAAGAGGTTACAGGGATAGGGTGAGGCCATGAAGGGATTTGAACATAAGGATGAGAATTTTAATACTGAGGGACTGCCAGACCAGAAGCCAATGTAGGTTAAGGTTAGCGAGCACAGGGAACATGAGGAAAACATCTTTTCCACAGCGTGCAGTTATGATGATCTGGAATACCGCAGTGTGCACAGTTCCGAAATCAATTAAAATGATAGTTCCTTTTGGTTTTAAATGTAAACCACGTTACTGCAGATTTCAGGGGATTTGAGTAACACCACATAGCTCAGTGTCATCTAGGCAATGAAATTCAAGAAATTAACATGGTACAATAAATTACACAGAATTACATAAAATGTACAACATCGAAACAGGCCATTCGGCCCAACTGGTCCATGCTGGTGTTTATGCTCCACGCGTCTCCTCATCTCACCCGATCACCATAACCTTCTATTCCTTTCTCCCTCATATATTTATCCAGCTTCCCCTTAAATGTATCGATACTATTCACCTCAACCACTCCCTGTGGTAGCGAGTTCCACATTCTCACCACTCTCTGGGGAAAGAAGTTTCTCCTGAATTCCCGATTGGATTTATTAATGACTGTCTTATATTTGTGGACCCTTGTTCATGTCTCTGCCACAAATGGAAACATCTCGCTACATCTACCCTATCAAACCCTTTCATAATTTTATAATTTTAAAGACCTCTATCAGGTCACCCCTCAGCCTTGTCTTTCCTACCAAAAAGAGCCCCAGTTTGTTTAGTCTTTCCTGATTGTTTCTTGGGAAATAAAAGCAACAAATTTATTTGAACAAACAGCAAGTAATGTTGGAAATCTTGTGAGAAAGCCAGTTATCATAGAATCATAGAATGATACAGCACAAAAGAAGGCCATTCGGCCCATCGTGCCTGTGCTGGCTCTTTGAAAGAGCTATCCAATTAGTCCCACTGCTCTGCTCTTTCCCCATAACCCTGAAAACTTTTCCTTTTCAAATATTTATCCAATTCCCTTTTGAAAGTTATTATTGAATTTGCTTCTACCACCCTTTCAGGCAGCGCATTCCAGATCACAACAACTCACTGTAAAAAAAATTCTCTTCATCTCCCTCCTCTAGTTCTTCTTCCGATTAATTTTAATCAATGAATTGGTAAAATTCTGAAAGTAGCCTCTCTGAAAATCTCTGTAACAAAAACTCACAGGTAGATTTCCACTTTCACTGCCTGAGCGAATTTCCATCCGAATAGAATTTGCTGCATAACCATTCAACTGAAATACACTCCAGCAGATCACTGGCCATGTTGTAAAGGCAAAACTCTACCTCACTGTATGTTTAAATTATTTATAAAAGATTAGGTTCATTCTGAGAGTCGCAATCATTTCATTATTTAGTCTACACAAGCTGTTAAATGAAATAAAAGCAAAATACTGCGGATGCTGGAAATCTGAAACACAAACAAGAAAGTGCTGGAAATACTCAGCAGGTCTGGCAGCATCTGTGGAGAGAGAAGCAGAGTTAACGTTAAGGGTCACTGACCTGAAACGTTAACTCTGCTTCTCTCTCCACAGATGCTGCCAGACCTGCTGAGTATTTCCGGCAATTTCTTGTTTGTGTTTCAGTTAAATGACAGGTTGTTGTCTGTAATAATTTATAATTATACATTATAATGAAATTAAATTACATATTTTTATTACACAATTATAAGGAGCAATTTGGAACTTTCTCCACATTAAAGACATCATCTAAATGTGAACTGTTATTGTTCAGTGTCCAATCATTCATTAGCTCATTATTTTGTGTCATAAGTCTGCTTCATATTTTAGAATTTGTAATTGAGAGGACATGATCTAATGTGACGCCCTAATGTTTTCAAAGTATGATGTGAAATCTTACATTAGCATTGCACAGCCCAGTATGTAAAATGGTACAGCACAGAAGGAGGCCATTCAGCCCATCGTGTCTATCCTGGCTCTTTGAAAGTGCTATCCAATTAGTTGCACTCCCCCTGCTATTAATACTTAACGGAAAACACCAAACTTTGCACAGTTTTGGTCTTTTTACCTAAGGAAGGGCATACTTTCCCTGGAGGGAGTGCAATGATGGTCCACTAGTCTGGTTCCTGGAATGAATGGATTTTCCTTTGACGAGAGGTTGAGTAGACCAGACCTATGTCCCCGAGAGTTTAGAAGAATGAGAGGAGATCTCATTGAAACAAATAAAGTACTTAAAGGGCCTTGACTGGGTCGATGATGAGCGGACATTCTTCTGGAAAGTCTCGAACTAGGCTTCATAGTTTCAGAATAAGTGGTCAGTCATTCAGGACTGAGATAAGGAGAAATTTCTTCACTTGGAGTGTTGTAAGTCTTTGGAATTTTTTTCCTCAGAGAGATGTGGATGCTCAGTCATTGAGTATATTCAAGACAGAGAGTGATGGATTTTTGGGCAAGAGGGGAATTAAGGGATATGAGGAGAGTGCGTGGGATCTTGCTGAATGGTGGAGCAAGCTTTAGGGGCTGTATGACCTACTCCTCTTATTTCTTACATTCTTATGCCCTTAATTGTGAGTTACTCTTCATTTCCAGGCCAATGACTGAAGCTTTGCTAGATGTCAAGGCAAGGATAAATATTCTAGAGGGGAGACGGTGGTATAGTGATAGTCCAGAGGCCCAGGCTATTGCCCTGGGGAAATGGGTTCAAATCCCACCACGGCATCTGGTAGAATTTAAAAACTTAATTAATAAAAATATCTAGAATTGAAAGCGAGCCTCAGTAATGATGCCATGAAACTATCATTGATTGTTGTAAAAAAAACCATCTGGTTCATTAATGTCCTTTAGGGAAGGAAATCTGTCATCCTTACCTGGTCTGGCCTATATATGACTCCACTCCCACAGCAATGTGGTTGACTCTTAACTGCCCTCTGAAATGGCCTAGCAAGCCACTCAGTTGTCAAATGTAATTCGGGATGTGCAACAAATGCTGGCCTTACCAGCGACACCCACATCTCATGTAAGAGTCAAAAAAACTTTATAACAGGATGCACAAACTATGGCCCACAGGCCGCCCAACCCATGGGAGTTTCTCAGCCAACCCTCAAGCTGTATTTCATTATAGCAAATATTTGTGAACTTGATTACTAAAAATAGTAAAACATAAAACCCATTAAACCGATACATGTCAGTGGGTTGATTTCAGATCTAAATATCTAACAAAAGTTTTTCATACCATTCCAATTTACGAGGCATACAGCAGGCATTGCCAAAACAAAGCGTTATGCAACGCCCCACATGGGATGGTGCAGATATAACATTATTGTATATACGCGTGAACTGCGAGCAATCCTGAAAAATAGTAATTTGAGAAAGGTTGGCAGTTAGGGTTTTTCTTTTCCCTTTCAAAAATAAGTGCTGCAAAACATAGAAAAGTGGACAGTGAGTGTCAGACTTTCAACAAAGAATGGAATGCAAAATATTCTTTCACAAACATGGACTCAAAGGCTAATTTGTCAGGAGGGCATCGCGGTGCAAGGAGTACAATTTGAATCGCCATTTTTTAACAAAACATCTTGATTATGGCAGCAACTTAATAACTGAGGAAAGGGCAAGAAAAGCTGAGAATATCATTACTAACTTAACAACTCAGCAAAACATTATTGGGCGGCACGATACAGTTCAGAATGCCACTACCAAGACAAGATACAGTTCAGAATGCCACTACCAAGACAAGATACGGTTCAGAATGTCACTACCAAGACAAGATACAGTTCAGAATGCCACTACCAAGACAAGATACAGTTCAGGATGTCACTACCAAGACAAGATACAGTTCAGAATGCCACTACCAAGACAAGATACAGTTCAGGATGTCACGACCAAGACAAGATACAGTTCAGAATGCCACTACCAAGACAAGATACAGTTCAGGATGTCACTACCAAGACAAGATACAGTTCAGAATGCCACTACCAAGACAAGATACAGTTCAGGATGTCACTACCAAGACAAGATTCTGTTATGAATGCCACTACCAAGACAAGATATGGTTCAGGATGTCACGACCAAGACAAGGTGCGGTTCAGAATGCCACTACCAAGACAAGATACAGTTCAGAATGCCACTACCAAGACAAGGTGCGGTTCAGAATGCCACTACCAAGACAAGGTGCGGTTCAGAATGCCACTACCAAGACAAGATACAGTTCAGGATACCACTGCCAAGACAAGATACAGTTCAGAATGCCACTACCAAGACAAGATACGGTTCAGGATACCACTACCAAGACAAGATACAGTTCAGGATACCACTACCAAGACAAGATACAGTTCTGGATACCACTACCAAGACAAGATACAGTTCTGGATACCGCTACCAAGACAAGATACAGTTCAGGATACCACTACCAATACAAGATACAGTTCTGGATACCACTACCAAGACAAGATACAGTTCTGGATACCACTACCAATACAAGATACAGTTCAGGATACCACTACCAATACAAGATACAGTTCTGGATACCACTACCAATACAAGATACAGTTCAGGATACCACTACCAATACAAGATACAGTTCTGGATACCACTACCAATACAAGATACAGTTCTGGATACCACTACCAAGACAAGATACAGTTCTGGATACCACTACCAATACAAGATACAGTTCAGGATACCACTACCAATACAAGATACAGTTCAGGATACCACTACCAATACAAGATACAGTTCTGGATACCACTACCAATACAAGATACAGTTCTGGATACCACTACCAATACAAGATACAGTTCAGGATACCACTACCAAGACAAGATACAGTTCTGGATACCACTACCAATACAAGATACAGTTCAGGATACCACTACCAATACAAGATACAGTTCTGGATACCACTACCAAGACAAGATACAGTTCTGGATACCACTACCAATACAAGATACAGTTCTGCATACCACTACCAATACAAGATACAGTTCTGGATACCACTACCAATACAAGATACAGTTCTGGATACCACTGCCAAGACAAGATACAGTTCTGGATACCACTACCAAGACACGATACAGTTCAGGATACCACTACCAATACAAGATACAGTTCTGGATACCACTACCAAGACAAGATACAGTTCTGGATACCACTACCAAGACAAGATACAGTTCTGGATACCACTACCAATACAAGATACAGTTCTGGATACCACTACCAATACAAGATACAGTTCTGGATACCACAACCAAGACAAGATACAGTTCTGGATACCACTACCAATACAAGATACAGTTCAGGATACCACTACCAATACAAGATACAGTTCTGGATACCACTACCAAGACAAGATACAGTTCTGGATACCACTACCAATACAAGATACAGTTCTGGATACCACTGCCAAGACAAGATACAGTTCTGGATACCACTACCAAGACAAGATACAGTTCTGGATACCACTGCCAAGACAAGATACAGTTCTGGATACCACTGCCAAGACAAGATACAGTTCTGGATACCACAACCAAGACAAGATACAGTTCTGGATACCACTACCAATACAAGATACAGTTCTGGATACCACTACCAATACAAGATACAGTTCTGGATACCACAACCAAGACAAGATACAGTTCTGGATACCACTACCAATACAAGATACAGTTCAGGATACCACTACCAATACAAGATACAGTTCTGGATACCACTACCAAGACAAGATACAGTTCTGGATACCACTACCAATACAAGATACAGTTCTGGATACCACTGCCAAGACAAGATACAGTTCTGGATACCACTACCAAGACAAGATACAGTTCAGGATGCCACTACCAATACAAGATACAGTTCTGGATACCACTGCCAAGACAAGATACAGTTCTGGATACCACTACCAAGACAAGATACAGTTCAGGATACCACTACCAATACAAGATACAGTTCTGGATACCACTACCAAGACAAGATACAGTTCTGGATACCACTACCAATACAAGATACAGTTCTGGATACCACTACCAAGACAAGATACAGTTCTGGATACCACTACCAAGACAAGATACAGTTCTGGATACCACTACCAATACAAGATACAGTTCTGGATACCACTACCAATACAAGATACAGTTCTGGATACCACTACCAAGACAAGATACAGTTCAGGATACCACTACCAATACAAGATACAGTTCTGGATACCACTACCAATACAAGATACAGTTCTGGATACCGCTACCAAGACAAGATACAGTTCTGGATACCACGACCAAGACAAGATACAGTTCTGGATACCACTACCAATACAAGATACAGTTCTGGATACCACTGCCAAGACAAGATACAGTTCAAGATACCACTACCAATACAAGATACAGTTCTGGATACCACTACCAATACAAGATACAGTTCAGGATACCACTACCAAGACAAGATACAGTTCTGGATACCACTACCAAGACAAGATACAGTTCTGGATACCACTACCAAGACAAGATACAGTTCTGGATACCACTACCAAGACAAGATACAGTTCAGGATACCACTACCAATACAAGATACAGTTCTGGATACCACTACCAAGACAAGATACAGTTCTGGATACCACTGCCAAGACAAGATACAGTTCAAGATACCACTACCAATACAAGATACAGTTCTGGATACCACTACCAATACAAGATACAGTTCAGGATACCACTACCAAGACAAGATACAGTTCTGGATACCACTACCAAGACAAGATACAGTTCTGGATACCACTACCAAGACAAGATACAGTTCTGGATACCACTACCAAGACAAGATACAGTTCAGGATACCTCTACCAATACAAGATACAGTTCTGGATACCACTACCAATACAAGATACAGTTCTGGATACCACTGCCAAGACAAGATACAGTTCTGGATACAACTACCAAGACAAGATACAGTTCAGGATACCACTACCAATACAAGATACAGTTCTGGATACCACTACCAAGACAAGATACAGTTCTGGATACCACTACCAAGACAAGATACAGTTCTGGATACCACTACCAATACAAGATACAGTTCTGGATACCACTACCAATACAAGATACAGTTCTGGATACCACTACCAAGACAAGATACAGTTCAGGATACCACTACCAATACAAGATACAGTTCTGGATACCACTACCAATACAAGATACAGTTCTGGATACCACTACCAAGACAAGATACAGTTCTGGATACCACTACCAATACAAGATACAGTTCTGCATACCACTACCAATACAAGATACAGTTCTGGATACCACTGCCAAGACAAGATACAGTTCAGGATACCACTACCAATACAAGATACAGTTCTGGATACCACTGCCAAGACAAGATACAGTTCTGGATACCACTACCAAGACAAGATACAGTTCAGGATACCACTACCAATACAAGATACAGTTCTGGATACCACTGCCAAGACAAGATACAGTTCTGGATACCACTACCAAGACAAGATACAGTTCAGGATACCACTACCAATACAAGATACAGTTCTGGATACCACTACCAAGACAAGATACAGTTCTGGATACCACTACCAATACAAGATACAGTTCTGGATACCACTACCAAGACAAGATACAGTTCTGGATACCACTACCAATACAAGATACAGTTCTGGATACCACTACCAAGACAAGATACAGTTCAGGATACCACTACCAATACAAGATACAGTTCTGGATACCACTACCAATACAAGATACAGTTCTGGATACCACTACCAATACAAGATACAGTTCTGGATACCACTACCAATACAAGATACAGTTCAGGATACCACTACCAATACAAGATACAGTTCTGGATACCACTACCAATACAAGATACAGTTCTGGATACCACTACCAAGACAAGATACAGTTCTGGATACCACTACCAATACAAGATACAGTTCTGGATACCACTACCAAGACAAGATACAGTTCAGGATACCACTACCAATACAAGATACAGTTCAGGATACCACTACCAATACAAGATACAGTTCTGGATACCACTACCAATACAAGATACAGTTCTGGATACCGCTACCAAGACAAGATACAGTTCTGGATACCACGACCAAGACAAGATACAGTTCTGGATACCACTACCAATACAAGATACAGTTCTGGATACCACTGCCAAGACAAGATACAGTTCAAAATACCACTACCAATACAAGATACAGTTCTGGATACCACTACCAATACAAGATACAGTTCTGGATACCACTACCAAGACAAGATACAGTTCTGGATACCACTACCAAGACAAGATACAGTTCTGGATACCACTACCAAGACAAGATACAGTTCTGGATACCACTACCAAGACAAGATACAGTTCAGGATACCACTACCAATACAAGATACAGTTCTGGATACCACTACCAAGACAAGATACAGTTCTGGATACCACTACCAAGACAAGATACAGTTCAGGATAACACTACCAATACAAGATACAGTTCTGGATACCACTACCAATACAAGATACAGTTCTGGATACCACTGCCAAGACAAGATACAGTTCTGGATACCACTACCAAGACAAGATACAGTTCAGGATACCACTACCAATACAAGATACAGTTCTGGATACCACTACCAAGACAAGATACAGTTCTGGATACCACTACCAAGACAAGATACAGTTCTGGATACCACTACCAATACAAGATACAGTTCTGGATACCACTACCAATACAAGATACAGTTCTGGATACCACTACCAAGACAAGATACAGTTCAGGATACCACTACCAATACAAGATACAGTTCTGGATACCACTACCAATACAAGATACAGTTCTGGATACCACTACCAAGACAAGATACAGTTCTGGATACCACTACCAATACAAGATACAGTTCTGCATACCACTACCAATACAAGATACAGTTCTGGATACCACTACCAATACAAGATACAGTTCTGGATACCACTGCCAAGACAAGATACAGTTCAGGATACCACTACCAATACAATATACAGTTCTGGATACCACTGCCAAGACAAGATACAGTTCTGGATACCACTACCAAGACAAGATACAGTTCAGGATACCACTACCAATACAAGATACAGTTCTGGATACCACTGCCAAGACAAGATACAGTTCTGGATACCACTACCAAGAAAAGATACAGTTCAGGATACCACTACCAATACAAGATACAGTTCTGGATACCACTACCAAGACAAGATACAGTTCTGGATACCACTACCAATACAAGATACAGTTCTGGATACCACTACCAAGACAAGATACAGTTCTGGATACCACTACCAATACAAGATACAGTTCTGGATACCACTACCAATACAAGATACAGTTCTGGATACCACAACCAAGACAAGATACAGTTCTGGATACCACTACCAATACAAGATACAGTTCAGGATACCACTACCAATACAAGATACAGTTCTGGATACCACTACCAAGACAAGATACAGTTCTGGATAACACTACCAATACAAGATACAGTTCTGGATACCACTACCAATACAAGATACAGTTCTGGATACCACTACCAATACAAGATACAGTTCTGGATACCACTGCCAAGACAAGATACAGTTCTGGATACCACTACCAAGACAAGATACAGTTCAAGATACCACTACCAATACAAGATACAGTTCTGGATACCACTGCCAAGACAAGATACAGTTCTGGATACCACTACCAAGACAAGATACAGTTCTGGATACCACTACCAAGACAAGATACAGTTCAGGATACCACTACCAATACAAGATACAGTTCTGGATACCACTGCCAAGACAAGATACAGTTCTGGATACCACTACCAAGACAACATACAGTTCAGGATACCACTACCAATACAAGATACAGTTCTGGATACCACTGCCAAGACAAGATACAGTTCTGGATACCACTACCAAGACAAGATACAGTTCAGGATACCACTACCAATACAAGATACAGTTCTGGATACCACTACCAAGACAAGATACAGTTCTGGATAACACTACCAATACAAGATACAGTTCTGGATACCACAACCAAGACAAGATACAGTTCTGGATACCACTACCAATACAAGATACAGTTCAGGATACCACAACCAAGACAAGATACAGTTCTGGATACCACTACCAATACAAGATACAGTTCAGGATACCACTACCAATACAAGATACAGTTCTGGATACCACTACCAAGACAAGATACAGTTCTGGATACCACTACCAATACAAGATACAGTTCTGGAGACCACTACCAATACAAGATACAGTTCTGGATACCACTACCAATACAAGATACAGTTCTGGATACCACTACCAAGACAAGATACAGTTCTGGATACCACTACCAATACAAGATACAGTTCTGGATACCACTACCAAGACAAGATACAGTTCTGGATACCACTACCAATACAAGATACAGTTCTGGATACCACTACCAAGACAAGATACAGTTCTGGATACCACTACCAATACAAGATACAGTTCTGGATACCACTACCAAGACAAGATACAGTTCTGGATACCACTACCAATACAAGATACAGTTCTGGATACCACTACCAAGACAAGATACAGTTCTGGATACCACTACCAATACAAGATACAGTTCTGGATACCACTACCAATACAAGATACAGTTCTGGATACCACTACCAATACAAGATACAGTTCTGGATACCACTACCAATACAAGATACAGTTCTGGATACCACTACCAAGACAAGATACAGTTCTGGATACCACTACCAATACAAGATACAGTTCTGGAGACCACTACCAATACAAGATACAGTTCTGGATACCACTACCAAGACAAGATACAGTTCTGGATACCACTACCAATACAAGATACAGTTCTGGATACCACTACCAAGACAAGATACAGTTCTGGAGACCACTACCAATACAAGATACAGTTCTGGATACCACTACCAAGACAAGATACAGTTCTGGATACCACTACCAATACAAGATACAGTTCTGGATACCACTACCAAGACAAGATACAGTTCTGGATACCACTACCAATACAAGATACAGTTCTGGATACCACTACCAAGACAAGATACAGTTCTGGATACCACTACCAATACAAGATACAGTTCTGGATACCACTACCAATACAAGATACAGTTCTGGATACCACTACCAAGACAAGATACAGTTCTGGATACCACTACCAATACAAGATACAGTTCTGGATACCACTACCAAGACAAGATACAGTTCTGGATACCACTACCAATACAAGATACAGTTCTGGATACCACTACCAAGACAAGATACAGTTCTGGATACCACTACCAATACAAGATACAGTTCTGGATACCACTACCAAGACAAGATACAGTTCTGGATACCACTACCAATACAAGATACAGTTCTGGATACCACTACCAATACAAGATACAGTTCTGGATACCACTACCAATACAAGATACAGTTCTGGATACCACTACCAAGACAAGATACAGTTCAGGATACCACTACCAATACAAGATACAGTTCTGGATACCACTACCAATACAAGATACAGTTCTGGATACCGCTACCAAGACAAGATACAGTTCTGGATACCACGACCAAGACAAGATACAGTTCTGGATACCACTACCAATACAAGATACAGTTCTGGATACCACTACCAAGACAAGATACAGTTCAAGATACCACTACCAATACAAGATACAGTTCTGGATACCACTACCAATACAAGATACAGTTCTGGATACCACTACCAAGACAAGATACAGTTCTGGATAGCACTACCAAGACAAGATACAGTTCTGGATACCACTACCAAGACAAGATACAGTTATGGATACCACTACCAAGACAAGATACAGTTCAGGATACCACTACCAATACAAGATACAGTTCTGGATACCACTACCAAGACAAGATACAGTTCTGGATACCACTACCAAGACAAGATACAGTTCAGGATACCACTACCAATACAAGATACAGTTCTGGATACCACTACCAATACAAGATACAGTTCTGGATACCACTGCCAAGACAAGATACAGTTCTGGATACCACTACCAAGACAAGATACAGTTCAGGATACCACTACCAAGACAAGATACAGTTCTGGATACCACTACCAATACAAGATACAGTTCTGGATACCACTACCAATACAAGATACAGTTCTGGATACCACTACCAATACAATATACAGTTCTGGATACCACTACCAATACAAGATACAGTTCTGGATACCACTACCAAGACAAGATACAGTTCAGGATACCACTACCAATACAAGATACAGTTCTGGATACCACTACCAATACAAGATACAGTTCTGGATACCGCTACCAAGACAAGATACAGTTCTGGATACCACTACCAAGACAAGATACAGTTCTGGATACCACTACCAAGACAAGATACAGTTCAAGATACCACTACCAATACAAGATACAGTTCTGGATACCACTACCAATACAAGATACAGTTCTGGATACCACTACCAAGACAAGATACAGTTCTGGATACCACTACCAAGACAAGATACAGTTCTGGATACCACTACCAATACAAGATACAGTTCTGGATACCACTACCAAGACAAGATACAGTTCAGGATACCACTACCAATACAAGATACAGTTCTGGATACCACTACCAAGACAAGATACAGTTCTGGATACCACTACCAAGACAAGATACAGTTCAGGATACCACTACCAATACAAGATACAGTTCTGGATACCACTACCAATACAAGATACAGTTCAGGATACCACTACCAATACAAGATACAGTTCTGGACACCACTACCAATACAAGATACAGTTCTGGATACCACTACCAATACAAGATACAGTTCTGGATACCACTACCAATACAAGATACAGTTCTGGATACCACTACCAATACAAGATACAGTTCTGGATACCACTACCAAGACAATATACAGTTCTGGATACCACTACCAATACAAGATACAGTTCTGGATACCACTACCAAGACAAGATACAGTTCTGGATACCACTACCAAGACAAGATACAGTTCAGGATACCACTACCAATACAAGATACAGTTCTGGATACCACTACCAAGACAAGATACAGTTCATGATACCACTACCAATACAAGATACAGTTCTGGATACCACTACCAAGACAAGATACAGTTCTGGATACCACTACCAAGACAAGATACAGTTCAGAATGCCACTACCAAGACAAGATACAGTTCAGAATGCCACTACCAAGACAAGATACAGTTCAGGATACCACTACCAATACAAGATACAGTTCTGGATACCACTACCAAGACAAGATACAGTTCTGGATACCACTACCAATACAAGATACAGTTCTGGATACCACTACCAAGACAAGATACAGTTCTGGATACCGCTACCAAGACAAGATACACTTCTGGATACCACGACCAAGACAAGATACAGTTCTGGATACCACTACCAATACAAGATACAGTTCTGGATACCACTACCAAGACAAGATACAGTTCAAGATACTACTACCAATACAAGATACAGTTCTGGATACCACTACCAAGACAAGATACAGTTCTGGATAGCACTACCAAGACAAGATACAGTTCTGGATACCACTACCAAGACAAGATCCAGTTCTGGATACCACTACCAAGACAAGATACAGTTCAGGATACCACTACCAATACAAGATACAGTTCTGGATACCACTACCAAGACAAGATACAGTTCTGGATACCACTACCAAGACAAGATACAGTTCAGGATACCACTACCAATACAAGATAAAGTTCTGGATACCACTACCAATACAAGATACAGTTCTGGATACCACTACCAATACAAGATACAGTTCTGGATACCACTGCCAAGACAAGATACAGTTCTGGATACCACTACCAAGACAGGATACAGTTCAGGATACCACTACCAATACAAGATACAGTTCTGGATACCACTACCAAGACAAGATACAGTTCTGGATACCACTACCAAGACAAGATACAGTTCTGGATACCACTACCAATACAAGATACAGTTCTGGATACCACTACCAATACAAGATACAGTTCTGGATACCACTACCAAGACAAGATACAGTTCAGGATACCACTACCAATACAAGATACAGTTCTGGATACCATTACCAATACAAGATACAGTTCTGGATACCGCTACCAAGACAAGATACAGTTCTGGATACCACTACCAAGACAAGATACAGTTCTGGATACCACTACCAAGACAAGATACAGTTCAAGATACCACTACCAATACAAGATACAGTTCTGGATACCACTACCAATACAAGATACAGTTCTGGATACCACTACCAAGACAAGATACAGTTCTGGATACCACTACCAAGACAAGATACAGTTCTGGATACCACTACCAATACAAGATACAGTTCTGGATACCACTACCAAGACAAGATACAGTTCAGGATACCACTACCAATACAAGATACAGTTCTGGATACCACTACCAAGACAAGATACAGTTCTGGATACCACTACCAAGACAAGATACAGTTCAGGATACCACTACCAATACAAGATACAGTTCTGGATACCACTACCAATACAAGATACAGTTCAGGATACCACTACCAATACAAGATACAGTTCTGGACACCACTACCAATACAAGATACAGTTCTGGATACCACTACCAATACAAGATACAGTTCAGGATACCACTACCAATACAAGATACAGTTCTGGATACCACTACCAAGACAAGATACAGTTCTGGATACCACTACCAAGACAAGATACAGTTCAGGATACCACTACCAATACAAGATACGGTTCTGGATACCACTACCAATACAAGATACAGTTCTGGATACCACTACCAAGACAAGATACAGTTCATGATACCACTACCAATACAAGATACAGTTCTGGATACCACTACCAAGACAAGATACAGTTCAGAATGCCACTACCAAGACAAGATACAGTTCAGAATGCCACTACCAAGACAATATACAGTTCAGAATGCCACTACCAAGACAACATACGGTTCAGAATGCCACTACCAAGACAAGATACAGTTCAGGATACCACTGCCAAGACAAGATACAGTTCAGAATGCCACTACCAAGAAAAGATACGGTTCAGGATACCACTACCAAGACAAGATACAGTTCAGGATACCACTACCAATACAAGATACAGTTCTGGATACCACTACCAAGACAAGATACAGTTCAGGATACCACTACCAATACAAGATACAGTTCTGGATACCACTACCAAGACAAGATACAGTTCTGGATACCACTACCAAGACAAGATACAGTTCAGGATACCACTACCAATACAAGATACAGTTCTGGATACCACTACCAAGACAAGATACAGTTCAGGATACCACTACCAATACAAGATACAGTTCTGGATACCACTACCAAGACAAGATACAGTTCATGATACCACTGCCATGACAAGATACAGTTCAGAATGCCACTACCAAGACAAGATACAGTTCAGGATACCACTACCAAGACAAGATACAGTTCAGGATACCACTACCAAGACAAGATACAGTTCAGGATACCACTACCAAGACAAGATACAGTTCTGGATACCACTACCAAGACAAGATACAGTTCAGAATGCCACTACCAAGACAAGATACAGTTCAGAATGCCACTACCAAGACAATATACAGTTCAGAATGCCACTACCAAGACAACATACGGTTCAGAATGCCACTACCAAGACAAGATACAGTTCAGGATACCACTGCCAAGACAAGATACAGTTCAGAATGCCACTACCAAGAAAAGATACGGTTCAGGATACCACTACCAAGACAAGATACAGTTCAGGATACCACTACCAATACAAGATACAGTTCTGGATACCACTACCAAGACAAGATACAGTTCTGGATACCACTACCAAGACAAGATACAGTTCAGGATACCACTACCAATACAAGATACAGTTCTGGATACCACTACCAAGACAAGATACAGTTCAGGATACCACTACCAATACAAGATACAGTTCTGGATACCACTACCAAGACAAGATACAGTTCAGAATGCCACTACCAAGACAAGATACAGTTCAGAATGCCACTACCAAGACAATATACAGTTCAGAATGCCACTACCAAGACAACATACGGTTCAGAATGCCACTACCAAGACAAGATACAGTTCAGGATACCACTGCCAAGACAAGATACAGTTCAGAATGCCACTACCAAGAAAAGATACGGTTCAGGATACCACTACCAAGACAAGATACAGTTCAGGATACCACTACCAATACAAGATACAGTTCTGGATACCACTACCAATACAAGATACAGTTCTGGATACCACTACCAAGACAAGATACAGTTCTGGATACCACTACCAAGACAAGATACAGTTCAGGATACCACTACCAATACAAGATACAGTTCTGGATACCACTACCAAGACAAGATACAGTTCAGGATACCACTACCAATACAAGATACAGTTCTGGATACCACTACCAAGACAAGATACAGTTCAGGATACCACTGCCATGACAAGATACAGTTCAGAATGCCACTACCAAGACAAGATACGGTTCAGGATACCACTACCAAGACAAGATACAGTTCAGGATACCACTACCAAGACAAGATACAGTTCTGGATACCACTACCAAGACAAGATACAGTTCAGGATACCACTACCAATACAAGATACAGTTCTGGATACCACTACCAAGACAAGATACAGTTCTGGATACCACTACCAATACAAGATACAGTTCTGGATACCACTACCAATACAAGATACAGTTCTGGATACCACTACCAATACAAGATACAGTTCTGGATACCACTGCCAAGACAAGATACAGTTCTGGATACCACTACCAAGACAAGATACAGTTCAGGATACCACTACCAATACAAGATACAGTTCTGGATACCACTGCCAAGACAAGATACAGTTTTGGATACCACTACCAAGACAAGATACAGTTCAGGATACCACTACCAATACAAGATACAGTTCTGGATACCACTACCAAGACAAGATACAGTTCTGGATACCACTACCAATACAAGATACAGTTCTGGATACCACTACCAATACAAGATACAGTTCTGGATACCACTACCAATACAAGATACAGTTCTGGATACCACTACCAATACAAGATACAGTTCTGGATACCACTACCAAGACAAGATACAGTTCTGGATACCACTACCAAGACAAGATACAGTTCAGGATACCACTACCAATACAAGATACAGTTCTGGATACCACTACCAATACAAGATACAGTTCTGGATACCACTACCAAGACAAGATACAGTTCTGGATACCACTACCAATACAAGATACAGTTCTGGATACCACTACCAAGACAAGATACAGTTCAGGATACCACTACCAATACAAGATACAGTTCTGGATACCACTACCAATACAAGATACAGTTCTGGATACCACTGCCAAGACAAGATACAGTTCAAAATACCACTACCAATACAAGATACAGTTCTGGATACCACTACCAATACAAGATACAGTTCTGGATACCACTACCAAGACAAGATACAGTTCTGGATACCACTACCAAGACAAGATACAGTTCTGGATACCACTACCAAGACAAGATACAGTTCTGGATACCACTACCAAGACAAGATACAGTTCTGGATACCACTACCAATACAAGATACAGTTCTGGATACCACTACCAAGACAAGATACAGTTCAAGATACCACTACCAATACAAGATACAGTTCTGGATACCACTACCAATACAAGATAAAGTTCTGGATACCACTACCAAGACAAGATACAGTTCTGGATACCACTACCAAGACAAGATACAGTTCTGGATACAACAACCAAGACAAGATACAGTTCATGATACCACTACCAATACAAGATACAGTTCTGGATACCACTACCAAGACAAGATACAGTTCATGATACCACTACCAATACAAGATACAGTTCTGGATACCACTACCAAGACAAGATACAGTTCAGAATGCCACTACCAAGACAAGATACAGTTCAGAATGCCACTACCAAGACAAGATACAGTTCAGAATGCCACTACCAAGACAACATACGGTTCAGAATGCCACTACCAAGACAAGATACAGTTCAGGATACCACTGCCAAGACAAGATACAGTTCAGAATGCCACTACCAAGAAAAGATACGGTTCAGGATACCACTACCAAGACAAGATACAGTTCAGGATACCACTACCAATACAACATACATTTCTGGATACCACTACCAAGACAAGATACAGTTCTGGATACCACTACCAAGACAAGATACAGTTCAGGATACCACTACCAATACAAGATACAGTTCTGGATACCACTACCAAGACAAGATACAGTTCAGGATACCACTACCAATACAAGATACAGTTCTGGATACCACTACCAAGACAAGATACAGTTCATGATACCACTGCCATGACAAGATACAGTTCAGAATGCCACTACCAAGACAAGATACGGTTCAGGATACCACTACCAAGACAAGATACAGTTCAGGATACCACTACCAATACAAGATACAGTTCTGGATACCACTACCAAGACAAGATACAGTTCTGGATACCACTACCAAGACAAGATACAGTTCAGGATACCACTACCAATACAAGATACAGTTCTGGATACCACTACCAAGACAAGATACATTTCTGGATACCACTACCAAGACAAGATACAGTTCAGGATACCACTACCAATACAAGATACAGTTCTGGATACCACTACCAAGACAAGATACAGTTCTGGATACCACTACCAATACAAGATACAGTTCTGGATACCACTACCAATACAAGATACAGTTCTGGATACCACTACCAATACAAGATACAGTTCTGGATACCACTGCCAAGACAAGATACAGTTCTGGATACCACTACCAAGACAAGATACAGTTCAGGATACCACTACCAATACAAGATACAGTTCTGGATACCACTGCCAAGACAAGATACATTTCTGGATACCACTACCAAGACAAGATACAGTTCAGGATACCACTACCAATACAAGATACAGTTCTGGATACCACTACCAAGACAAGATACAGTTCTGGATACCACTACCAATACAAGATACAGTTCTGGATACCACTACCAAGACAAGATACAGTTCTGGATACCACTACCAATACAAGATACAGTTCTGGATACCACTACCAAGACAAGATACAGTTCATGATACCACTGCCATGACAAGATACAGTTCAGAATGCCACTACCAAGACAAGATACGGTTCAGGATACCACTACCAAGACAAGATACAGTTCAGGATACCACTACCAATACAAGATACAGTTCTGGATACCACTACCAAGACAAGATACAGTTCTGGATACCACTACCAAGACACGATACAGTTCAGGATACCACTACCAATACAAGATACAGTTCTGGATACCACTACCAAGACAAGATACATTTCTGGATACCACTACCAAGACAAGATACAGTTCAGGATACCACTACCAATACAAGATACAGTTCTGGATACCACTACCAAGACAAGATACAGTTCTGGATACCACTACCAATACAAGATACAGTTCTGGATACCACTACCAATACAAGATACAGTTCTGGATACCACTGCCAAGACAAGATACAGTTCTGGATACCACTACCAAGACAAGATACAGTTCAGGATACCACTACCAATACAAGATACAGTTCTGGATACCACTACCAAGACAAGATACAGTTCTGGATACCACTACCAATACAAGATACAGTTCTGGATACCACTACCAAGACAAGATACAGTTCTGGATACCACTACCAATACAAGATACAGTTCTGGATACCACTACCAATACAAGATACAGTTCTGGATACCACTACCAATACAAGATACAGTTCTGGATACCACTACCAAGACAAGATACAGTTCAGGATACCACTACCAATACAAGATACAGTTCTGGATACCACTACCAATACAAGATACAGTTCTGGATACCGCTACCAAGACAAGATACAGTTCTGGATACCACTACCAAGACAAGATACAGTTCTGGATACCACTACCAAGACAAGATACAGTTCTGGATACCACTACCAAGACAAGATACAGTTCAAGATACCACTACCAATACAAGATACAGTTCTGGATACCTCTACCAATACAAGATACAGTTCTGGATACCACTACCAAGACAAGATACAGTTCTGGATACCACTACCAAGACAAGATACAGTTCTGGATACAACAACCAAGACAAGATACAGTTCAGGATACCACTACCAATACAAGATACAGTTCTGGATACCACTGCCAAGACAAGATACAGTTCTGGATACCACTACCAAGACAAGATACAGTTCAGGATACCACTACCAATACAAGATACAGTTCTGGATACCACTACCAAGACAAGATACAGTTCTGGATACCACTACCAATACAAGATACAGTTCTGGATACCACTACCAATACAAGATACAGTTCTGGATACCACTACCAATACAAGATACAGTTCTGGATACCACTACCAATACAAGATACAGTTCTGGATACCACTACCAAGACAAGATACAGTTCAGGATACCACTACCAATACAAGATACAGTTCTGGATACCACTACCAATACAAGATACAGTTCTGGATACCGCTACCAAGACAAGATACAGTTCTGGATACCACTACCAAGACAAGATACAGTTCTGGATACCACTACCAAGACAAGATACAGTTCTGGATACCACTACCAAGACAAGATACAGTTCAAGATGCCACTACCAATACAAGATACAGTTCTGGATACCTCTACCAATACAAGATACAGTTCTGGATACCACTACCAAGACAAGATACAGTTCTGGATACCACTACCAAGACAAGATACAGTTCTGGATACAACAACCAAGACAAGATACAGTTCATGATACCACTACCAATACAAGATACAGTTCTGGATACCACTACCAAGACAAGATACAGTTCATGATACCACTACCAATACAAGATACAGTTCTGGATACCACTACCAAGACAAGATACAGTTCAGAATGCCACTACCAAGACAAGATACAGTTCAGAATGCCACTACCAAGACAAGATACAGTTCAGAATGCCACTACCAAGACAACATACGGTTCAGAATGCCACTACCAAGACAAGATACAGTTCAGGATACCACTGCCAAGACAAGATACAGTTCAGAATGCCACTACCAAGAAAAGATACGGTTCAGGATACCACTACCAAGACAAGATACAGTTCTGGATACCACTACCAATACAAGATACAGTTCTGGATACCACTACCAAGACAAGATACAGTTCTGGATACCACTACCAAGACAAGATACAGTTCAGGATACCACTACCAATACAAGATACAGTTCTGGATACCACTACCAATACAAGATACAGTTCTGGATACCGCTACCAAGACAAGATACAGTTCTGGATACCACTACCAAGACAAGATACAGTTCTGGATACCACTACCAATACAAGTTACAGTTCTGGATACCACTACCAAGACAAGATACAGTTCAAGATACCACTACCAATACAAGATACAGTTCTGGATACCACTACCAATACAAGATACAGTTCTGGATACCACTACCAAGACAAGATACAGTTCTGGATACCACTACCAAGACAAGATACAGTTCTGGATACAACAACCAAGACAAGATGCAGTTCAGGATACCACTACCAATACAAGATACAGTTCTGGATACCACTACCAAGACAAGATACAGTTCTGGATACCACTACCAAGACAAGATACAGTTCAGGATACCACTACCAATACAAGATACAGTTCTGGATACCACTACCAATACAAGATACAGTTCAGGATACCACTACCAAGACAAGATACAGTTCTGGATACCACTACCAATACAAGATACAGTTCTGGATACCACTACCAAGACAAGATACAGTTCTGGATACCACTACCAAGACAAGATACAGTTCTGGATACCACTACCAATACAGGATACAGTTCTGGATACCACTACCAATACAAGATACAGTTCTGGATACCACTACCAAGACAAGATACAGTTCAGGATATCACTACCAATACAAGATACAGTTCTGGATACCACTACCAATACAAGATACAGTTCTGGATACCGCTACCAAGACAAGATACAGTTCTGGATACCACTACCAAGACAAGATACAGTTCAAGATACCACTACCAATACAAGATACAGTTCTGGATACCACTACCAAGACAAGATACAGTTCAAGATAACACTACCAATACAAGATACAGTTCTGGATACCACTACCAATACAAGATACAGTTCTGGATACCACTACCAAGACAAGATACAGTTCTGGATACCACTACCAAGACAAGATACAGTTCTGGATACCACTACCAAGACAAGATACAGTTCAGGATACCACTACCAATACAAGATACAGTTCTGGATACCACTACCAAGACAAGATACAGTTCTGGATACCACTACCAAGACAAGATACAGTTCAGGATACCACTACCAATACAAGATACAGTTCTGGATACCACTACCAATACAAGATACAGTTCAGGATACCACTACCAATACAAGATACAGTTCTGGATACCACTACCAATACAAGATACAGTTCTGGATACCACTACCAAGACAAGATACAGTTCTGGATACCACTACCAAGACAAGATACAGTTCAGGATACCACTACCAATACAAGATACAGTTCTGGATACCACTACCAATACAAGATACAGTTCAGGATACCACTACCAATACAAGATACAGTTCTGGATACCACTACCAATACAAGATACAGTTCTGGATACCACTACCAAGACAAGATACAGTTCAGGATACCACTACCAAGACAAGATACGGTTCTGGATACCACTACCAAGACAAGATACAGTTCCGGATACCACTACCAAGACAAGATACAGTTCAGGATACCACTACCAATACAAGATACAGTTCTGGATACCACTACCAAGACAAGATACAGTTCTGGATACCACTACCAAGACAAGATACAGTTCAGAATGCCACTACCAAGACAAGATACAGTTCAGAATGCCACTACCAAGACAAGATACAGTTCAGAATGCCACTACCAAGACAAGATACAGTTCAGAATGCCACTACCAAGACAAGATACAGTTCAGGATACCACTACCAATACAAGATACAGTTCTGGATACCACTAGCAATACAAGATACAGTTCTGGATACCACTACCAATACAAGATACAGTTCTGGATACCACTACCAAGACAAGATACAGTTCAGAATGCCACTACCAAGACAAGATACAGTTCAGAATGCCACTACCAAGACAAGATACGGTTCAGAATGCCACTACCAAGACAAGATACAGTTCAGGATACCACTACCAATACAAGATACAGTTCTGGATACCACTAGCAATACAAGATACAGTTCTGGATACCACTACCAATACAAGATACAGTTCTGGATACCGCTACCAAGACAAGATACAGTTCTGGATACCACTACCAAGACAAGATACAGTTCTGGATACCACTACCAAGACAAGATACAGTTCAAGATACCACTACCAATACAAGATACAGTTCTGGATACCACTACCAAGACAAGATACAGTTCAAGATAACACTACCAATACAAGATACGGTTCTGGATACCACTACCAATACAAGATACAGTTCTGGATACCACTGCCAAGACAAGATACAGTTCTGGATACCACTACCAAGACAAGATACAGTTCAGGATACCACTACCAATACAAGATACAGTTCTGGATACCACTACCAAGACAAGATACAGTTCTGGATACCACTACCAATACAAGATACAGTTCTGGATACCACTACCAAGACAAGATACAGTTCTGGATACCACTACCAATACAAGATACAGTTCTGGATACCACTACCAATACAAGATACAGTTCTGGATACCACTACCAATACAAGATACAGTTCTGGATACCACTACCAAGACAAGATACAGTTCAGGATACCACTACCAATACAAGATACAGTTCTGGATACCACTACCAATACAAGATACAGTTCTGGATACCGCTACCAAGACAAGATACAGTTCTGGATACCACTACCAAGACAAGATACAGTTCTGGATACCACTACCAAGACAAGATACAGTTCTGGATACCACTACCAAGACAAGATACAGTTCAAGATGCCACTACCAATACAAGATACAGTTCTGGATACCTCTACCAATACAAGATACAGTTCTGGATACCACTACCAAGACAAGATACAGTTCTGGATACCACTACCAAGACAAGATACAGTTCTGGATACAACAACCAAGACAAGATACAGTTCATGATACCACTACCAATACAAGATACAGTTCTGGATACCACTACCAAGACAAGATACAGTTCATGATACCACTACCAATACAAGATACAGTTCTGGATACCACTACCAAGACAAGATACAGTTCAGAATGCCACTACCAAGACAAGATACAGTTCAGAATGCCACTACCAAGACAAGATACAGTTCAGAATGCCACTACCAAGACAACATACGGTTCAGAATGCCACTACCAAGACAAGATACAGTTCAGGATACCACTGCCAAGACAAGATACAGTTCAGAATGCCACTACCAAGAAAAGATACGGTTCAGGATACCACTACCAAGACAAGATACAGTTCAGGATACCACTACCAATACAAGATACAGTTCTGGATACCACTACCAAGACAAGATACAGTTCTGGATACCACGACCAAGACAAGATACAGTTCAGGATACCACTACCAATACAAGATACAGTTCTGGATACCACTACCAATACAAGATACAGTTCTGGATACCGCTACCAAGACAAGATACAGTTCTGGATACCACTACCAAGACAAGATACAGTTCTGGATACCACTACCAATACAAGTTACAGTTCTGGATACCACTACCAAGACAAGATACAGTTCAAGATACCACTACCAATACAAGATACAGTTCTGGATACCACTACCAATACAAGATACAGTTCTGGATACCACTACCAAGACAAGATACAGTTCTGGATACCACTACCAAGACAAGATACAGTTCTGGATACAACAACCAAGACAAGATGCAGTTCAGGATACCACTACCAATACAAGATACAGTTCTGGATACCACTACCAAGACAAGATACAGTTCTGGATACCACTACCAAGACAAGATACAGTTCAGGATACCACTACCAATACAAGATACAGTTCTGGATACCACTACCAATACAAGATACAGTTCAGGATACCACTACCAAGACCAGATACAGTTCTGGATACCACTACCAATACAAGATACAGTTCTGGATACCACTACCAAGACAAGATACAGTTCTGGATACCACTACCAAGACAAGATACAGTTCTGGATACCACTACCAATACAAGATACAGTTCTGGATACCACTACCAATACAAGATACAGTTCAGGATACCACTACCAAGACAAGATACAGTTCAGGATATCACTACCAATACAAGATACAGTTCTGGATACCACTACCAATACAAGATACAGTTCTGGATACCGCTACCAAGACAAGATACAGTTCTGGATACCACTACCAAGACAAGATACAGTTCAAGATACCACTACCAATACAAGATACAGTTCTGGATACCACTACCAAGACAAGATACAGTTCAAGATAACACTACCAATACAAGATACAGTTCTGGATACCACTACCAATACAAGATACAGTTCTGGATACCACTACCAAGACAAGATACAGTTCTGGATACCACTACCAAGACAAGATACAGTTCTGGATACCACTACCAAGACAAGATACAGTTCAGGATACCACTACCAATACAAGATACAGTTCTGGATACCACTACCAAGACAAGATACAGTTCTGGATACCACTACCAAGACAAGATACAGTTCAGGATACCACTACCAATACAAGATACAGTTCAGGATACCACCACCAATACAAGATACAGTTCAGGATACCACTACCAATACAAGATACAGTTCTGGATACCACTACCAATACAAGATACAGTTCTGGATACCACTACCAAGACAAGATACAGTTCTGGATACCACTACCAAGACAAGATACAGTTCAGGATACCACTACCAATACAAGATACAGTTCTGGATACCACTACCAATACAAGATACAGTTCTGGATACCACTACCAATACAAGATACAGTTCTGGATACCACTACCAAGACAAGATACAGTTCAGGATACCACTACCAAGACAAGATACGGTTCTGGATACCACTACCAAGACAAGATACAGTTCCGGATACCACTACCAAGACAAGATACAGTTCAGGATACCACTACCAATACAAGATACAGTTCTGGATACCACTACCAAGACAAGATACAGTTCTGGATACCACTACCAAGACAAGATACAGTTCAGAATGCCACTACCAAGACAAGATACAGTTCAGAATGCCACTACCAAGACAAGATACAGTTCAGAATGCCACTACCAAGACAAGATACTGTTCAGAATGCCACTACCAAGACAAGATACAGTTCAGGATACCACTACCAATACAAGATACAGTTCTGGATACCACTAGCAATACAAGATACAGTTCTGGATACCACTACCAATACAAGATACAGTTCTGGATACCACTACCAAGACAAGATACAGTTCAGAATGCCACTACCAAGACAAGATACAGTTCAGAATGCCACTACCAAGACAAGATACGGTTCAGAATGCCACTACCAAGACAAGATACAGTTCAGGATACAACTACCAATACAAGATACAGTTCTGGATACCACTAGCAATACAAGATACAGTTCTGGATACCACTACCAATACAAGATACAGTTCTGGATACCGCTACCAAGACAAGATACAGTTCTGGATACCACTACCAAGACAAGATACAGTTCTGGATACCACTACCAAGACAAGATACAGTTCAAGATACCACTACCAATACAAGATACAGTTCTGGATACCACTACCAAGACAAGATACAGTTCAAGATAACACTACCAATACAAGATACAGTTCTGGATACCACTACCAATACAAGATACAGTTCTGGATACCACTACCAAGACAAGATACAGTTCTGGATACCACTACCAAGACAAGATACAGTTCAGGATACCACTACCAATACAAGATACAGTTCTGGATACCACTACCAAGACAAGATACAGTTCTGGATACCACTACCAAGACAAGATACAGTTCAGGATACCACTACCAATACAAGATACATTTCTGGATACCACTACCAATACAAGATACAGTTCAGGATACCACTACCAATACAAGATACAGTTCTGGATACCACTACCAATACAAGATACAGTTCTGGATACCACTACCAAGACAAGATACAGTTCTGGATACCACTACCAAGACAAGATACAGTTCAGGATACCACTACCAATACAAGATACAGTTCTGGATACCACTACCAATACAAGATACAGTTCAGGATACCACTACCAATACAAGATACAGTTCTGGATACCACTACCAAGACAAGATACAGTTCAGGATACCACTACCAAGACAGGATACGGTTCTGGATACCACTACCAAGACAAGATACAGTTCTGGATACCACTACCAAGACAAGATACAGTTCAGGATACCACTACCAATACAAGATACAGTTCTGGATACCACTACCAAGACAAGATACAGTTCAGGATACCACTACCAATACAAGATACAGTTCTGGATACCACTACCAAGACAAGATACAGTTCAGGATACCACTACCAATACAAGATACAGTTCTGGATACCACTACCAAGACAAGATACAGTTCATGATACCACTGCCATGACAAGATACAGTTCAGAATGCCACTACCAAGACAAGATACGGTTCAGGATACCACTACCAAGACAAGATACAGTTCAGGATACCACTACCAATACAAGATACAGTTCTGGATACCACTACCAAGACAAGATACAGTTCTGGATACCACTACCAAGACAAGATACAGTTCAGGATACCACTACCAATACAAGATACAGTTCTGGATACCACTACCAAGACAAGATACATTTCTGGATACCACTACCAAGACAAGATACAGTTCAGGATACCACTACCAATACAAGATACAGTTCTGGATACCACTACCAAGACAAGATACAGTTCTGGATACCACTACCAATACAAGATACAGTTCTGGATACCACTACCAATACAAGATACAGTTCTGGATACCACTACCAATACAAGATACAGTTCTGGATACCACTGCCAAGACAAGATACAGTTCTGGATACCACTACCAAGACAAGATACAGTTCAGGATACCACTACCAATACAAGATACAGTTCTGGATACCACTGCCAAGACAAGATACAGTTCTGGATACCACTACCAAGACAAGATACAGTTCAGGATACCACTACCAATACAAGATACAGTTCTGGATACCACTACCAAGACAAGATACAGTTCAGGATACCACTACCAATACAAGATACAGTTCTGGATACCACTACCAATACAAGATACAGTTCTGGATACCACTACCAAGACAAGATACAGTTCTGGATACCACTACCAATACAAGATACAGTTCTGGATACCACTACCAAGACAAGATACAGTTCATGATACCACTGCCATGACAAGATACAGTTCAGAATGCCACTACCAAGACAAGATACGGTTCAGGATACCACTACCAAGACAAGATACAGTTCAGGATACCACTACCAATACAAGATACAGTTCTGGATACCACTACCAAGACAAGATACAGTTCTGGATACCACTACCAAGACAAGATACAGTTCAGGATACCACTACCAATACAAGATACAGTTCTGGATACCACTACCAAGACAAGATACATTTCTGGATACCACTACCAAGACAAGATACAGTTCAGGATACCACTACCAATACAAGATACAGTTCTGGATACCACTACCAAGACAAGATACAGTTCTGGATACCACTACCAATACAAGATACAGTTCTGGATCCCACTACCAATACAAGATACAGTTCTGGATACCACTACCAATACAAGATACAGTTCTGGATACCACTGCCAAGACAAGATACAGTTCTGGATACCACTGCCAAGACAAGATACAGTTCAGGATACCACTACCAATACAAGATACAGTTCTGGATACCACTGCCAAGACAAGATACAGTTCTGGATACCACTACCAAGACAAGATACAGTTCAGGATACCACTACCAATACAAGATACAGTTCTGGATACCACTACCAAGACAAGATACAGTTCTGGATACCACTACCAATACAAGATACAGTTCTGGATACCACTACCAAGACAAGATACAGTTCTGGATACCACTACCAATACAAGATACAGTTCTGGATACCACTACCAATACAAGATACAGTTCTGGATACCACTACCAATACAAGATACAGTTCTGGATACCACTACCAAGACAAGATACAGTTCAGGATACCACTACCAATACAAGATACAGTTCTGGATACCACTACCAATACAAGATACAGTTCTGGATACCGCTACCAAGACAAGATACAGTTCTGGATACCACTACCAAGACAAGATACAGTTCTGGATACCACTACCAATACAAGATACAGTTCTGGATACCACTACCAAGACAAGATACAGTTCAAGATACCACTACCAATACAAGATACAGTTCTGGATACCACTACCAAGACAAGATACAGTTCTGGATACCACTACCAAGACAAGATACAGTTCTGGATACCACTACCAATACAAGATACAGTTCTGGATACCACTACCAAGACAAGATACAGTTCTGGATACCACTACCAATACAAGATACAGTTCTGGATACCACTACCAATACAAGATACAGTTCTGGATACCACTACCAATACAAGATACAGTTCTGGATACCACTACCAAGACAAGATACAGTTCTGGATACCACTACCAATACAAGATACAGTTCTGGATACCACTACCAATACAAGATACAGTTCTGGATACCACTACCAATACAAGATACAGTTCTGGATACCACTACCAAGACAAGATACAGTTCAGGATACCACTACCAATACAAGATACAGTTCTGGATACCACTACCAATACAAGATACAGTTCTGGATACCGCTACCAAGACAAGATACAGTTCTGGATACCACTACCAAGACAAGATACAGTTCTGGATACCACTACCAATACAAGATACAGTTCTGGATACCACTACCAAGACAAGATACAGTTCAAGATACCACTACCAATACAAGATACAGTTCTGGATACCACTACCAAAACAAGATACAGTTCTGGATACCACTACCAAGACAAGATACAGTTCTGGATACAACAACCAAGACAAGATACAGTTCATGATACCACTACCAATACAAGATACAGTTCTGGATACCACTACCAAGACAAGATACAGTTCATGATACCACTACCAATACAAGATACAGTTCTGGATACCACTACCAAGACAAGATACAGTTCAGAATGCCACTACCAAGACAAGATACAGTTCAGAATGCCACTACCAAGACAAGATACAGTTCAGAATGCCACTACCAAGACAACATACGGTTCAGAATGCCACTACCAAGACAAGATACAGTTCAGAATGCCACTACCAAGACAACATACGGTTCAGAATGCCACTACCAAGACAAGATACAGTTCAGGATACCACTGCCAAGACAAGATACAGTTCAGAATGCCACTACCAAGAAAAGATACAGTTCTGGATACCACTACCAAGACAAGATACAGTTCTGGATACCACTACCAATACAAGATACAGTTCTGGATACCACTACCAAGACAAGATACAGTTCTGGATACCACTACCAATACAAGATACAGTTCTGGATACCACTACCAAGACAAGATACAGTTCAGGATACCACTACCAATACAAGATACAGTTCTGGATACCACTACCAATACAAGATACAGTTCTGGATACCACTACCAAGACAAGATACAGTTCTGGATACCACTACCAAGACAAGATACAGTTCTGGATCACACTACCAATACAAGATACAGTTCTGGATACCACTACCAAGACAAGATACAGTTCTGGATACCACTACCAAGACAAGATACAGTTCTGGATACAACAACCAAGACAAGATACAGTTCATGATACCACTACCAATACAAGATACAGTTCTGGATACCACTACCAAGGCAAGATACAGTTCATGATACCACTACCAATACAAGATACAGTTCTGGATACCACTACCAAGACAAGATACAGTTCAGAATGCCACTACCAAGACAAGATACAGTTCAGAATGCCACTACCAAGACAAGATACAGTTCAGAATGCCACTACCAAGACAACATACGGTTCAGAATGCCACTGCCAAGACAAGATACAGTTCAGAATGCCACTACCAATACAAGATACAGTTCTGGATACCACTACCAAGACAAGATACAGTTCTGGATACCACTACCAATACAAGATACAGTTCTGGATACCACTACCAAGACAAGATACAGTTCTGGATACCACTACCAATACAAGATACAGTTCTGGATACCACTACCAAGACAAGATACAGTTCAGGATACCACTACCAATACAAGATACAGTTCTGGATACCACTACCAATACAAGATACAGTTCTGGATACCGCTACCAAGACAAGATACAGTTCTGGATACCACTACCAAGACAAGATACAGTTCTGGATCCCACTACCAATACAAGATACAGTTCTGGATACCACTACCAAGACAAGATACAGTTCAAGATACCACTACCAATACAAGATACAGTTCTGGATACCACTACCAATACAAGATACAGTTCTGGATACCACTACCAAGACAAGATACAGTTCTGGATACCACTACCAAGACAAGATACAGTTCTGGATACAACAACCAAGACAAGATGCAGTTCAGGATACCACTACCAATACAAGATACAGTTCTGGATACCACTACCAAGACAAGATACAGTTCTGGATACCACTACCAAGACAAGATACAGTTCAGGATACCACTACCAATACAAGATACAGTTCTGGATACCACTACCAATACAAGATACAGTTCAGGATACCACTACCAAGACAAGATACAGTTCTGGATACCACTACCAATACAAGATACAGTTCTGGATACCACTACCAAGACAAGATACAGTTCTGGATACCACTACCAAGACAAGATACAGTTCTGGATACCACTACCAAGACAAGATACAGTTCTGGATACCACTACCAAGACAAGATACAGTTCAAGATACCACTACCAATACAAGATGCTGTTCTGGATACCACTACCAAGACAAGATACAGTTCAAGATAACACTACCAATACAAGATACAGTTCTGGATACCACTACCAATACAAGATACAGTTCTGGATACCACTACCAAGACAAGATACAGTTCTGGATACCACTACCAAGACAAGATACAGTTCTGGATACCACTACCAAGACAAGATACAGTTCAGGATACCACTACCAATACAAGATACAGTTCTGGATACCACTACCAAGACAAGATACAGTTCTGGATACCACTACCAAGAAAAGATACGGTTCAGGATACCACTACCAATACAAGATACAGTTCTGGATACCACTACCAAGACAAGATACAGTTCTGGATACCACTACCAATACAAGATACAGTTCTGGATACCACTACCAAGACAAGATACAGTTCTGGATACCACTACCAATACAAGATACAGTTCTGGATACCACTACCAATACAAGATACAGTTCTGGATACCACTACCAATACAAGATACAGTTCTGGATACCACTACCAAGACAAGATACAGTTCAGGATACCACTACCAATACAAGATACAGTTCTGGATACCACTACCAATACAAGATACAGTTCTGGATACCGCTACCAAGACAAGATACAGTTCTGGATACCACTACCAAGACAAGATACAGTTCTGGATACCACTACCAATACAAGATACAGTTCTGGATACCACTACCAAGACAAGATACAGTTCAAGATACCACTACCAATACAAGATACAGTTCTGGATACCACTACCAATACAAGATACAGTTCTGGATACCACTACCAAGACAAGATACAGTTCTGGATACCACTACCAAGACAAGATACAGTTCTGGATACAACAACCAAGACAAGATGCAGTTCAGGATACCACTACCAATACAAGATACAGTTCTGGATACCACTACCAAGACAAGATACAGTTCTGGATACCACTACCAAGACAAGATACAGTTCAGGATACCACTACCAATACAAGATACAGTTCTGGATACCACTACCAATACAAGATACAGTTCAGGATACCACTACCAAGACAAGATACAGTTCTGGATACCACTACCAATACAAGATACAGTTCTGGATACCACTACCAAGACAAGATACAGTTCAGAATGCCACTACCAAGACAAGATACAGTTCAGAATGCCACTACCAAGACAAGATACGGTTCAGAATGCCACTACCAAGACAAGATACAGTTCAGGATACCACTACCAATACAAGATACAGTTCTGGATACCACTAGCAATACAAGATACAGTTCTGGATACCACTACCAATACAAGATACAGTTCTGGATACCGCTACCAAGACAAGATACAGTTCTGGATACCACTACCAAGACAAGATACAGTTCTGGATACCACTACCAAGACAAGATACAGTTCAAGATACCACTACCAATACAAGATACAGTTCTGGATACCACTACCAAGACAAGATACAGTTCAAGATAACACTACCAATACAAGATACAGTTCTGGATACCACTACCAATACAAGATACAGTTCTGGATACCACTACCAAGACAAGATACAGTTCTGGATACCACTACCAAGACAAGATACAGTTCTGGATACCACTACCAAGACAAGATACAGTTCAGGATACCACTACCAATACAAGATACAGTTCTGGATACCACTACCAAGACAAGATACAGTTCTGGATACCACTACCAAGACAAGATACAGTTCAGGATACCACTACCAATACAAGATACAGTTCTGGATACCACTACCGATACAAGATACAGTTCAGGATACCACTACCAATACAAGATACAGTTCTGGATACCACTACCAATACAAGATACAGTTCTGGATACCACTACCAAGACAAGATACAGTTCTGGATACCACTACCAAGACAAGATACAGTTCAAGATACCACTACCAATACAAGATACAGTTCTGGATACCACTACCAATACAAGATACAGTTCAGGATACCACTACCAATACAAGATACAGTTCTGGATACCACTACCAAGACAAGATACAGTTCAGGATACCACTACCAAGACAAGATACGGTTCTGGATACCACTACCAAGACAAGATACAGTTCTGGATACCACTACCAAGACAAGATACAGTTCAGGATACCACTACCAATACAAGATACAGTTCTGGATACCACTACCAAGACAAGATACAGTTCTGGATACCACTACCAAGACAAGATACAGTTCAGAATGCCACTACCAAGACAAGATACAGTTCAGAATGCCACTACCAAGACAAGATACAGTTCAGGATACCACTGCCAAGACAAGATACAGTTCAGAATGCCACTACCAAGACAAGATACTGTTCAGGATACCACTACCAATACAAGATACAGTTCTGGATACCACTAGCAATACAAGATACAGTTCTGGATACCACTACCAATACAAGATACAGTTCTGGATACCACTAGCAATACAAGATACAGTTCAGGATACCACTACCAATACAAGATACAGTTCTGGATACCACTACCAAGACAAGATACAGTTCAGAATGCCACTACCAAGACAAGATACAGTTCAGAATGCCACTACCAAGACAAGATACGGTTCAGAATGCCACTACCAAGACAAGATACAGTTCAGGATACCACTACCAATACAAGATACAGTTCTGGATACCACTAGCAATACAAGATACAGTTCTGGATACCACTACCAAGACAAGATACAGTTCAGGATACCACTACCAAGACAAGATACAGTTCTGGATACCACTACCAAGACAAGATACAGTTCAGAATGCCAATACCAAATCAAGATACAGTTCAGGATACCACTACCAAATCAAGATACAGTTCTGGATACCACTAGCAATACAAGATACAGTTCAGGATACCACTACCAATACAAGATACAGTTCTGGATACCACTACCAAGACAAGATACAGTTCAGAATGCCACTACCAAGACAAGATACAGTTCAGAATGCCAATACCAAATCAAGATACAGTTCAGGATACCACTACCAAATCAAGATACAGTTCTGGATACCACTAGCAATACAAGATACAGTTCTGGATACCACTACCAATACAAGATACAGTTCTGGATACCACTAGCAATACAAGATACAGTTCAGGATACCACTACCAATACAAGATACAGTTCTGGATACCACTACCAAGACAAGATACAGTTCAGGATACCACTACCAATACAAGATACAGTTCAGAATGCCACTACCAAGACAAGATACGGTTCAGAATGCCACTACCAAGACAAGATACAGTTCAGGATACCACTACCAATACAAGATACAGTTCTGGATACCACTACCAAGACAAGATACAGTTCAGGATACCACTACCAATACAAGATACAGTTCAGAATGCCACTACCAAGACAAGATACGGTTCAGAATGCCACTACCAAGACAAGATACGGTTCAGAATGCCACTACCAAGACAAGATACAGTTCAGAATGCCACTACCAAGACAAGATACGGTTCAGAATGCCACTACCAAGACAAGATACAGTTCAGGATACCACTACCAATACAAGATACAGTTCTGGATACCACTACCAAGACAAGATACAGTTCAGGATACCACTACCAATACAAGATACAGTTCAGAATGCCACTACCAAGACAAGATACAGTTCAGAATGCCACTACCAAGACAAGATACAGTTCAGAATGCCACTACCAAGACAAGATACGGTTCAGAATGCCACTACCAAGACAAGATACAGTTCAGAATGCCACTACCAAGACAAGATACAGTTCAGAATGCCACTACCAATACAAGATACAGTTCAGAATGCCACTACCAAGACAAGATACAGTTCAGAATGCCACTACCAATACAAGATACAGTTCAGAATGCCACTACCAAGACAAGATACAGTTCAGAATGCCACTACCAAGACAAGATACAGTTCAGAATGCCACTACCAAGACAAGATACAGTTCAGAATGCCACTACCAAGACAAGATACAGTTCAGAATGCCACTACCAATACAAGATACAGTTCAGAATGCCACTACCAAGACAAGATACAGTTCAGAATGCCACTACCAAGACAAGATACAGTTCAGAATGCCACTACCAATACAAGATACAGTTCAGAATGCCACTACCAAGACAAGATACAGTTCAGAATGCCACTACCAAGACAAGATACGGTTCAGAATGCCACTACCAAGACAAGATACAGTTCAGGATACCACTACCAATACAAGATACAGTTCAGGATACCACTACCAAGACAAGATACAGTTCAGAATGCCACTACCAAGACAAGATACAGTTCAGAATGCCACTACCAAGACAAGATACAGTTCAGAATGCCACTACCAAGACAAGATACGGTTCAGAATGCCACTACCAAGACAAGATACAGTTCAGAATGCCACTACCAAGACAAGATACGGTTCAGAATGCCACTACCAAGACAAGATACAGTTCAGGATACCACTACCAATACAAGATACAGTTCAGGATACCACTACCAATACAAGATACAGTTCAGGATACCACTACCAAGACAAGATACAGTTCAGAATGCCACTACCAGGACAAGATACAGTTCAGAATGTCACTACCAAGACAAGTTATGTTCTGGCATTCAAAACAAAATAAGCTTTTTGCTCAAGGGGAGTTTTTGAAAGAATGCATGGTCGATGTTGCTTATCTTTATTTTAATACATCTTCTCCAGAATTAAATGAATTCACTAAGAAATTGCTTAATAACGTCTGGTATACTTTGAAGCTAAAATATATAGATGAATATATTTTGGTTATTGCCACACTGAAATGGAGAATTACTGATGATTCAGCAAAGCTAATTACAGATTTAAACATAATGAAGTTGCCAATAAATGGGAAAACTACCAACCTTTTATGTAGCGCCGTGCACTGGAAAGTCATAGATCTAATTAAATTTGTGTTCTGACAGGAGCAATCCAGTTGTATGGTGAAATCGACAAACAACTCAATGATGCAATTTTCTCACAGTGCATTATTCATCAGTGTTATTTTAACAGAGTCCGTTTTATAACAAAATTGTGTTGTCCCTACTTGAACATGCATTCATTGTTTCTTCAGCATTCATGGCCCCCCATGCAATTTCCATACCCAGATGTGGCCCTCAGGCTGAAAGGTCTGCCCACCCTTGGTCTACAACATGTAACTTGGGGACTTAACCATGTGAGTGATCTGAATATACAACTCAGAAACATGTAGAATAAATAGGTTTAAAAAGGATTCATTGTGGTACTTTGGGAACTAAATAAATCAGCAAATGCAATTGAGGAAATGCACCAGAGAAGTTGTGCTTTTTCCAAAATTCAGGATAATGCACACCCAGGACATGTCCTAGACTTCATGGTTCACAAGCCTGTCCACCATCTACAAGGCACAGGTCAGAAGTGTGATGGAAAACCCTCCACTTGCCTGGATGGGTGCAGCTCCAACAACACTCAAGAAGCTCAACACCATCCAGGACAAAGCCCACTTGATTGGCACCCTATCGACAAACATTCACTTCCTCCACCACCGACACACAGTGGCAGCAGTGTCTACCATCTACAAGATGCACTGCAGCTACTCACCAAGGCTCCTTAGACAGCACCTTCCAAATCTGTGACCTCTACCACCTAGAAGGACAAGGCAGCAAAGGCATGGGAACACCACCATCTGCAAGTTCCCCTCCAAGTCACACACCATCCTGACTTGGAACTATATCGCCGTTCCTTCACTGTCGCTGGGTCAAATTCCTGGAACTCCCTTCCTAACAGCACTGTGGGTGTACCTACCCCACATGGACTGCAGCGGTTCAAGAAGGCAGCTCACCACCACTTTCTCAAGCATAATTTGGATTGGGTAATAAATTCCTGCCTTGTCAGCAATGCTCACATGTGTGAATAAATAAATAAAAATAAACTAGCCACAGCAGAACAGACACCCTCAGTGTAGTGGGAGTTTGGTTAGTCAGTAATTGAAGTATTGTGATGTTGGGTTTACAGGATAGAAACCAGACAGATTGTACAACAGGCGACAATCCCATCTGCCAAATTACACACCCAAACTCTGTCCCACATGTCACAATTTGTGTTAATACTAATGGTTTGTTATTTTCAAGACAACAATTACTCCTGCTTAAGAATTTCCTCAATTAAATATTTTACTCATTCAAAAGGAAGAAGAAGTGTCTTTCACAACCTCAGGAAGTCCCAAAGCTCTTTATAAACAACAAAGTACTTTTTGAAGTGTAGTCACTGCTGCAATTTAGGAAACACCACAGCTAGTTTGTGCACAGCAAGATCTCAAAAAAGCGGTGTGATAATGACCAGATAATCTGTTTTACTGATGCTGGTAGAAGTTTAAGTATTGGACAGGCTACCAGAGAGAACTTTCATGTTCTTCTTCAAAACAATGCAGTTGGATCTTTTACATCCACCTGAAAGGGCAGAAGTACTCCAACTTCTCCTTCAGTACTGCACCTCCAACAGTGCAGCACTCCCTCAGGACTGCCCCTCCAACAGTGCAGCACTCCCTCAGTACTGCCCCTCCAAAAGTGCAGAGCTCCCTCAGTACTGCACCTCCAACAGTGCAGCACTCCCTCAGTACTGCCTCTCCAACAGTGCAGCACTCCCTCAGTACTGCCCCTCCAACAGTGCAGGACTCCCTCAGTACTGCCCCTCCAACAGTGCAGCACTCTTTCAGGACAGGTGTAAGTTTATTAGTTTTATCACTCTAACCCAGTTAAATTTACTAAAATACACGAGGCAACCATGCTCGCATGCACACGAGAGATTCACACACACAAATAGATACAGAGGGGAGGGAAGAATTGTTGGGGATGGGCGCAGGATTGAAGTAGAGTTTGTAATAATTGGAATTCAGTTACTGGGCGGTAATGTACTTGATACAATGTCATCAATTGAAGTTAAGGTCTGGGAGTCCTCACAGGGTCTCAGTGCACAATGTCAAGCTTGTTTCTCTGGTACCAGAAGGCCGAAGAGGGGCTTTGTCTGTTGTCTTGCAGTTTACACTGCCACTGTGGTTTACCTGGGACTTTTCTGGAGAGAGAGACAGAGCGGGATAGAGAGGGAGGTAAAAGGTGGGGAGGAGTTGCATTACTGGTCAAAGAGGATATCACAGCTGTGCTGAAGGAGGTCACGATGGAGGACTCGAGCAGTGAGGCAATATGGGCAGAACTCAGAAATAGGAAGGGTGCGGTAACAATGTTGGGGCTGTACTACAGGCCTCCCAACAGCGAGCGTGAGATAGAGGTACAAATATGTAAACAGATTATGGAAAGATGTAGGAGCAACAGGGTGGTGGTGTTGGAGATTTTAATTTTCCCAACATTGACTGGGATTCACTTAGTGTTAGAGGTCTAGATGGAGCAGAATTTGGAAGGAGCATCCAGGAGGGTTTTCTAGAGCAGTATGTAAATAGTCCAACTCGGGAAGGGACCATACTGGATCTGGTGTTGGGGAATGAGCCCGGCCAGGTGGTTGAAGTTTCAGTAGGGGACTACTTTGGGAATAGTGATCATAATTCCGTAAGTTTTAGAATACTCATGGACAAAGACGAGAGTGGTCCTAAAGGAAGAGTGCTAAATTGGGAGAAGGCCAACTATACCAAAATTCGGCAGGAGCTGGGGAATGTAGATTGGGAGCAGCTGTTTGAAGGTAAATCCACATTTGATATGTGGGAGGCTTTTAAAGAGAGGTTGATTAGCGTGCAGGAGAGACATGTTCCTGTGAAAATGAGGGATAGAAATGGCAAGATTAGGGAACCATGGATGACAGGTGAAATTGTGAGACTAGCTAAGAGGAAAAAGGAAGCATACATAAGGTCTAGGCGGCTGAAGAAAGACGAAGCTTTGGAAGAATATCGGGAATGTAGGACCAATCTGAAACGAGGAATTCAGAGGGCTAAAAGGGGTCATGAAATATCTTTAGCAAACAGGGTTAAGGAAAATCCCAAAGCCTTTTATTCATATATAAGGAGCAAGAGGGTAACTAGAGAAAGGATTGGCCCACTCAAGGACAAAGGTGGGAAATTATGCTTGGACTCAGAGAAAATGGGTGAGATTCTAAATGAGTACTTTGCATCGGTATTCACCGAGGAGAGGGACATGACGGATGTTGAGGTTAGGGAGAGATGTCTGATTACTCTAGGTCAAGTCGGCATAAGGAGGGAGGAAGTGTTGGGTACTCTAAAAGGCATTAAGGTGGACAAGTCCCCAGGTCTGGATGGGATCTATCCCAGGTTACTGAGGGAAGCGAGAGAGGAAATAGCTGGGGCCTTAACAGATATCTTTGCAGCATCCTTACACACGGGTGAGGTCCCGGAGGACTGGAGAATTGCTAATGTTGTCCCCTTGTTTAAGAAGGGAAGCAGGGATAATCCAGGTAATTATAGACCGGTGAGCCTGACGTCAGCGGTAGGGAAGCTGCTGGAGAAGATACTGAGGGATAGGATCTATTCCCATTTGGAAGAAAATGGGCTTATCAGTGATAGGCAACATGGTTTTGTGCAGGGAAGGTCATGTCTTACCAACTTAATAGAATTCTTTGAGGAAGTGACAAAGTTGATTGATGAGGGAAGGGCTGTAGATGTCATATACATGGACTTCAGTAAGGCGTTTGATAAGGTTCCCCATGGTAGGTTGATGGAGAAAATGAAGTCGCATGGGGTCCAGGATGTACTAGCTAGATGGATAAAGAACTGGCTGGGCAACAGGAGACAGAGAGTAGCAGTAGAAGGGAGTTTCTCAAAATGGAGACGTGTGACCAGTGGTGTTCCACAGGGATCTGTGCTGGGACCACTGTTGTTTGTGATATACATTAATGATTTGGAGGAAAGTATAGGTGGTCTGATTAGCAAGTTTGCAGGTGACACTAAGATTGGTGGAGTAGCAGATAGTGAAGGGGACTGTCAGAGAATACAGCAGAATATAGATAGATTGGAGAGTTGGGCACAGAAATGGCAGATGGAGTTCAATCTGGGCAAATGCGAGATGATGCATTTTGGAAGATCCAATTCAAGAGTGAGCTATACAATAAATGGAAAAGTCCTGGGGAAAATTGATGTACAGAGAGATTTGGGTGTTCAGGTCCATTGTTCCCTGAAGGTGGCAACGCAGGTCAATAGAGAGGTCAAGAAGGCATACGGCATGCTTTCCTTCATCGGACGGGGTATTGAGTACAAGAGTTGGCAGGTCATGTTACAGTTGTATAAGACTTTGGTTCAGCCACATTTGGAATACTGCGTGCAGTTCTGGTCGCCACATTACCAAAAGGATGTAGATGCTTTAGAGAGGGTGCAGAAGAGGTTCACCAGGATGTTGCCTGGTATCGAGGGCGCTAGCTATGAAGAGAGGTTGAGTAGATTAGGATTATTTTCATTAGAAAGACGAGGTTGAGGGGGGACCTGATTGAGGTGTACAAAATCATGAGAGGTATAGACAGGGTGGATAGCAAGAAGCTTTTTCCCAGAGTGGGGGATTCAATTACTAGGGGTCACGAGTTCAAAGTGAGAGGGGAAAAGTTTAGGGGGGATATGCGTGGAAAGTTCTTTACGCAGAGGGTGGTGGGTGCCTGGAACGCGTTGCCAGCGGAGGTGGTAGACGCGGGCACGATAGCGTCTTTTAAGATGTATCTAGACAGATACATGAATGGGCAGGAAGCAAAGAGATACAGACCCTTAGAAAACAGGCGACAGGTTTAGATAGAGGATCTGGATCGGCGCAGGCTTGGAGGGCCGAAGGGCCTGTTCCTGTGCTGTAATTTTCTTTGTTCTTTGTTCTTTGAGAGTGAGAGACTTTCCTTCTGCCAGCCCAGTTTCAGGCTTTCTCCTTTCTGTTCAAATTGCGGTCTGATTCCTTTCTGTGAACACAATGCAAAACAGCCCCAGTCTAGTCATGTGACCCTCTCTTTGTGTGGAACAGCAGCTTCTGGGAGGGTTGTTGATTTCAAAGCTTTCCAGACACACTCGATGGGGTGTGGAATTCTGGCTCTTACACAGACAAAGGATGCTGATCACCACTATTGTCCAGACCAATCTTGTTAATTGAATCAATGAGCAAGGCTCAACTGGAGGCTCAGGGCCAACTCTCAGACACTTTTTCCCACTTCCCCCTGGACCATGACCCCACCACCGAACTTCAAGCTACTGTCCACAGGACTGTCACTGACCTCATCTCCTCTGGAGATCTTCCCTCTACAGCTTCCAACCTCATAGTCCTGCAATCCCGGACAGCCCACTTCTACCTCCTTCCCAAAATCCACTAACAGGACTGTCCCGGACCACCCATTGTCTCAGCCTGTTCCTGCCCCACTGAACTTATTTCTTCCTATCTTGACTCTATCTTTTCTCCGCTGGTCCAGTCTCTTCCCACCAACATCTGTGACTCTTCTGACACCCTATGTCATTTTGACAATTTCCAGTTTCTTGGCCCCAACCGCCTCCTCCTCACTCTGGACGTCCAATCTCTCTACACCTCCATCCCCCACCAGGACAGCCTGAGGGCTCTCCGCTTCTTCCTTGAGCAGAGGCCCAACCAGTCCCCATCCACTGCCACCCTCCTCCGCCTGACTGACCTTGGTCTCACATTGAACAACTTCTCCTTCAACTCCACTCACTTCCTTCAACTAAAAGGTGTCGCTATGGGTACCCACATGGACCTTAGTTATGCCTGTCTTTTTGTGGGATATGTCTAACATTCCTTTTTCCAGTCCTACTCAGGCCCCCTCCCCCAAATCTTTTTCCGGTACATTGATAACTGTATCGGTGCTGTTTCCTGCTCTCGCCCCGAACTGGAAAACTTTTATCAACTTTGCTTCCAATTTCCACCCTTCTCTCACCTTTACATGGTCCATCTCTGACACTTCCCTTCCCTTCCTCGACTTCTCTGTCTCCATCTCTGGGGATAGGTTGTCTACTAATATCCATTTTAAGCCCACCGACTCCCACAGCTACCTCTACTACACTTCTTCACACCCTACCTCCTGTAAAGACTCCATTCCATTCTCCCAGTTTCTCCGTCTCTGATGCATCTGCTCTGATGATGCTACCTTCCATGACAGCGCTTCTGATATGTCTTCCATTTTTCTCAACTGAGGATTCCCCCCCACTGTGGTTGACAGGGCCCTCAACCGTGTCCGGCCCATATCCCGCACCTCTACCCTCACCACCCCCCCTCCGTCCCAGAATCATCACAGGGTTCCCCTTGTCCTCACTTTCCACCCCATCAGCCTCCATATCCAAAGGATCATCCTCTGCCATTTCCGCCACCTCCAGCGTGATGCCACTACCAAACACATCTTCCCCTCCCTTCCCTTGTCAGCATTCCGAAGGGATCCTTCCCTCCGTGACACCCTGGTCCACTCCTCCATTACCCCCACCATGTTATCCCCTTCCCGTGGCACCTTCCCCTGCAATCGCAGGCGGTGTAATACCTGCCCATTTACCTCCTCTCTCCTCAGTATCTAAGGCCCCAAACACTCCTTTCAGATGAAGCAGCGATTTACTTGTACTTCTTTCAATTTAGTATACTGTATTCGCTGCTCACAATGTGGTCTCTACATTGGGGAGACCAAGCGGAGACTGGGTGACCGCTTTGCGAAACACCTCCACTCAGTCCGCAAGCAGGACCCCGAGCTTCCGGTTGCTTGCCATTTCAACACTCCCCCCTGCTCTCATGCTCACATATCTGTCCTGGGATTGCTGCAGTGTTCCAGTGAACATTAACACAAGCTCAAGGAACAGCATCTCATTTACCGATTAGGCACGCTACAGCCTGTCGGACTGAATTTAACTATTCTTTTATTTTTTGTGTTTATTTTATTTTAGTTTGTTCAGTTTTTTTCTACTGTGCGTACCTACTGTTTTTTTTTCATGTTTGTGCTTGTGGCTGTTCAGTTTTCAGTCCATTAACACCCTATCTGTACTAATGCTTTGTCTTTCAGCACACCATTAACATATTGTTTGCCTTTGCTCCATGACCTTCTGGTCAGCTATTCTATGACCTTGTCCTATCAATACCTTCTCCTTTGTTATCTCTTGTTATTACTTGCTTCAAATCTTTTACATTTCTTATATCTGCCAGTTCTGAAGAAGGGTCACTGACCTGAAATGTTTACTCTGCTTCTTTCTCCACAGATGCTACCAGACCTGCTGAGTTTTTCCAGCACTTTCTGTTTTAATTTCAGATTTCCAGCATCTGCAATATTTTGCTTTTATTTTATTGTTAATTGAATCAGTGAGCACTCCCATTGTCTCTCTGTTCAACTGTCTCTCAGAATGCAAATGTGCAACCATGTTTTCAGTCGCTCAGCTCTGCTTTTTTTGAAAGACGTTCTTTGCAATGTCCGGTAAAAAAAGTTTCAAGTAGTGTCCCATATGACAAAATTAATATGTTTCAATTTGGCAGGTGTGATTTCCGTCAGAAATGCTTAATACTGACTAAGGACAAACGTGTATTTCGAAGGGTGAACTTATGACATTGTGTTTGTGGTTTTAAGATGACAAGGTCAGTACCTCTGATGGCTTACATGTTAAAAGTGAGCTCCCAGGTTTGAGTTCCAGTCCACTCTGAGTTCACTCATCTTTGCTGGTCATTGGGTGAAGATACGATTGGGCTTCAATAATCTCATTGGGGGGAGTCAGCTATGAAGAACTGACCATTTTGGTAAGGTACCAGAGGAGCCTAACATCGCTGGAACATATCTCAACAAGAGACAGAGGTTGTGGGGGTTTAAGTCCCAAACTAGTGTCTGAGTGAATAACGTAGACTGATTCTTCAATGCAATGCTGAGGGAAATCTGTACTTAACTTTTTATTCATTCACAGGATGTGGGCATCACTGGCTAGGACAGCATTTATTGCCCATCCCTAATTGTCCTTGAGAAGGTGGTGGTGAGCTGCTTTCTTGAACCGCTGCAGTCCATGTGAGGTAGGTACACCCACAGTGCTGTTAGGAAGGGAGTTCCAGGATTTTGACCCAGCGACAGTGAAGGAACGGAGATATAGTTCCAAGTCAGGATGGTGTGTGACTTGGAGGGGAATTTGCAGGTGGTGGTGTTCTCATGCACCTGCTGCCCTTGTCCTTGTAGGTGAAGGATGAGATGTTAAACCAAAGCCCTCTGAGATGATTTAAAAGATCCCATGGCACTATTTCGAAGTAGAGCAGGGGAGTTTGCCCCAGGGCCCTGACCAATATTTGCTCCTGAACCAACATCACTGAAACAAATTATATGGTCATTTTCACATTGCTGTTTGTGGGATCTTGCTGTGCACAAATTGGCTGCCACATTTCCTACATTCCAACAGTAACTACACTTCAAAAGTATTTCATTGACTGTAAAGAGCTTTGAGAGGTCCTGAGGATGTGAAAGGCGCTCTAGAAATGAAGGTCTTTCTTATGTAATTGAACCCTCGATCTGTCTGTTCATCCACACCCTGCATTTTCTTCTCAACTGAGTGTTTAGTCCAATTCCTTGCTTTCCTTCTGAAATGTACTCACTCAAACCTGCAGCCACAGTATCATCTGCCATCTGTCTGCTAATTCAGCTCAGCTTTACAGTTCTTGCAAAATGCATTATTTTTGTACCAAGAGCAAATCTTAGGATTGTGTTCCCTAAACCCGGGTCCAAATCATCCCAGGAATAAAAGGGGGGCAAACAATTATCCCTGTGCTATACCACCTCCAAATCTTTTCACCCATTTACCCAAACTCTCTGCTAACTAATCTAACCATCTCCCCTTGATATTCAATGGCATTACCTTCGCTGAATCCCCCACTATCAATATCCTGGGGGTTAACATTGACCAGAAACTGAACTGGAGTAGCCATATAAATACCAAGGCTACGAGAGCAGGTCAGAGGCTAGGAATCCTGCGGTGAGTAAATCACCTCCTGACTCCCCAAAGCCTGTCCACCATCTACAAGGCACAAGTCAGGAGTGTGATGGAATACTCTCCACTTGCCTGGATGGGTGCAGCTCCAACAACACTCAAGAAGCTCAACACCATCCAGACTAGAGTTAGATTAGGGCCAATCAAGGATAGTAGTGGGAAGTTGTGTGTGGAATCAGAGTAGGTAGGGGAAGTGTTAAATGAATATTTTGCGTCAGCATTTACAGTAGAGAAAGAAAATGTTGTCGAGGAGAATACTGAGATTCAGGCTACTAGGCTAGATGGGATTGAGGTTCACAAGGAGGAGGTGTTAGCAATTTTGGAAAGTGTGAAAATAGATAAGTCCCCTGGGCCAGATGGGATTTATCCTAGGATTCTCTGGGAAGCTAGGGAGGAGATTGCAGAGCCTTTGTCCTTGATATTTATGTCGTCATTGTCGACAGGAATAGTGCCGGAAGACTGGAGGATAGCAAATGTTGTCCCCTTGTTCAAGAAGGGGAGTAGAGACAGCCCTGGTAATTATAGACCTGTGAGCCTTACTTCGGTTGTGGGTAAAATGTTGGAAAAGGTTATAAGAGACAGGATTTATAATCATCTTGAAAAGAATAAGTTCATTAGCGATAGTCAGCACGGTTTTGTGACGAGTAGGTCGTGCCTCACAAACCTTATTGAGTTTTTCGAGAAGGTGACCAAACAGGTGGATGAGGGTAAAGCAGTGGATGTGGTGTATATGGATTTCAGTAAGGCGTTTGATAAGGTTCCCCATGGTAGGCTATTGCAGAAAATACGGAAGTATGGGGTTGAAGGTGATTTAGAGCTTTGGATCAGAAATTGGCTAGCTGAAAGAAGACAGAGGGTGGTGGTTGATGGCAAATGTTCATCCTGGACTTTAGTTACTAGTGGTGTACCGCAAGGATCTGTTTTGGGGCCACTGCTGTTTGTCATTTTTATAAATGACCTGGAAGAGGGTGTAGAAGGGTGGGTTAGTAAATTTGCGGATGACACTAAGGTCGGTGGAGTTGTGGATAGTGCCGAAGGATGTTGTAGGGTACAGAGGGACATAGATAGGCTGCAGAGTTGGGCTGAGAGATGGCAAATGGAGTTTAATGCGGAAAAGTGCGAGGTGATTCACTTTGGAAGGAGTAACAGGAATGCAGAGTACTGGGCTAATGGGAAGATTCTTGGTAGTGTAGATGAACAGAGAGATCTTGGTGTCCAGGAGCATAAATCCCTGAAAGTTGCTACCCAGGTTAATAGGACTGTTAAGAAGGCATATGGTGTGTTAGCTTTTATTGGTAGGGGGATCGAGTTTCGGAGCCACGAGGTCATGCTGCAGCTGTACAAAACTCTGGTGAGACCGCACCTGGAGTATTGCGTGCAGTTCTGGTCACCACATTATAGGAAGGATGTGGAAGCTATGGAAAGGGTGCAGAGGAGATTTACTAGGATGTTGCCTGGTATGGAGGGAAGGTCTTACGAGGAAAGGCTGAGCGACTTGAGGTTGTTTTCGTTGGAGAGAAGGAGGAGGAGAGGTGACTTAATAGAGACATATAAGATAATCAGAGGGTTAGATAGGGTGGATAGTGAGAGTCTTTTTCCTCGGATGGTGATGGCAAACACGAGGGGACATAGCTTTAAGTTGAGGGGTGATAGATATAGGACAGATGTCAGAGGTAGTTTCTTTACTCAGAGAGTAGTAGGGGCGTGGAACGCCCTGCCTGCAACAGTAGTAGACTCGCCAACTTTAAGGGCATTTAAGTGGTCATTGGATAGACATATGGATGAAAATGGAATAGTGTAGGTCAGATGGTTTCACAGGTCGGCGCAACATCGAGGGCTGAAGGGCCTGTACTGCGCTGTAATGTTCTAATTCTAATTCTAATTCATCCAGGACAAAGAAGCCCACTTGATTGGCACCCCATCTACAAACATTCACTCCCTCCACCACCGACGCACAGTGGCAACTGTGTGTACCATCTACAAGATACACTGCATCAACTCGCCAAGGCTCCTTAGACAGCACCTTCCAAACCTGTGCCCTCTACCAACTAGAAGGACAAGGGCAGCAGTTGCATGGGAACACCACCACCTGCAATTTCTCCTCCAAGTCACACACCATCCTGACTTGGAATTATATCGTCGTTCCTTCACTGTCTCTGGATCAAAATCCTGGAACTCCCTTCCCAACGGCTCTGTGGGTGTACCTACCTACCCCACATAGACTGCAGCGGTTCAAGAAGGCAGCTCACCACCACCTTCTCAAG